>NC_133469.1:5416666-5720000 GCF_048565385.1 Saimiri boliviensis | reverse complement strand
TGTAATCCTAGCTACTCGGGAGGCTGAGGCAAGGGAATCATTTGAACCTGGGAGGTAGAGGTTGCAGTGAGCCGAGACTGTGCCACTATACTGCAGCCTGGGCGACGGAGCAAGAGTCCGTCTCTAAATAAATAAAATAAAGGAATAAAAAATGTAAAAACCCTGATACATCCTTTAGAAACTGCCTCTTTATCATGATAATGATTAAAGTGTACAGTACATTTTTTCAAAAAGACTGCCAACTATAGAGAAGAAATTAAAGACACTTGGAGAGTTAACATTTATTCTTCATGAAATTTAATTAAAAGCAGCACATTCCTGACACCTTCCATTAATGGGCCGGCGATCCTGAGTAAGACAGGAGACACTTGCAGGGGCGATCTCAGCGTTTATGAATACCTAGATGCCCCCAGGATTCCTTCTAAATCACCTCATCCTGCGCTACAGTAACGGCCACAGTCACCACAGAACCCCGCCAGGCACTGAGGAGGGCAAGGGGCAGTGAGTGCCGAGCACGGTGGGCAGGGCCAGGCCCAGTGTGGCCCTAAAGCCACGTTTAATGATAGTGCATTCGCAGCAGTCAGGAAAGGAGTCATTTTTTTCTGAAAATGTACTACCATCTCTGTACTTAAAATAAAATGCCATTAGGTAAAATGGATCAGACTGAACCATTTAATCCTCCCTGACATTAGCCATACTGAGCCGAACGGCTCAATCTGCAGAGACAGACAACACGGAGTTCAGTTTTCGAATTGTGTGTTTGCTGAAGCACTAGTGGCCCCTGTGCCGGCGTGGGGCGGCGCGATGCCCCGCACCGCAGCCCAGGAACTCAGCAGCCACGCTGGCCTGTTTCGCTGCTGACCGGGAGAGGAGGGCCAGGCCACCACAGACAGAGCACAGGTGCCAGCAGCAGCTCCCTGGCCACGGCAGAGCATCGGCCCTGCTCCACGGCCTGTCCACGGCCAGTGGATCTGTGTCCCCTGAGCCCGGATCCTGATGGTTCCTGTGAATGCGACCTCACTGGAAAACAGGGCCTCTGAAGATGTAGTTCAGATGAGGCAGCGCCAGAGAGGGGTGGGCCCTGATCCAATGATGGCATCCTCACAGGAAGAGGACAGCGTGGACACAGCCACACAATGGAAGAATGCCACGCGGCGACAGAGGCCGAGGCTGGAATGAGGGTGTCATGAGCCAGGAACCCCAAGGATGGCTGGTAACACATGGGGCCGGGAAGGGGAAGCATGGGGCTGATTCTCCCTCAAGGCTTCCAGAACAAGCCAGCCCTGCCCATGCCCTGATTCCAGAAGTCTCAGGGGTGTCAGCCTTCTGCATGTAGTACCTGGCGGCTCCAGGACACAGATACTCCACACAAGTGACAGGCCAGTCCTGACATTCTCCACCCCATCAGGTGTGACTAGAGGGGAACCCAGGCTCGCTCTCAACACCGTGCTCCCCAAATATTCCCGGAGGCCCAGCAGGCATGAGGCTGGTGGTGCCGGGCCTTGTACCACAATGGCCGGGCTCAGTGTGCCCTTGTGTACCCCCACCGGCTCCCTGCAGGCTGTCATCTCCATTGCTCGGATGAGGCTTGGCTTCCCCCCACAGGGCTCCCGCACATGGTCAGGCCTCACTTTCACCTCCCCGGCTTCCTGCGATCATTTCACAGGCAGACCTCTCAGTGGCAGGAGGGGAGCTGTGCAGCTGGTGCCCAGTCCAGGGAGGCAGCGGCTAAGCTTGCCCTCCAGGTCGCCGGGGGACAGGGTGAGGATGAGGAACGCTAGCAGGCGTTGCGCGCTGGCCCTGCCAGGCCGGACTGTCATGAGCGCTACTTTAGAGTAAGCGACCTGAGAAATGGAGAGAGAAACCCCACCACTAAGGCCATAGACCTACTGAGGCATGGGCCACAGGGCTGCCCTCGCCCACACCACACGGGGGCTGAGCCCTGGGCTCTGGGGAGGGGGACACCATCACCCCACTGTACATGGTCAAAGAGACACCCCATGGCCTTCCTGCAAGCAGAAGGCATCGAGAGCTGAGTCTAGGCCAGGTGAGCTGCAGGCGTCAGCATTTCTGATACCACACTGCCTCTGACTAGCCCTTAACAAAATTATTAAGGATTTATAAAGTGGCCCGTGAAAGGCAAAGACAAGAAAGTTGAACGATTAGACCGTTCCAGCCACTAGAGTCACTGTTGGCCAAAGACAGAGCAGGCTGGAGGTCACGTGGCAGGATTCGGGCACAGCCCTCCCAGGCTTAGCTCCCTTGTCGCCCCTCTGCCCCCGAAGGAAGCCTCCGCTCATAAAGCGGGCCCCCGCTGAATGCTGAGAGGTCAGAAGAGGGCTGATTACACTGCATTTGCATATGTATTCCTGTTTTTCAATATTCAAGAGATCAAAACGTGCGAAGCTCTTTTAATAGCTTAGACTTAATCCACAATGAGCTATGCCTTCCTGCGAGGGAGGCTGCTTGCTTTGCTGGTGTGAGGGAGCAGACGGATGCCCTCTGGAGAGCAAGCTTCTGCCTACCGTGATATCCAGTATCCCACACCCAGTTCCAGCACATGAGGGGCTGGGTCTGAACCCAGACAGGCTGACGGGCTGCCAGGGCATCCTCAAGTGGACACTGCTTCAGTCAGATCAGAGGCTTCCCAGCCTGGGACAGGGCAAGCTGTTTAATGTGATGGGGATGAGGACAAAATCCTGCTCATCTCGGGACCCCCAGAGGCTGCTATGCCCGGAAAAGAGGGAGTATTCAGGTAAATCCAGGCCCTGGACCCAGTAAGACGGTATTTTGGAGCAAGTTCACAAATTGTCAGGATTCTCAAGTCTGTTTCATTTCAAATTGATGATTTAACCAAAAAAAACATTCTAAGAAAAAGCATTACTCTTACTATCTTCAATGCTCCCTTCAATGGTCAAGAAAATCCATACATACTCCCCTGGGCCCACAGAGAAGGGACCCTGGGACACCCTACTCTCAGATGCGAAGTCCGGAGTCCGGCGGCTCCTCCTGCCACATGCCTGCCGCATCCCTGCACAGGGTGCCAGTGGCCAGAGCACCGGAAACAAGCATGTTGGGCCTCCTCTGTCTGGGGTCAGAACAAAGTAGCTCACACAGACCCGGCCCCAGGTCGGGGGCCAGCTGTCACAGGCAGGCACTCAAGGGAAGCTGCAGAGAGTGCTGGCCTGCGAAGAGCCCCACTGCCGAAGCAACATGCAGGCTGAACAGTCCCAAGGAACACTCGTTGTCACTACCTCTGGGAAGAAACCTGCACTTGAGTACACTCAGGTACTGCTGCAGAGGGAGAGAAACACTGGCTCCCAGAAACCCTGTCTCCAGAAAGCTGAGGGGCTCAAAGGGCTCTGGACGGGGTTCTGGCCACAGGCAGGGCATGGTCTGGCTCTGATCCCAGGCTTCAGGCCCTCAGGGCCTCCAGGTGCAGGCTGAGAGGTGGCAGAGAGGTGGGGCTGCATCTGTGGATCCAACTGTAGAAAGATGCAGGCGCTTCCATGGAGACATTCAGAGTGTGGGTCTGGCATCTGGAGAGTGGGTCGGGCACCTCGCCTCCACGACCAGACAAGAGACACAAAGCAGCGATCCTGCAGGCACAGCACCCTTCACTATCGCCTCCAGAAAACTGCCAGAAAGGAACCCGCGTGTGACCCCGCCACGCAAAGGGCAGGCCTGTGTGTGGCCTGAGTGCCAAGAGGGGTGGTCAGATGAGCAGTCACATATCCACTGAGTCCTACCATGTGCAGGCCCCAAGGACACCCTCCTGGTCTCAGAGTGGGTATGGACAGGGACAGGAGGTCACTCTAGCAGGAGGAACAGGAGATGATGCCAACAGGAAGAGAATTGAAGAGGGCAGATCACAGGAGGCAGGAGCTGATGGTGCCACGGCTCTGGGAAACCCCTCTTCTCGTGTGCTCAGCTGAAAGCCTACCATTGCTCCCCCAGGAGGGGAGTCCACATTCCTCCATGATTCTGGGTGGGCTGTGATGGAAGAGGCCCAGCACAGTGGAAGTGATGCTATGTGTCTTCCAAGGTTAGACCACTAACAAGCCAGGCACTTCTGCCTTGTTCCCAGAGATGCTATGTGCCCTCTGAGGCTAGACCACTAACAAGCCACGTGCTTCCACCTTGTTGCCTTTAGATTTAGCCACCATGCTGTGAGGAAGCTCAAGCAGCCCACGGAGAGGCCCACATCAAGAGGAGTGGAGGCTCTCAGCCCTCCGCCCTGGCTGAGCTCTCTGCTGAGCCAGCACTAATTTGTCAGCCAGCTAAGTGAGCTATTTTCTAAGCTGGGGGTTCTCTAGCCCCTGGGAATGCCACCCAGTCCAGCCATCTGCACTGAACCCTGCTAACACTGTGTATCTGTGAGCAAAACAATGGTTATTTTAAATCCTGAAGTTTGGGGTGACTTCTTCCACACTAATTGGTAACCAGACCAGTAACTTATCCAGATGAAATCTGCAGGCTGCCCAAATTATCCATGAGTGGTGGCTGGTGGCAAAGAGCAGCCATTCCAAGTAGAGGAAGAAGACGGGCTCTTGAGACCCCGCTCCACAGCCCCGCAAGCCACCACACCCAACAAGTTGGCTTGGTCCAGCGTCTGGAGAAAAGCCTGAAGGTGAGAAACAGCAGAGCACGTGCAGGAACGTGGAAACAGGGAGAAGGCAGCACCGCGCTGACCGCAGAGGAAGGAGGCCGTCTGAAGGCGGGCATGGTGGAAAAAGGACGGGCAGAGCAGGAGCTGCTCCGGGTGCAGGAACAGCAGGACCGACAGAGGGAAGGGTCTAGGCCAAGGGTCTCACCCTGGTGATGCTCACCCAGAATCACGTGGGGCTCAGGAGCCACAGAGGCTTGGATCCCACCCCCGGAGACCCCAATCTACTGGGGTGTTGGTAGTAAAACCCCCCCAGGTGGTTCCGATGTGCAGCCAAGGCTGTGTGCAACCGGCACTCTGGTATGGGGGGTCAGGGCTAGCGGCCGTCACTAAGGGCGCCCAGCAGGGGTGGTCTGAGGGCAGGTCAAGAGACTGTCTCAGGGCTCGGGAGGTCTGCGCTGCATGTGGGCCCCAGGCTTCTCTCCTCACCCACCTCCTAAGGTCAACCAGAGGCTGTCCTCACTTTTCTACTCTCCACACGAAGCCACACCTATGGCTGCACTTTATGTCTTGATAGCGATAGAAATCACCAGGGCACTTAAACGCTAGAGGACCCAACATGCACTGCATTTTGGAATAAAACAGAAAGAAACATACTGATGTTGGCCCAGGACAGAGGAAGCAACACCAAATGCTTCATTCAGGCAGCCACATGCTGCTACCGACCCGACTGGAAAGCCAGCCGGCCCAGCCCTCATCCTCCCTCGCCCCGCAGAGGATGGATCTCAGAGACAAGCAGGTGTTGGAATCCCCAGGAGCACAAGACTAGGGACACACAGAGCTTCTGATTCAGGAGGCCTGCAGAGGACCTGAGAATGCGCATTTCTAGCAAGTTTCCAGGGGACGCCGAGGCTGCTGGTCTAGGGTCCATATGGTCAGAACCCTGGAAAAACATTCCACATTCTGACTGAGGGCAACAAAGGGGGTGAGGAACTGACCTTGGCATGCTGCCTTTTTTTGGGGGGGTAGGGGGGGTATGGAGTCTCACTCTGTCACCAAGGCTGGAGTGCAATGGTGCGATCTTGGCTCACTGCAACCTCTGCCTCTTGGGTTCAAGCAATCCTCCTGCCTCAGCCTCTGGAGTAGCTGGGATTACAGGCATGCCCCACCACACCCAGCTAATTTTTGCATTTTTAGTAGAGACAGGGTTTTGCCGGATTGGGCAGGCTGGTCTCGAACTCCTGACCTCAAGTGATCTGCCCGCCTCAGCCTCCCAAAGTGCTGGGATTACAGGCGTGAGCCACCACACCTGGCTTTGTCACACTTTCTAACCACAGGCAGGGAGGAAATAGATGAACGATTTTAAGGAAAGAATCCTTTACGATGACAAACCACTCCACTACACAAAGACACAAGCCACCGACAGTACGAAATCCTGGCTGGGCCTGGAGATGACGATGAAGAGCGGAAGACGTCGGGTGGAGCGGGCACAGGCTGGAGCCCAGCCTCTCCGAGACCACAGAAGAGACAAAACAGCGCGCGGCGAGCGTGTGGAGGTCTCTGCGGGACGGCTGTGCTGGGGATCTCAAGCCGCCCTGGGATCTGCACTCGAAGCCTCTGTGAGGGCCGCTGGTGTAGCCAGGGCTCCGCCAGGTGCTGGTGGCTTAGGACAAGGACAGGATATCCCCTCTCGAGGGGCTCCCAGAACTGTGGAACCAGGCAGGGACCACGACCAAGGCCGAGGGAAGGGTCAGGGGAGGAGGAGGAAGCCCAGGACACTTGGCATCTCTGAGAGAGCAAGCCAGGCCCTACATTCTGCCCCAAGGAACGCATCCAGGCACCTTCACAGAGGACCGCGGTGCGGGCAGTAAGGAAGACAGCGTGGCTCATCTTCTCCAGGAGGCCACATGCGAGCGGTTCCCGTGGTTACCTTGAATGATCCCGAGTGTCATTGCGGGGGTTGCAAATATACCTTAACTCGGCAAAGACAATGCAACACAAGTGACCACCTGCCCTCTGCGACCGCCCTGATGATGGGAGCAGAGCAGCCTGAGACACGCGGGATGCCGGGAGAGCCTCCGAAGGCAGCTGTGCCTGGGCCGGCTCCACTAAACTGTGTGCCCTTTCTGACACCACCTTCCTGTGAGATTTGGTGATTCTTTGTCTGCTGAGGCATCACCAACTTTTCCCAAAAAGAAAGTCAGAAACCCTTTTCTCCAGGATCGTAAGCCCCAGAGTCTGCTTCAGACAAGAGGGTGGCCATTTCATGTGCATTCCCTGCAGACCAGGCGGCTGTTCGACGCTCCCGCAGCCTCCCGCAGCCTCCCACGCCCCGGAGCAGACAGCTCAGCCTGGAGTTCATCTGTGAAACACAAACAACACGGCACTCGTTTGCACACTGCAACTGTGCACTTTTACAGTCACAGATGGTCCTTTTCCAAAACCATCTTTAGTAATAATCATAAGATCCCTCCTGTTACCGTAAAGTCTAAATGCCAGAAATACGTGCTGGCTGAGACCTGAAAGCGCAGGGAGGCTGCCTGAGCTCGGGCAGAAACGGCACCTGCATTTCATTCCAATTAGTTCATGACAGAAAAAGAGACCTTTCAGTCTCGCACACTTGGAGGTGGGAGCTTAAAAAACGGCCTTTCAGGAGGTTGGTAATTCTTCATCCCTTAAAATCATTTATGTTGCCAAATCCCTCAATTAAACAAGTATCTTTGGGTGACAGACACAGACGTGCTCACATCGGGGGTGGAAACACACATACGCACCCACAATTCAGTGCTCAGGAGAAAACTCTGAAATGTTTACATGCGGCTCAAATGACTCCGGCAGAAAGAAGGCGCAAAGCTGGGGCTTCTGAAAAGCGAAGTGACAGTGGGTGCTGGCAAGAGAGGCAGGGGACGCGGCCAGTGCAAGCCCCTTCTGGCTTCACCTGCGACTTCTCGCTGCTCTCTTACAGGAACAAGAAAGGGCCCCAGGCCTCAGAAGAGTGTGCGCCCACACCAGCATGTTCAAGATGCCCAGCAGGACCCTGGCAGAAAGCCCAGGTGCCAGGCAGTGGAGACGCCCACACCGCAAGGCCTGTGCCCCGGCGCTCTGCTACTTGCCAGCTGGTGGCTTTGGACAGGAGCACCTGCCCTGGCCGAGTCTCGATGTTCACATCTGTACGGTGGCCGTCACAGCGCCTACTGCACACGGTAGTTCTCAGGATGACAGGGGATGTGTGGAGGGCCCAGAGTGGGACCTGGACACTCCTCAGCTCTTGTGTGATGATGAGCGGTCCTTCTTCACTGTCAAGAGCTCAGACCCAACTATGGCTGAGGCCACCAAATGTGGATGGGGTCACATCTACGCTATGCCCTACTCACTCATCCCAGCTCCCAGCAACAGGCAGGGGTTTTTTAATGGCCTTTTTCCCCAGCCCCAAGAGCCAGAACAGCTCTCCCCCAGCCTCCTGGGCATGCCTCCCTCTCCCTCCCTTCTCCATGGTGGCTCCTTTGCCTGGTTGCATCTCTCTGCCTCCCCACACCTCCCTAGTGCTGACATGCCCTGAGGCCAGGGGCTGCGCCTCCCCCACGACACCAGCTAACAGCATAGGGTTAAAAGCTCCAAGTTCTTGCCTTACAGATCTTCGCTGAATGTCACGAACGTACCAGGAGGCCACACAGGCCACACGGCCAACGGGCACCTCATCAAGAGGGCACAGGCCTGACTTCTGGACCATGGAATGATTCAGTATTTCCTAATGGACTCAAGTATTCAAAATGAATCAATGAATGCAAATTGCTGTAAATAAGCGTTCATGAAAACAGCCCATTCTAACTCCAGACCTGGCTTTCTGGGCTGTCTGCTGCTCTCCAAATGAGCCCATGTTCAGAGTGACAGAGGACCTGTGGACACCTTGCTGGGGGTGGGAGGCCCAGTGAGAGCCAGCCCTACCGCCAAGGAGGCATCCCGCCAGCCCTGTGCTTTCTGTCCACGCGCGCAGATTCCCTGGAGGCTGAGAAAGCAAACCCTGTGAGCTGTGCTTGTGGCAATGCCCTCCGCCTCTGTTCACCTCTGCACAGCGACCGCCTTTCAGCGCAAGATGCTGGGAGAGCAGGTGGCCAGGAGAGCACCACTGAAGCAAACTTAATCCCAGAATACGAACCAGAGAAGGACTCTTCCCCACTCATCACAGAGGGTGGCGGGAGCAGAGGAACGAGAGAAGTAGGAGCAGAGCCAGAGAGGAGCAGCCCTGGGGCGGTCAGGAAGCGCTGGTCATCCCCCAACCCCCGCAAGCAGCAAGGGCTCACTGCCCCAGGTGGGCCCACCTCCTCCTGTCACAGAGGGTCTCTTCCAATGGAGCCCCACAGCCTGGCACAGGCCCACCCCTTGAGGGGACCTGAAAAGCACTGCTGGCCCAGCCCTCCAGGAGAATCACCAGGGCCTCTACGGAAAGGGCGTTTTGAGATGCACGGATGTCCCAGCTCCCTAAGCCACGCCTGCAGCACACAGGGTCAGCCCTGAAGCAAGTCCAGGAGGGGCAGAGGCGCACGGCTGAAGACCGTAATTCCAGAACCAGACTGTCCTTTAAGGTTGGAAAAACGTTATCTTCCAAATGTGTGCATTCGGGGAATATTTAAAAAAAAAAAAAAAAAAAAAAAAAAAAAAAGTCTTGCAAAGATTTAAAAATTAAATTGTAGTTAATTACCTACAGGTACCTTATCTGAGAAATACAATTATAGGGAAATTTGCTCTAGTCTGGAAACTGGAGATTTATGTATTTAGAAACAACAAGATCACTGGAATGTTCTGTCGAAGCAGAGGTGGGAGTTCCTCCCTGCTCCCACCCCTCAGCTCCTTTGCTACTAACTACAGCCCTGAGGAAAGAGCGGTCCCCGCACTGACTCCGCCTCCCACAGGGTCACAGGGGCAGAACCCACGGACCCCCCTGGGGAGGCCCCAGAGCCACCGGCCCAGGCAGGTCTCCTTAGCAGAGAGCACTGCTGTCCCTAGGCAGCTGTGACGGTCCTCAAGGCTGCCACCCTCTCTCTTCCCTCCCCTGCGTTGGTGCGTCAGTCTCCTCATCCACTGTGACCAGGAACTGCCACCCAGGGTCAGAGCGGAAGGCAGTCCACCTGCCCACAGCACGGCAGACACACCACAGGCTCCCCCCGGGCTGCCCCGCCACTTCCACCTCCACCACTGGGTACTTCACTCTCCTCCAGGTTCTGCCAGCCCCTCCACGGCCTGCAGCCCGACTCCGGGCCCCACACGTCTCTGGCTCTTAGTAGCTGTTTCCGTGACCACCCTGTGTTCTGTGCAGAAGGCAAGCTCCTAGAATCAGGGTCCACGCGGTGCCTGGAGACGCCTCAAGTGCGGCCCCAAGCGAGCGCTGGCTGCACCAGTGAACACTCTGAACCGATCAATGCTCTCCAGCTTAAAATGTCCCACCAAGACACCACGGATGAAGTGCAAGGTTACCTAAAAACACGGCATAGCCCGCTGTTAAAAACATGGGAAACTTCAGAAATTAAAAAGCACCCATGGAAATAAAAATGGAATCAGGGTGTTTCTGTCTACTGCTTAACCAAATCAGGAAAGAAGACGTGAAAGAAAATGCCCCTCATGTACTGCCAGCTGCAGAGCAAAGCCACTCGGCGGGCCCGCAGGGTCACGTGGCCGAGTGCACCCAGCTCCTCCAACACGGGGGGACGCGTCCACCGGCAGCCCCTCTCCTGAACGCCTCTCTTACAGGACTATTTCTAAATACAGGAAAAGCTTTCAGTGTAAATATATCATCTCTCAGTCACAATTACACTGAAAGATCACCCCACCACATTTACGCAGACTATCATCCAGCCACAGGCCAGAATATTGTGCAATGATTTGAAACAAGAGCTACAAAGCCTCCAGACTAATATGGAAAGCATTACGACCCGGCAATGTGACAGAGGCAGAGAGAAACGTTTATGTGCCATTTGATTTGTATTACGTCTTACAAACACTCGTAGAAAGGGACAGAAGAGCGGCACAGACACCTGCCTCGGGGGTGGCCATTCATGTCGGGCTGGATGTATTCAAAGGGGGAGGGTTTCCTTCTTCAATCTCTGTCAAATTTCAGCAATATGCATGCACTCTCAGGATGAAACTTTTAAAAGTAACGTTTTAGAAAACAAACGGTGAAGGAGACTCCCTTTTGGAAATGCAGAAGCGCACCAGGCTGCAGGTTTTCTCACAGCGGTGCCGCCACGCAGACGCCTCCGCCCAGGGCCCCAGCGCTGTAATGAGCCCAGCCCGCGGGCCTGCTCTTCTTTCCCACACACACTTCTGTGTGCTCAACAATTAAGTTCCGAGACGTTCGCCCAGGGGCTGGGAGGTTAATATCGGGAAATGTCAATACTGGAACAGCGGCGTGAAGCTGACGGTTGGCCCAGGACACTGTCCTAGTGTCACAAGCTGGTCACGAAGGGCTCAGAAAGGGAGAATGCAATGTGCGCTCAGCAGAGCTGCGTGGGCCACGCTGGGGACCCAGGCCGAGCGCCGGCCTCCTCTTCCCGGCCATTAACAAAAGGTCACGGAAAATTGGACTGGAAACCTGGAGAATACTCCCCACGCTGGGGACACGCAAGGCCAAGCTCCTGAAAGCAGTTCTTAGGTTAACTTCTGTTTGGATTTCCTCCAGAACACATAAAAATGAAGGTAATTACCATGCTACACGAGACCTTAAAAGAGATCCTATAAATCCAGGGCTCATGTGAGCAGTCAGGTACGCCCTGCATGGGGGCCGCCACGTCCAAAGGGTCCTGTGCAGGCCCCTCACCCCCACACTGCTCCCAATAATGGCACGGCAGGGGTCCCACCTTCCCCCAGAGCTGCGCAATGGCAAGACAGCTCTTCCCCGTCCCAGCCTACACAGGAACACAGCAACCTCCTTTCACCGGGAGAAGCGATGCAGGAGTGGCCTGGGCGGGGCGGCAGAGGAAGGGCAAGGGACGGGAGCTGATGGGAGAGGCCTGGCCTGAGGGAGCTATAAGAGCCTCCCCCACGCTCCTCAGGCCCAGCGGCAGCCACTGTGGACGTCTGGAAGGCAAGGCTGCCGTGCCCTTCACCCCTTCCTCCTTGTCCTCTGCCTGCCAAGGAGGCCTCTTTCACCAGGGCCGCTGGCTGGAGACTCCTGAGCACCATCTCAGCAAGTGACAGAGGGACGAGATGTGCTGGGGCCTCACCACCCTGGCCTGGAAGGTGACGCATCCTCCATGTCCCAGCCTCTGGCTGGATGCCACTCTTTCCCTACCTGACAGAGACCGGGGGTGACCCTGGGCTTGGACTGACCCAGTAAATGCTAAGGGGGTGCTCTGAGGGGAGCCTTCCTGCACTGTGAAACCCTGAAACCACATCTCACAAGTAAGACAGGTCCACACACACCTCTCAGCGGCAAGGCCCAGCCTGGGCTCCTCTCTCAGCTGCACCCAGAATCCGTAAACACAGCAAGAACAGCAGAGCTGGGGCAGCGTGGGACGGACTAGCAGGCACCTTGCCACGACTGGGACCTGCTCTGGCTTTTTCCTTGTGCCTTTCATTGAAAGAGCATCAGCTTGCAAAGAGGACACCCACCCACATGGTCTGGGAAGGAGGCGGTGTAGAAAGACTAAGGGGCTGCCCTTGGCCTCCAGGCTGGGGTCAGCTCTGCGCTTTGGAGCAGAAGTCCCGTGGGCAACCCAACAAAGAGAAGGGAGCAGAGTCTGCAGCAGAAAACAGGGCATAGCTTGGGCAAAGGCCAGAAGTGGGGGAGGACGGCAGGAGCCCAGGGAACCACACAGCCTCCACGCCTCTCCAGGGCACCCAATGGGCTCTGAAGACCCCAGCTCTGGATCCTGCACACAGGATGGTGCAAGCTTCTTCCACCATCAAGGATGAGGTCTACTGAGTGTTCACTCTCAAAGTCCCGTCAAAATGCAGGCCTGGCCTCTGGTCACCATCACTGGTGGCTCCGTCTTACTGCCCCGCCCAGGGCTGTCTATCTGTTGCCAGCACACAGCTGTGCTGAGGATTTGCGCCCCTCTCCTTCAGCGCCCAGCACGCTGCCCGGCACGGGTGATCCACTCAACTCTTTAGGGCTGTGATTTCAATCACCAGCCACAAGATACGACTCCATCATTTTCCAAAAAGTGTATGATTTTTATTTAATGTGTAACTTTCATTACTATTTTTTGTGCATTCCTTTCTCATCTTGTCAGAAATCTTCCCAGGCCGTGCATTTCTAGCGAGAGGGTAGGACTGGCCTTGGTATATCACAGAACTGCGCCATGTGGGGAGGGAAGGTCCCCGAGCCCTCCTCCGCCACACCCTCGAACTAAGAACAAGCTAATTTTCAAGAGAAACACAAATCTTCACAGCAAGCAAAAGCCAGCCCTCCTCTGGGGCTTCATGCCACGAGAGGCCTAAAGCAGTTAGACAAGCTGCTTAAGGTCACACTGCAGATAAAATATTAATGAATGGATCATCTCAAAGCTTAGCCAAAATGCCCCATAGAAAGTAACTCTTGTGGCCTGAAGTGGGGCGGCCCTACAGTCTTTCTCACACTCCTAGGGAACAAGCCCTCAGGTGGCCTCCTCTGGCCCTGCACCTGGCATCCCGCTGCCTTGGTCTGGGATCTAGGGGGGACCCAGACGGGCCCCTGGAGATGATCAACTCAGGCATCAACAGCTGACTCCTCTTCAGTCAAAACCCGGACATGTGCAGGGAGGAGACACTGCATCAGGGGCCTGAGCACCATGGCAGCAGCAGCTCCAGTGGAAAGCTGTGTTTCACGTTCAGCCCTAGTCTCCCTACCCACAGACCCCAGTGCCACACAGACCAAGTCCAGGGGCCATTCCAGGGCCCAGCTCTCAAGTATGAGTGGCACTGTGTCCCTGGCTTCTCTCCCATGACCACACCTTCACAAGGCCAGGTGGGAGCAACCCTCCCCAGCTGGTGTTCCCAGGCGGTCCCCCAGCACAAATCCCGACCAGTCCCTAAGGGAGGTACAGGGGCTCTGGGGCCCAAAGCGTTCCCAGCCTGCCAGGAACCCAACAGGCCTGTGACTCTCCTCCAGGGAAGCAGCAGGACCTACCGATACCCCCACGTCCCAGAGGGAAGCCCCGCACAGTTGGGGGCAAGGACTGTGCACTCTGCTCCCCCGAGCCGTGACCTGTCAGAAACAGCTGGCCGTCCCACTCGGGAACCCTCCCGGCATCCTGTAAGTTACTTGGACTTGGACACCCTCCTTGGGGGGTAAGGCCTTGTGTGCCCACACACAGACACCCACGGGTGGACCACACCTCATGTCCTCCACCCAGGGAGCGTCACCCAGTCCATCTGAGGGGCTCCGGCCCTGTCTCCCCCTCACCAGGGTCCACGGCCAGGAACCTCCTCGGCCCGGGTCCTCTCACCTCCACCTCCGCCCAGGGCCGTCCCCCCTAAGACTTGCTGCTTTCTTCACTCGCCTCCAAAAATCAGAGGTTGGGGGTGCTGCAGGGTGCAGTGCCGGGAGTGGGGAGAACATGGGGACAAGGCTGCAGCCACCAGAAGGGGCATGAGCTCTGGGACCAAAACCAAGCCCCGCTCCACCCCGCAGAGCATCCGCTTCCCGGATGAAGGCCGCTCACAGGCCACTGTGGCTGCAGATCACAGCCGGTCCCCACCTGGCTGACAGCTGCTTTTTATATTGACTGTCCTGGTTCACACAGCTGCGCCTCAGGAAGGGACTGGTGAGCAAGAAATGACCTCAGTGGGAGAAAAGAGTCACAACAGAGCCTGCTCTGCTGCCTGTTTTCACTATTCAAAAAGAACTCTCTGATCTCGCCTTAGGAAATGTCATTACCATTAAATTCGAACCCTGGAGCTGGCTAAGGATTCTTGTCCACTTCGGAGCAAGTACAAGGAGCTGTCTTCAGACCGGTCATCCACTATCGATTACAATGGTGCCGCCTGACACCTCTGCATGATCATGCCCGGGAGGAAGCTGGACGTCTGTGGAATGGGGAGGCCTGGACTGACTCAGAGAGTGGACTGCCAAATCGCGGAGGAGCACAGCCGCGACCATGGCTGTGCGTCACACGGAGTCCGAGTGGCATGCACACGGAGCCGCCTGTGCAGCCGGGTACCAGCTGCCGCACTTCACAACCCCCATCAAGGAACTTCAGAAAGAACACAGATCTTCTCTATTGTAAATGTACAAGAAGGGACCCAAAGACGTTACACAAATCACTTTTCTTGCTCCAAGGACAGCTTGGTATTTTGTCTGCAGAGCGAGGAGAGACTGCCCCATGTGAAAAACCATGGAGGTTGACAGGGGTCCTGAGAGCCCGCCTGGGGAGTCAGTATTTCCCGGAGGCACCCAGACCGGACCATGGGGCCCTCACACACCTGTCGAAAGGTGCTGGAGCGAGCCAGGCCTGTGGAGGGAAGAAACCATCTCCCGCAGAGTCCTGGAGCCCCAAATAAGCTCTGATAAAACCCAAAGTGATTGAAGCATGAAGAAAGCAAGCTTAAAGTTGCTAAGGGCTTTCCAGACAGTTCTTTAAATACTGCTCTAAATCCCCATGACACTGACTTCATGGCTACTCTGAAGGAGTGGATATATCCATCTTCCAGCTCCTCCTTCCAAACACAGCAGCAGCAAGCCACGTCCTGCTGAATATTCTCATTTCAAAATCCCTCCCCAGCTGGCAGTGATGTATGCCCAATTCCTGTGGGTGGGCAGGCACGGAAAGCTTACGACCTCAAATCTTAATGGGCTCATGAGAAAGCACAATGTATGGAGACCAGCTTCTCCAACTTTACTAAATTGACCTGATCATCAGTTTCACTGACACCTGATCCACAGATCCAAGCTGTGGCACCTGGGACATTCAGGAGAGCCCCATGGGGTGTTGCCTGGCACACAGTGCAGAGGATCCAACAGGTACGCTACTTGGAGCACACTGTCCACCCTCACCCAGGCTTCCAAAGGAGCCAGAACAGCAGGTCCAAAGGACTCCTGGGGAAATACAGGGCTGAGGACACCCAGATGGCAGAGGAAATGAGTGACCAGCCAGTAAATCGCTCACATCCAGCACAAATCCCTAGCAACAGGAGCCAGAGGGAGGATCTCAGTACAGCACGGCACAGGACAGAGGCACAGAGCAGAGGGGTTCGGGGAAGGGCAGGGCCTGAGACAAACACAGCAATCGGCCCCCTACTCTGACCTGATGGCGAATGCCAGGCCGCAAAGCCTTGGCAATACCCTTCTGCCCAAGTGCCCAGCTCCCTGGGCTGCTATGATGACGGAGGGTGAAAGGGGGACCCCTGCCCTGCTCAGGCTCCTCCCCAGCACCCACCCCAGATAAAATGCAACATCTGGGCAAGGCATGCAGAGCCTCCCACGTGGCCCCAACTGAGTCTGGCAGCCTCAGTCCTGCCCTGGCATCCAAATAACCCTGGTACAGCCACACTCAACCGCACCTCACACAGAGCATGCTGCACCCACCTACCCCTCAGAGACTTGGAATGCTCTTCCTCGGGGCAACCCAGCTCTCACTTTCTGGACACCTGCTCTGTGCCCTGTGGAGGGACCCTCTTTGCACCCTTCCACCCTCCTCCTCCTGCTCAGTTGCAGCTCAGCACCAACCCTGCTCACGTCTCCCCAGGAAGTGTCCCCCACCCCTGGGAAGATGAGGTGCCCACCCACATCCCCAGAACACCTGGGCACCTGTATCACATTCTTGCTAATGGCCGCCAGCCAGACTGTGAAACGGCAGCCAGCAGGGGCTGCTGCCTTAGATAGGGCCCCCATTGGTGTCTGTCTCCACGGCGGCTTTTCCTAACCACACTGGGTCTCTCACCTGGAGCACCACAGGCGTGCTGCGCCTCTCCAGCCAGCCCGGGGGCAGCCACATCCTGGCCCTGACCGCGTCCTGGCCCTAACCTCGGGCCCCTCGCCCTGCCCTGCCTGCTACTCCCCACACGCTTCACCTGTTCTGTCCTGGCCCAGGCACTCGAGACCTGAAACATTCTCCCACTGGAACCACCACGTGGCGCAGATCTCAATTCAGGGCCCGTCCCCCACGCCTGGCCACCCTCCCTAAGGGCCGGCCTTCCTGGCCTCATCACTGAAAAAAAAAAGTGCCTGAGAGATGTTGTTAGTTTGCTGTCAGCATCCGTCTCTGGGAAAAGCGCCCTCGACAGCAGGCCCAGATTTCCCGTGGCTGTGCCTGAGTGCTAAGAACAGAGCCCGACCCGGAGCAGTCGCCAATAACTGCACATGGGCTGACTGAGTCTGGGCGCAAGGTGGCCAGGATCAAGCTCTGCCCTGAGAGATATGAGGGACATCTGCAAAGTGCAGCCCCCCCACCTCCAGCTACCTGCTGAGGCACCCACCCCAGGGACGGCCAGGCTTATACTGGTCACGCTGAAGAAAATGAATACAATGAAGAGATTTCACATAATCTAGTGAACAAGGAGCAGGTGCCACGACGATGCATCGGTGGCAGAACAGGCTGCTTCTTGATCGAGGCTACCTCTAGATGTGTCTCAGGGCCTGCAGGGGTCTGTGTGGCCGCTCTCAGCAGCGGACAGATGGGGGTTCCATCAGGCAGCCAGCATTCCACATGCCTGGAGGCCCTGGCCCTGGCCCTGACCTCTACCCCATTCCCCTGGCTGGCATGTCTGGTGTCCTGGACTGTGGGGCTGCATCTCAGAAATGGCACCGCCAAACTGCCAGACCCACAGGGCACAGGAGGAATGCAATCACAGAGCTCCTCCCTCATGGAAATCTGAACGCTGCAACGCTGAGTCCCAATGTCACTGTATCTATTCTCTCTCTCTTCCTCTGGAACAGGCTGACAAAGTACCAGTTCCACAGACCGGGAGCCACAGCGCCCCCACTGCCACAGCACACCGACAGCAGCTCTGGCCAGACGGAGCTGTGGACTGGCAGTGGCAGCCCTGGCCCCCGGCCTCTGCCCCAGCCATCCATGGCCTGGAGTAACCCAGAGACCGGAAACCCATTCGCATGGTGCCTCAGCAGGGCCCTGGGGCCCAGCATGCCTCATGGGAGGCAAAAATACAAGCAACTGGGACACAGTATGAAAGGGAAGGGGGACCCTGGGCAAAGCGCTTACACTCCTAGACCCCCAGTTACACTTTCTATAAAAACTTAGTGACAATCACTGCCTGGCAATAAAGCCCAGAATGTGAACAGCACAGCTGGCGAAACCCCAGTGATACGGGCTGTGGGGAGACAATCTGACCTGACGCCGACTCTGCACGTGGTGTGAGGCCGGGCGCTTGCTATCGGTCAGGGCTGGCGACCAACCACGGCTCGCTGGTGCCTCAGTAGCAAGTCTCACGGGGACACAGCCAGGCCCGCTGTCCACGTCTGTGGCTGCTTCTGTGCCATGACAGCAGAGAAGTTGTGAAAAAGTCCACACGACCCGCAAGCCTGAAGTGTTTACTATCTAGCCCTTTACAGAAAAGGTCTGCCAATTATCACAGGAAAAGCCTTCCTCGGAACCAGCAGCAGCCCCTCACGGTGAGCACCAGGAACTCGCTCGCCCATGATACACAGGTAAACATTGAATTAGGGCAGAAACGCCCTCCGTCCGAGCTCAGGACGCCGCAGAGAACACGGACCCACTAGGGCTTTTGTGAAATACTCACATAAGCCTTTTCCTTAAAAGATCCAGATCTGTTTGGCAACCAGTGGGCAATTTGGAGCCTCCATGTATAAAAGCATTCTGGCCACAGATTCTCACACTCCACGCCCCTCCAAAGCACCTGCCCTGGGGCATGGAGTGGGAGGACTCCCCCTCAGCAGGAGTCCACCCTGAGCTCGCTGTGAATAAGCTCAGACCCCCAGGAGAGGAGGCAAATCATAGAGGAATGACCAGATCCAAAGCCCAGGGAGACAAGTGCCATCTCTCATCCCCTGCAATTTACAGCCAGGCCTGTGTGAGGAGCGCGGGGAGTGATGATTAAAGATACACTTCGGGATATGGGCAGTAGAAGTGTCACAATTAAAATTCAAGTGGCCTTCTGGATATCACTAGAAAGGAATTTAATAAATGTCTTAAGCCAAATGAAGTCATCTTGCAATACTCACCTGGCAAAAGTAAGTGTATCCTTTTCTTAGAAAAAAGAATCAAATCACTGGGGAATAGGAAAAGTACAGCTTGGAGATGTTCGCCGTTCCCCAGAGAGTCCCTCCCCCGCTCACAGGATGTGTGAGGAGCCACTCTGAAGCCGAGTAAGTAACCGATGAGAGTGTCCACAAGGCCCTGGAGGCAACAGGGGATCTCAACGAGAGGTGGCCTTCGCCAAACTGGAAATGGAAACTCCCAGGCCCAGGAGGCCAGCTTCGCTGAGGCTCACTCGCCAATCCACAGAGGACAGGGACACCCTATTCAGAGCCCTGAATGCTCCCTAAGTCACTGGAACGTAGGGAAAAGAGCCTGGCTTTTGCATGTCCTGTCAGAATCTGTTCTATTTCATTCCAGGGCTTACCCCGCCTGCCCCTTTGCTGCGGAGTCACAGCCCTGCATGGGGTAACCTTGCACAGGACCCCGCATCCTCACCTCCCTACACTGACAAACAATCCCAGCAGCCTCGTGAGCCCAGGGATCACCCGCTGGGGGATCAGCCGCCCCGTGTTCTAACTGCCCGCTATCTGAGCTTCCGTCTCCCTTCAGAGTCACACTTCTCAGACTTACTGATGCCCTCTGACCCCACTTACTCGATGCCCCCTCATCCTGGCTGAATTCACCCCCACACACCTGCTCTCAGCCATCAGTGACCACTGCTGATGCAGGGTTGGGTCTGTGTCCCCACCAAATCGCCCATGGAATTGTAATACCCGATACTGGAGGTGGTGATGAGATCAGGTGGTCAGACTCACATGAGTGGTTTAACACCACCCTTCACAGTGGGTGGTGTGAGCCCTTCCTCACTTTCTGGCCCTGCAAGATGCTCCAGGCTAGCTTGTCCACTCCTGCCCAGCTCTAGTCAGCCCCTTCTCCACAGAACCCGGGTTCCTTTTACTGGAGAGCAGAATTGGAAACCAACATCCAGGTAGCAGGTGCGTTCATTACTCCTGGGGTGTCATTGCTTCCAGGCCCTCAGCTGACAGCAAGGACATGCATGCGTGAGCTGATGTACATGTATGTCCATGTCTCTACCCGCGTCCACGTATAGCTGCTATCCTTTAATGAGTGAGGTGCGAGTTCACACTGGCCATGCACGTGTGAGCTGACACACATGTAGGTACATGTCTCTGCCTGCATCCACGTGTAGCCACCTGTACCCACCTCAGGGAGTGAAGCGTGAGTTCACAGAGGTGTCTCCGACTTCACTCCCACCACACTGGTGGCTCTGAGGAGACGATCCTCCAGGTAACAGTGTCCCGTGTCCTGGGTGCCCACAGCATCCTCTCCCCGCACCTTCACCTGCCTCACCCCTCCCTTCACTCGGGTTCCAGCTCGCACGTCCACAGAGAGGCTGTCTCCACTCCCTACCACTAAAAGCAGCCCGCAAAGCCCTCTGCCCCCTGAGCGCGGCCCCCATGTTCATACCGCCGGCATCCCTGCCTCTGCTCCTTCCACACCAGGGGGACCACAAAAGCGGGCTCAGCCCTGCTCCTGGGTTCCAGGCGTCTCCCTCCGTACCCATCTGTGTGACTGGTTTTAAAATGCCACTTTCCTCTCATTCTTTACTCAGAAATGACCCCTGGCTTCCTGACGTCATTGTCTTTGCAGCATCTGTGACTCACTCGCACAGAGCCCTGCCTGCCGCACGCACATCCGGCCTCCGTTCCTGATCTCCCACGAGAAAGTAAGCGCCGTGAGGACAGGGAGGTCCCTGTCTGGCGTCCTGGGTCTCCCCAGTCCCAGCATGATGTAGTGCACAGCAGGCTCTCAACGCTTGCTTCTGGAATAAATATTCATATCGAGGGAGGCTGCTGATCAGAGATGGAGACATGCAGCGCCCAGCCACGCAGTTCCCCAGGGAGCTGGCCAACGTGCCTGCTGGCGAGGCCTTCCGACCCACTCTCAAGTGGCAGCTACAGAGGCTGTTCCTGCTTCACCCCTTATTCCTGACCTTTAACATTACAAGTTTTTTCTGAATTAATGAAAGAAGAGAACACGTGCTCATCAATATCAGGCCCACCTGCCTCCTCAGAGCAACTGATTACTGGAACACTTTCCCTCGTGGCTGACGCCTGGTCTCAGACAGTACAACAGAGGTCACACACGTGGCCTTGGGACACTGCTGGAGGAGCGATGCTGGGGAAGTTCATACGAGCAAGGCATCCGTGCTCTGAAGGCTGAGGAGCTACCGGGACATTCCTGCCTTCGATGTACCTCTGACCTTAGCAAACTACAGCTCTCAGAGAATAAGACTCTGCTTGCCTGGTGCCCAGACAGCCAGAGGGTTCAGCAGAGCCCACAGCCACCCTCCCTCCAAAGGGGTCATCCCACATGGGAGTGAGAGGGCAGCTCGTAGCCAGCACCGAGGAGCTAGGGCCATGGTGAGGGGGTGCCTTAGGGAACCCTAATGGAGGCAAGCCACCCCAAAACCATCAGCAGCACGGACTGGCACTGCATCCTCAGACCCAGGAGCAGCCCAGCTCAGCACCAAGTACTCAAAGCATAGCCTGTGCCACAGCAGTGAGACCTGAAGCACCCAGCTGATCATGTTCCTGGCAACTTCACACTGCTTTTCTTCATGCACTGTGCAGCAAAGCCCCACATGACGATGGAAGGATGTATGTCCAATACATCGAGGACATATGTCCACCGTGTTGAAGAAGAGGCTCCAGAGCAGAGCACTGAGGACTTGGGACAGGGAAATGGAACAAGAGCGCCTGGCTAAGTGGCAACAAGGAACTTAAGAGCGGACCCAGTCAGCTCTCCAGCTGCCAACCAACAGCAAAGGAAAGAAGCCCAGAGATCTCTGTCTTGCTGAAGGCGGGAGACATCCAGAGATCTGAGAGTAGGGTCTGGTCTTAGACGGTTGGGTGTGTCTTTGCTGCTGTCCAAAATGGGGGTAAAAAGGAAAGCTGGCATCCATGTTTGACAGAGGACCCCAACTGGCTCTCACGGGCTTGGGTTCTTCCAGGAGCTGGGACTGCCTCCCCACGGCCACTGCAGGCATCCATGAGGGGACATGCGACCCCCAGGGTGGAGGGTCATTCCCTCCCATCTGGGCTATCTCTGCATAACTGGCCCTTCTTCCATGCCTTTCGTCATGCTCACACAACGCATCTCATTCATTTTTATATGCCACCTAGTTCAGGGCCTGGGACAGCGTCAGTGCTTCTAAACAACCTTTTATTGACATGTGTCCCAAGAGGATTTTAAGCTACCTTGTAAGGGGTTAAAGAGTAACTGAAACCTGCAATGGCTCAGCTAATAAACACCCTAGTTTAGGGGAGAGTAATCACCCGATGGCTTTCCTATGATTACTATGTATTTTCATTGCCAAAAGATGCAATACAATTTCATGGTTACTTGGCCCTGTAAAATAGAAATACCCCCAATTTTTAAGATATGAAGAGGTTTATAACCAGGGTACTGTCAGTTCAAGAATGAGTCCCTGGTACAAATGAGTCAATTCATGACAAAATTTAATTTCAAGAAAATTAACTCAATAAAGATGCCACAACTGTGCTTAAAGTTTTAATACCTATTAGGAGTTTTAGGGAGGCGGTGCAGAACGTGGGCAAGCCGATCCATTTTTTGGCTCCTTAAAAATGCGATTGACTTAATACCTAATTTATTCGTAATGGGGACAGTATTACAAGGAACTCTGTGTTTAATGAGGGAGGTCTGGGTCTCAAACAGCCTAACCAATCACAAAAATGGAGAGCATTAGCAATTTACAGGATATTAAGTTTTGTTTCCTGTAATATTATGGAGAGCCGATTAATAGCACTAGACTGACAGCTACTTTAACCAGACAGCCCAAGGTAAGGCTTTATGTCCCAGCAAATGCTGCTGGCCAGAAATTCTGCAGCTGCCAAACACTTAGAAGAGCAAAACCCAAGTGGGGAACTTCAATGACAGCCTGCCGACTGGTGATCATTTCCCGCCCCCAGCATCAGCCTCCAGGGGCAGCTGGCCCCCTGCAAAGCCAGAACACACAGCCCATGAAAGGCTGTGCTCACTGCAGTAAAAAGCCTGGCTCTTGAGGTGTCGGGATGAAAAGCACCCATATGCGTCTCTCTTTAGCACTCTGTAGATTTGGTTCCTAATCCCACATAATGGTGCCTGCTATTTGTAACTGATGATGAAAGGCTGGCACATAAGACCCCCCCCCCCCCACAGCACCGCCTCCGCTTCGGCAAACATCTCCAACAAAATGAAAAGGTGCTAGAATAAGTGACAGGACACTCAAGCGAACAGAGGTGGCTTCTTCCAGAAAACTCAATCTCCTCAAGAACTGAATTTCATCAAAACTGGTGAAGAGTAGAAAATTTCATGCTGCACTGAATCTGTGATTTTAAAAAATCTTTATTACACGCAACTCAAAATATAGACAAGGTGTGAGTCCCGAACGTGAGTTTTTTGGCAGAAGTAGCTCAAACTCACAGCAGTCACTAGCACCCCGCGCATGCTCCCAGCGCACTGCTCAGAACGTAACTTGCCAGCGAGCACATCGCCACGCAGGCAGAATGAAACAGCCACAAACAGAACGGCCTGAAGTTCTTTTCCCTGTTTTACATCTATTTATTTATTCATTTATTCTTTATTTATTTGTTTGAGACGGATTCTCGCTCTGTCTCCAGGCTGGAGTGCAATGGCACGATCTTGGCTTCCTGCAACCTCTGCCGCCTGGGGTTCAAGAGATGCTCATGCCTCAGCGTCCGAGTAGCTAAGACTACAGGTGATTTTTCTGTATTTTTTGTATTTTTAATAGAGACAGGGTTTTACCATGTTGCCCATGATTGGTCTCAAACTCCTGAGCTCGGGCAATCCATCTGCCTCGGCCTCCCAAAGTGCTGGGATTTACAGGCATGAGCCACTGTGCCTGGCCAAAAGCATTCTTTCTACGGATCATATTTCAATGGAGAGAGTGCAAAACCAAATGCAGCACACAGGCCCAGGGCAGAAGGCAACAGGAAACGGCCGGGCTGCCGGCACCCACAGCAGGGAGGGGCGCGAAGCAGAGCTCACCTGGTAGGTGTCCCACAGGCGGATGGTGCAGCGCAGGGGCACCTCCCTCATCAGCAGGTTGTTCATCCAGCGGAAGGCAAACTGCAGGTATGTCACCTCGTGCTGGTCCAGGTGCCGGTGCACTGGCTCTGCACAAAACAAACACAGGCCCCGAGGCTGTCAGGGGAGCACTCTGGAGGCACTGGCACCCAGTTCACTTGTGCCCCCAAGGCCCTGCACCCGCCTCAGAAGCCCACTCCGACAGGGAATCCCAAACGGCAACCGCTGAGGAGCAAAGAACGGAATCTATTGACAAGAGACGACAGCTGTCCCTTCCCAGAGGAAAGGGAAAGATGGTGGCCCTGCCGATGTGATGACTATAATCATGGCCAGGTTCAGGCGCTTCATGCCCTAACACCCAGGAAGATGGGGCGGGGGGGGACGGGCTGGGGTCAGGGTGTCCACAGATAGGTGCTCTTTCCCCTATTCCACAGAAGCTCCACAGACCCAAGCTGGTGTCCAGAGGGACTTAAAGACACACAGGAGATAAGCTTGCCTGCTCCCCGAGAGGAGCCCAATCTTGTCCAGGGAAATGCTCCACCTGGACCTGGACCCAACAGTTGAGCGGGTGGGTGGGACACGAGCACGGCAGGCCCGGTGGACGACACCCCTGCATTCCAGGATGAGGACACGCCTGAAGACAGCTGCGCCTCTGGAAAGAGCCAGGCTTTCCCAAGATTCACTCCCAGAAGCACGCGCTCCACACCACCACGTGTGCTCCCGCCGTCCAGCTGTGGTGGGCGGCAGCCTGAGCTCGGGCCCTGCACTCCCTGCCTCACCCGCTGCTGAGTCCTGGAGCTGTCACTCCTGGAAGGAAAGTCCCGGTGATCGTGGTGCCTACGCTCCTCTTTCCCAGGTTCTGCCCATGAAGTCCTACTCTAAAGAGCCTAGAAGAACGGATGCTCCTTTATACAAACAAATAATAATTGCTGATGATTGCCAAATTGAGCCAGATTGTGCATCCTTGATTTTTAGAACACAGGTGCACCCCAGGGGTGCTGACTGCCCTCTTTCTGTGCTACCCCTACTTCCGAGTTACACCTTCCTTCTCTCCATGCTTACCTCACCCTGGCCTGCCCTGAGAAAAGATCCTATAAAACTTCACAGGGATCTCCATTCAATCCCTCAAAGAAAGTTCTAGAAATGACAAACAAATACCAGAGAAAAGCTAGTATTCTGTAGACTGGTTTGTTTCACTCCAGTCAATGGTGACTTGCAATATTTCAGCAACAAGTGAGAAGCAGGGGGAGGAGGAATAGCAGGGTCCATCAGTAGCGCCCTGAACCTGAAGGGCCAGGAGCTCGGCCAGGACACGTAAATGCCTGCCTGGACATCAGGGCCGCGGGACTGGGAGCTGCCGTCCCTTAAGGACAGGGGTTGGTTTCCAAGAAGGCTCTGCCAGGCTGGCCCTGGGAAAGCACAGGCGGCTCTTTTCCCCATGATGGGACCCTGCTGGTGACGGAAGCTGGTCCCTTCACTGTCTCTGTCTTCACCGTCTCCCTCCTCCCCTAAACCTCTGCTGTCCTCGGCTGACCAGGGCAAGCGTGCAGGGCTGGGTGTCAGGGACGCCCGCAGGGTGAGGCCCTGGTTCACACTTTGGGGTAGATACAGCAACACACGCTCTACTCCCACACGATAGTGAATAATTAACTCTGGAAACTGCAGAACTGGACGGAGCAGAACAGCAAACGCTCCCCTCTGAGCCCCAGGGGCAAGCCTGGGAGGAAGTCACAAGGGAGGCTGGACTGTCTTGCCACAACCCCACAGGACTGCCCATCAGGAGGCTGTCTGGACCCACAGGCACCCATACACCCACCACTGCGTGCTGCCTCTGCAGTGGCAAACGTGAGCACCAGGGCTCCGGCCCTGCAGAGAACAGGTACAAGCTGGCCAGGCAGGCCAGGCAAGCAGGTGGAGGCGGGGTCCCCGGCAGCAGGGCAGCCTGCACCGCAGCTCCTCCAGCTGGCATCTCCTCACTGCATGTACAGGAATTGCTACCACAGGGGGTTGGTCTGCTCTTTGCTCTATGAAAAGGCCTGGCACACACCACACAAACATGGCCACAGATGCCTGCATTTCTTCATCAGCAAGCCCACCTGTCTCCCCTGCCCCCAAGAGAGCTTCAACGTGGAATGTTTTGGTGGATGAGTGACTGGGAACGCTGATGCCCGATGTGACTCAGGGAACCTGACACTTCAGTGCTAGAGTCGGCTGCAAGCAGAGAGGGTCACACGCCAGCAGCTAGGAGAGCTGACTGTGAGCGAATGAAAATGTTATTTGTGTATTAAAACCAAAACCAATACGTAATATGCCATAAAGTCAATTCTCGTCATTAGTCGTTAGGATAAAATCTACGATTTCAATGAGACATCATCTTTGCACTGGGCCTATTCGAGCTCCATTGCCCAAGGCCCCCGGCACGTAGGCCAGGATTGCATCCCCTGCCTTGGAGGGGCTGAAAAACCCCCTCTGAAAGGAGCTGGGTGAAAAACACTGGAGTAGCCAGGGCCAGAGATGGCAGGGGCACAGGAAACGCATGGGCCCACTTTGGGGGTGAGGAGGGCCTGGCACCAGGGTGCAGTGGGCTTGGCAGTGAGTGACCCAAGGCAGTATCAAGTAGGGCTGGACATCATCATGTCTTCATCTTCCTCCTCCCCCTCGTTTTCATCGTCATTGCCTTGGGAGCTGTTAAACGCAGGTTCTGATCTTGACTCGGCATCAGACTCTTCCAGGTGGGATGTAGGAGGCTCCAGCGAAGATGCTGCCGTGCTGGTCAGACCTGTGCACTGGGACCTCCTCAGAGGGCAGGTCACACAGACGCGGCACCACGCAGGCTCACGGGCACAGGAAGGAGGGTCCCGGTGGCTCATGTGGGAGCTCCACACCGAGGGAGAGGGTGCTGCGTGCAGGTCCAGAGGCGGCATCAGCTTGTGGTTCGCTTAACAGCTTCCTTCTCATCAGCTGGCGCTTTATTAAAGGCATTTACTTTTTAAATAAAACTAACTTCACTATCAAGAAATGGCTCCCACAGTCTCTAAGTAAAGCGTAGTGCAGCAAGCAGAGGGAACAGAGCACGGCTGCCTGGGGGACCCTGAGGCCACAGCCCCAGCAGGATTTAATCTCACAGCTGCTCACCCCCCAGGGGACGAGCAAAAAGGGGGTGCCAGCAGGTGTCTTAGGATCCACACAAATGGCCCACAGAAGGAAGTCACAGTGCCTGAGAAAGGCGCCAGACTCCTTGGCCTTCACTGCTGCCCTCCCCTCAAACACTGTGCCTCCCGCAGTGGCACAAGGTGATCAACCATACCCACACCACCACGCAGGCTTCCCAGAGCCCCAGGCTCAGCCTCACAGCAGGCTTCCAACAGGGCACCTGTCTCTGCCCAGTGCCAGGCTACCCGGACATCAAAACTCCTAGATGCTTCCAGAAACACCCCACACGGGGAGCCTTCCCCTCTTTTTGGTTCTATGCCCACCTCTATGGAAGCATTCATCACGAAAGTGGCATAAGTGCCCAGGGCCCCTGCCCACCCTGGGGTGTGAGCTGGTCAGGTATGGGTCCAGGTCTCTGTCACCTGTGTTTCCCGGCCCTCAGTACACACAGTGAGTGTCCGTGAGTGTCTGTCAGGTGCCTGTGATGAATGAATGAGCGGATGTATGAGTGCAAGGAGCAAACAGGTGACCGGAAGATGGACACATTCCCAGCCTGACCATCCTCCTCCTCTACTTCTGTTTCTCAACACAGCAACCACGAGGAGTCATCCAGCAACAAACACCCAGAACGGTATGTTGTTTTCAAAGAACTTACAGAATCATTTCCAACTTGAAGTTAATCTGTGGCTACAAAACTAAACCAACAGAAGAGACCCTGAGGGGGCTCCGCCGTCCAGGCCTGACCTCTGCCCGTGCCCCTCGGAGGGCAGAAGTCTACCCGAGCTGCCACCAGCCTCAGCTGCCTCCAGTGCACTAACACAGGGCATGCAGATTACTGTGGAATTCAAGTCTGATAAACACTTCAAGCCAGCCATTTAGAAAATGACTACATTTACTCAACCAGGCCCTTTGCACAGAAAAAAAGAATGAGCTTCCGTGAATATGCAGTTGGCTACCTGGGGAAGAGCAGCCAGAACAACAGTGACAGGGGAGGAAAAACCACTCCTGAAACAGAGCACCCGAGGAAGGAGGGGCCACGTAGGGCGGCAGGGACAGCAGCATGACAGCAGCGCTCCGGGGTAGGTGTCTGGCCTGGCAGGTGGGACTGGTTTCGCTGGCCTCTCCTGGCCCACAGCTCTGTGTGGACATCTGGGCTGCAGCAAGTGGGTGCCACCTTGCACTGGCATGAGTGAGGCTCTGCAGTGGAGATGGGCTGAGGTCAGCAGCCTGGGTTCCCCGAATGGATGTCCCATGCGCTCCAGAATCAAGCTGGCTTGGCCAGGCTGTGCTGGGTCACCCAGCAGACCACCTGCCATGGCCACCGTGGTCTCCTGCTGTGACACACAGCCACACCACGCATCCCTGTCTGGCCACGGCTCTGAAGGTGCTCCAGTGCTGCCAGGGCAGGGCCCCAGTGTACCAAGGCCACAGTAGGACAGTCACAGACGAATAACCAGGACACAGGTACAGAGCCCACATTTTACAAAGGAGGCTTCAAGCAAGCGGCTGACAGGGCTGCAGGGCCTCAGTTCTTCCCTGCGGATGTGCGTTCCCATCTGCTCGCTCTCCCCTCACTCCAGGCACCAATACAGTGAGAGCCAAGCCTGGTGTATGACGAGGCCTCTCAACCAAGCACTCACTGGGCCAGGCCCTGGGCCCGGCCGAGGGGACCCAGGGTGAGTGGGCCTTGCCAGAGGGTCTTAACCATTAGACGGTCACTTCCTCCAGGGCAGGGACTTTGCCCAGGCCCAGAGAGCAGCACCAAGGCAGGCTGTGGCCCATCCTGTGTGTGACGCATGCAGGGCACACACTTGTTAACTGGGCAGCCAGGCACCAGGGTGGCCTCTGCCATGGATGAGGACGAGGTGAACACTGGGAAGGTGAGCACCGCAGAGTCACACACAGAAGAGGAGCTGCGGCTCACCGGACCGGCCGGTCCCTGACCCACCCACAGCAGCTGCCCACCTGCATAGGGGGTTGGCATGTCCCCACCCGGGAAAACAGACAGCTGTACCACGGGCCTGGGAAGCAGACAACGCTCTCCTAACACAAACCGCCAAGAAGCAGATTTGAAAAATTGAACACACATTAATATTTCTGGAACACCTGTCATTACAGTAACTAAACAGAGTAAAATTTAACCCTTCCTGCCCTGCTTGCAGGGACTTAGGGGCGGAAGGCACAAGGCCACCAAGCCCTCAGCCCCTCCCTGAGGGACGCTGCCTTGAGAAGGAGCCCGTTCTGGCCGGAGCACAATGGCCAGCCGATCTGTACCGAACTCCACTGGACGGGGCCACGCACCTCACGCCCTGATCCTGGGGCCCCTTGCCCCTTACGTGTGAGGTGAGGCAGGTGAGGGACCTGTCCAAAGGTGCACATAAGGATGCAGCCAGGCCAAGATGGGCCTGAGGACTGTCCCCCTCTGTCCCCTTGAAATGACCCACACCACCAGAGCAAAGCATGGGCCCACCCTTGCGTCTCTGGGCACCTGCACCCTGGGCACAGCCACCTGCCCTCCTCAGGGCAAAGCCCAGTACATCTGCAAGGGCACCCAGTCATGAGGAATTGCCAGAAACCCGGGCACAGTGTCAACCTCACAAGGGCATAGGCAAGGCCTTTCCAGAACGAGAGCCTCCTTGTTCACTGGTTCCTTAAGGCGAGATTTACCAGAGGCCTCCGCACCCCAGGGCTGCCTCTGAAAGCAAAGCTGCAGGGAAGACAAGTCCTGTTTCTGCCCGCCAGGAACTCAGGAACTTGTAGGAACCAGAAAAGGCAAAAAGCCTTGCACTGCACCCAAATCACCAGCTCTCAGTGTCCCGAGGGCCTGGCCTTCTGCCTGGTGCAGGACCCTGAAACCCACGCCCACCCCGAGGTCACAGCAGCCACAGCAGGAGACCACAGTAGCCACGGCTAAATGCTCCGTGGCAAGTGCTCCACTGGGTCACCCAACACAGCCTGGCTAAGCTGACTTGATTCTGGAGCCCATGGAACATCCATCCAGAATGCACCGGGGAGTGTCCTTTTTCGCACGGAAATGGTCACTTCCCACGATTCCGTGGCTTCCGTGGCAGCGGGTCATGACGAATGTGGACGTGGCCAGCCAGCGCCTTACACCCCGTGACGTGCATCCTCCCATCTGGGCCCAGTGAAGGATGGGCTGCTAAACTCCAGGCATTACTTCCAATCTATACACATCAGAGTTGCAAATGTACATGCCGAAAGGATTCATTTTTCTTATTTTATAAGTAATTGCGAGCAGATGCTCTTTCACTGATAAAGGTAATTTGGCTGGCAATAATTCTGAATTTGAAATTTCCATTTCACTGGAAAGAAGAGTATACATACAATGAATGAGCAGGCAGATGTACTTACTGTCATATTTCAGGCTGAAAAGGTTTTTTCATAAAGCCCTTATGTGGCAGGGCAAGGCAATGTTACTGTAGAGTCACCAGGAAGAGATGTGTCATATTGGGAAGCCAGAGAAACAACCACAATATTTGTTGAACGCTTTTCTCAGCACTTTAAACAGCAGATCCACAGACCAAGAATTCTGCTGAAACATCTTGTCTTCTTGATTAAAAATAAAAATAAATTATGCAAACACACTGTGTCCCAGGATTTATGCTAAAAAGGAATAAGCATGTATCCCATTGACTTGGCATAAAAAACATACTGTGTATGCAGGACCAGACATGACTCAGATTTACCGCCCGAAGAGGAACGTAATTGCTCACACTTAGACACCTACAAGGAAAACCTTTCACCCCCTACACAAAGCTGAGAACAGACACAAATACCTCACGAGTTGGCTGGGAGGGGCACAAACAGGCTTTGATTTGGGGGGAAGAGTTCAGTTCTCTAATCAGTTAAAAAGATTAAAAACAACAACAGCAAAAGCCACTGCCAGTGAGCACAGGCCCCTCCTCACCAAGAAGCCCCTCGCCCTCAGCCCCTCCTCCTTTCTCAGATGCAAAGTTTGGTTTATGTCATCAACAGCTAAAAAAAGCCAGCTCCCAAACAGGCAGGGTCCAGTCACGCTCACCAGCCAGAACACCAAGGGCCGCTCACTGCCAAGGGCGGGCAGGAGGAGGGAAGGGCTGAGACCAAGCATGAACAGCAGCCCTGGCCCAGCCCACTCCGGGGGTCGGCGGCAGGGGAGCAAGGAAGCCATCTGGGGCTGACAGCTCAAGACAGCACAGGCCCAGGGCTGCACTGTGGCTACTCACCGAGGCCTCCGACAGGACAGAGGGTCTCACCCAGAAGGGCACAGGGCAGAGAGATGGAGCTCAAGAAAGAGAGTGGAATCCTGGACCCACGACTCCACTTTCCCAGCATGGGACACTCACTGGCAAATCCCTGCAGGCAAACAGGCAGGGCTCCCGCCTTCCCTGCACCAGGAGTGGCAGCTAGCAGGCCCCAGTCAAGAACCAGGCTGCCGGGAGGTCTTCTTCAGGCAGTAGACGAGTCTGGGCAGGACACTAGTGGGCACATGAAGGCCTGAGGTTGTAGAGGGAGGTGAGCTCCATCACATGGCCCCCATTCAGTCATCTGGCCTACACAATGAACTGCAAGAGAAACCCCGGGCACCAAGCTCTGAAGGGCTTTCTGGTTGGTGAACACATTGCTATGGCAGTGGAGTTAGAGCCCTGGCCCCATGGGGAGGTGTATGGAAGCTCTGCACCCAAACGAGCCCCAAGGGAAGGGGTATGGAAGCTCTGCGTCCCCAGGACCCTTGCAGATTCCACCCCATGCTTTTCTGCATTTGGCTGGTTCTCCCCGCCTGTACACAAAACTGGAATCGCAAGCACTGGGCTTTCTTGAGTTCCACGAGCCATTCTAAAGAATCATCGAACCTGGGCAAGTCATGGACACCAGTGAATTTACAGCCAGCTGGGCAGAGGTGCAGGTGGCCTGGGGACCACTGGGGTGTGGCTGGTGTCTGAAGCAAGGGTGATCTTGTTAAGGACTGTGCCCTTAGCTTATAGAGTCTGACACCAACTCCGGGATGTTAGCGTCAGGATCGTGCAGTGGAGTCCCACATTTGGGGACAAACAGAATGCTCCTGCCAGCAGCAAATAGCCCTGAGGGCTGAGATCTAACCAGACCGCAAGGCAGAGGCCACACTGCAAACACATTCCCCAAAAATAACTTCTCCACCGTTCATTTTAACATCAAGGTTGTGCCACACAACCGCTGTCTTCTCACACACTCAACACAAGGACAGGGTGAAGGCAGGTCAGACCCAAGACGCAGCTAAGCGAGCACAGGCAGGCGAGGCGAGTGGCTGCCAGTACAATCCCAGAAACAGGTCACACCAGATTCATTCCTGGCCCGTGAGGGACAGGGGCTGAGGGACAGGGACACGACCACTCACTCCCAGAATCTCAGCAAACATGAGCTTGGAGTAAAATTAAGCCTCCTGGCAGGCTGCAAAGAAATGGTGTTTATCTGACACCACAACACGCAATCTTTTCATCTCTAGAGAGGTACTGAGGTCTATTTCTTGACAGTAACATAATCTAAAATACAACTTCTTCTACAGTTACATGGAATTGAAGCAACGAGGTATTAAATCATTTTCACTTCACAGATGTGCTCTGAGCTACTCAGCAAACCAAACAGGGTCATTTTCATACGAGGAGGCTACAACAAATCTGATTTACTTCCTTTAAAAATGCAGATGACAGAGCTGCTTCCCTGGGTGCCTGAAACTGCAGGGGCCCCAGGGAACCCCAGTTGAACAGCTTCCTGGGGAAGAGGAGCAGGAAGGACAAAACAGTGAGAGCTGGAAGGCCGGCCTGGCCTCAGGCTCTGTCCCATCCCGCGCTTCTGGAAGGCTCACCCAGTCTTTAGCTTGTCTTTTTATTATAATAACAGTATCAACTAAACAGAGGATTCTAATTTTGGTAAAGTCCAATTTATTTGTCCAATTTTTTTTTTTGATTGTGCAGATTTTAATCGAAAACAAAGACTTTTTGTTTTAACCCATCAGGGAAATGAGCTGAATGGTCCCAGCCCCATCCAAGGTGACAAAGCTAAAGAAATAAAAACAATTCTTACACTTGTTTTCCAAACAAGTGAGAGAATCTGCTGGACCACAGAGGATCGCCGACTGGGATACTGTATCTCACAGACACGCGCCGCCTCCACGTGAGAACAAGGGTGAAGGAGAAGACTCCGCCCTGCGTCTTTTGCTGTGCCTTCTATGTATGTGTGGTTTGCTGGCCTGAAATTTTCTTTCGTGACTGAAGGTTTCGCCATGATTACAAGGAATCCTGTGTGCCTAGCTTAAGGTCACACAAAGACGTTCTATGTTTCCTTGCAGAAGTTTTATAACTTTAGGTTTAAAGCACAGATCTCTGAGTTACATCACTTAGAATACTATCTCCAACCCCATCCAGGCTAAGCAATGAGGAATCAAAGGCATAAGAACGCTACAGCAGACTTTGGGGATTCGGAAGAAAAGGGTGAGAAGGGGGTGAGGGATAAAAGACTAGGAATTACGTGCAGTATATACTGCTCGGGAGATGGGTGCACCAAAATCTCACCAATCACCGCTAAAGAACTCATGTAACCAAATGTCACCTGTTCCCCAAAAACCTGTAGAAATAAAAAGGTAAAATTAAAAAAAATAAATTTTAAAGAAATAAATTTTTAAAAACAAAATATAGGTCTGGGGTTCATTTGAGGTAACTTTTTAACATGGCACAAAATAGGAATTCAAACTCCTTCCTCAGATGTGAATTTTCATTTGCTCAATATATACAACTATTATACGCATAACAAATAGACGCTTTTGCCACTGAATTTTTTTTTTTTTTTTTGAGAAAGAGTCTCTGTCGCCAGGTGCCAGGTTGGAGTGCAGTGGTGCAATCTCCACTCACTGCAACCTCTGCCTCCTGTGTTCAAGCAATTCTCCTGCCTCAGCCTCCCGAGTAGCTGGGACTACAGATGCGTGCCACCACACCCAGCTAATTTTTATATTTTTTAGTAGAGACAGGGTTTCACCATGTTGGCCAGGATGGTCTCGATCTCTTGACCTTGTGACCCGACCGCCTGGGCCTCCCAAAGTGCTGGGATTACAGGTATGAGCCACTGCACCTGGCTGCCCCTGAATTTCTTTTGCACCTTTTTGGAAATCACTGTGCATGTATGCACGGCTCCATTTCTCAGCACTGTCTCCTATTCCACTGATCTCTATCTCTATCTCAATGGCAACAATACTCTATCTTGATTACTGAAGTTTTAGGATTCTTGAAATCATAAAACTAGAACCAAATAAAATAAAGAAAAAAGTGAACAAAGTCCTTCAACATTGTTGATCTTTTTCTGTGTTGTTTTAGCCATCCTAGGGACTCTGTATTTCCATACCAATTTAAAAATCAGCTAGTCAGTTACTATAGAAAAGCATGTTGAGATCCTAATTGCAACTGAGTAGAATATACGATCAGTTTGGTAAAAACTGACATTTAATACTTCAGTCTTCTCATCTCTGAACGTGATTAGGTCACCTTCACTTTCTCTCAGCATTGTTTTCTAGTTTTCAGTCTACAGGCCTATTACATATTCTGTCATAGTACTTTCCCTAAATATTTCACATTTTGCTATTATAAATGGTAATGCTGATCCAATTTCAATTTCTCATTTCTCACTGTTAATTTATAAAAACAAAATTTATGTATGCAGATTTCATATCCTGACACCTTGCTAAACTCATTCCTTCTAGCAGCTTTTTTGTAAATGCCATTAGAGTTTCAAAAAGATGATCACGTTGTCTGCAAAAGGAGAGAGTTTTACTTCTTCCTTTTTGGTCTAGATGTCACTTACGTTTGTTTGTACAAATAAATGAATGTATGTTTTTGTCTGTTTCTGCCACCAGAATCTCCAGTATGCATACTGCACGGAAGTGGTGAGAAGGAACGCTGTCCCATGATTCTGATTTCGGGCGTAGAGTTTTCCATTGACACTCTTTCCTGTAATGACGGCTATAGTTTAAACATTGAACATGCTCTTTATCAAGCTTCCAAAGTTCCTTTCTATTCCTGTTTACTGAGAGTTCTTATCAGGAGTGGATGTTGGATTCTGTCAAATGCTTTTTCTGCAGGATTTTATGGGTTTGTTCTTTTTAAATGTTAATAATAATAAATTACATTGACTGAAAATCAGCCTCACATTCTGGGATACACCCTAAATCATCCGAATATGTTTTGTCGGATTTGATTTACTAAAATCTATTCAAGACCCTTACATTCACATTCATGATGAATATCAGTCTGCACTTTTCTGCAGCAGTACACCCCCGCCTATGCACAGCCATCTCCTCACGCACTCAGTACTATATGATCCCCTCTAAGCACAGCCGTCTCCTCACACACTCAGTACTATATGATCCATTCTATGTACAGCCGTCTCCTCACGCCCTAAGTACTATGATTCCCTCTAAGCACAGCCGTCTCCTCACGCACTCAGTACTACACCATTCCCTCTTAGCACAGCCGTCTCCTCATGCACTCAGTACTACACCATTCCTCTAAGCACAGCCGTCTCCTCACACACTCAGTACTATATGATCCATTCTATATACAGCCGTCTCCTCACGCCCTAAGTACTATGATTCCCTCTAAGCACAGCCGCCTCCTCACGCACTCAGTACTATATGATTCCCTCTAAGCACAGCCGTCTCCTCATGCACTCAGTACTACACCATTCCCTCTAAGCACAGCCGTCTCCTCACGCACTCAGTACTACACCATTCCCTCTAAGCACAGCCGTCTCCTCACGCACTCAGTACTACACCATTCCCTCTAAGCACAGCCGTCTCCTCACGCACTCAGTACTATATGATCCATTATATGCACAGCCGTCTCCTCACACACTCAGTACTGTATGACCCCCTCTAAGCACAGCCGTCTAGTCATGCACTCAGTAGTGTATGATCCCCTCTAAGCACAGCCGTCTCCTCACGCACTCAGTACTACACCATTCCTTCTAAGCACAGCCGTCTCCTCACGCACTCAGTACTACACCATTCCCTCTAAGCACAGCCGTCTCCTCACGCACTCAGTACTATATGATCCATTATATGCACAGCCGTCTCCTCACACACTCAGTACTGTATGATCACCTCTAAGCATAGCCGTCTCCTCACCCACTCAGTACTACACCATTCCTTCTAAGTACATCTGTCTCCTCATACACTCAGTACTATACATTTTCCTTGAAGTACTGCTTAGTGCTACAGGTTTCCCTCTAAGAGAAGTACTATACGTTTCTGAGTACTGCTTTTTTGCATCCTACAAATTTTGAAATGCTGTATTTTATTATCATTCACTTCTATGTACTTTCTCATTTCCCTTTTGTTTTTCTATAATCCATGGATTACTTAACAGTATGTTAATTCATGTAGAAATATTTGAGGTTTTCCCAGCTATCTTGCTAATGGTTGCTAATTTAATTCCATCGTGCTCAGACAACACAAGAAATACCCTGTATTTCTTGAATGCCTTAAGATTTATTGAGACTTTTTTAATGGCCCCAAAAATGGTCTATCTTGATAAATGTTCCATGTGCAATTAAAAAGAATGTGCACTTTTGGAATTTGCCATAAAAATCAATTAAGTCAAGTTTGTTGACAATGTTTTCAAGCTTCTTATATCTTTCCTGATTTTCTACTTGTTCTATCACTTACTGAAAAGGGGAGAGGTTGAAATCTCCTTCTGTGACTGTGTCTCGGTCCGTTTCTTGTTGAATTTCGATCTGATTTTGAGATATATTTTGATGCAGTCCCATTAGACACATATCACTTAAAATCATGTCCAATGGATTAACTGACCCACTCAATCCTAGGACACGATCCTCTTTATACTGAATATATTCTCTACTATGAAATCTACTGTTTGAAATTCACACAGACCTTTCTGTTTTCTTTAGATTGGTGTTAGCATGAAATACCTTTTCCCATCATTTTACTTTTTTTTTTTTTTTTTTTTTTTTTTTGAGACAGAGTTTCGCTCTTGTTACCCAGGCTGGAGTGCAATGGCGCGATCTCGGCTCACCGCAACCTCCGCCTACTGGGTTCAGGCAGTTCTCCTGCCTCAGCCTCCTGAGTAGCTGGGATTACAGGCACATGTTACCATGCCCAGCTGATTTTTTGTATTTTTAGTAGAGACGGGGTTTCACCATGTTGACCAGGATGGTCTTGATCTCTTGACCTCGTGATCCACCCGCCCCGGCCTCCCAAAGTGCTGGGATTACAGGCTTGAGCCACCGTGCCTCGCCCCAAATCATTTTACTTTTAAACTACTTGTGTCTTCATGTTTGTGGGCTTCTTTTTGCGTGTGTGTGTGTGTGTGTGTGTGTGTGTGTGTGTCTTTTTTTTTTTTTTTGAGAGAGGGGACAGGGTGCTGCTCTGTCACCCAGGCTGCAGCGTGATCGCAGCTCACTGCAGCCTTGACTTCCAGCACCAAGGCGATCCTTCCACCTCAGGAGCCCGAGTAGGTAGGCCCACGGGCACACAGGTGCCACTACACTATGCCTGGCTAGTTGTTTTTCAAGAGACAGGGTCTCACTATGTAGCCCAGGCTGGTCCCAAACTCCTAGGCTCAGGTAATCCTCCTGCTTGGGTCTCCCAAAGTGCTGGGACTACGGGTTTGAGCTACGATGCCCCAAAGTGGGCTTCCTGCCTGAAGCACCGAGTTGGGTGTTGCTCTTAATCCACCTGTCGAGACGTGCCTTGTAACTGAAACATTCAGATCACGTGCACTGAACACACGGACTGGCGTGGCTCAGTCAGACCCTGTCCCGCTACTTGTCTTACAGGTGGCCCACACATACTGTCTGCCCATCTGTTCTTTCTTCCTTTTTTTTTTTTTGACCTTCTTTTATATTAATTGAGCATTTTATATAATCTGCTTTATCTACTGTGTTAGCTTATTAGCCATAACTCTTTGTCTGGTTACCTTACACTGAGTGTAGGGCTTTGGTATGTGTTGTGACCTTACTACAGTTTAGGCCCAGATATGATTGCCATGCTTCAAGAGCAGTACAGCTTGAGGGGCTCCCCGCTACCCACTCCCACCTCTCCCTGCCTGTGCGAGGCCTCCCCTCCATCCACTCCCACCTCTCCCTGCCAGCACCTATGTTTCTGTCATCTTCTTCACACTGCAATGTGTGTTAGAAAACCCACAGTACACAATACACTCCTTAGCCATTTGATTGTTAGTGTCTGGAGGTACTTCAGTGCATTCCTGTAAGTGCCAGTTTGGGCACCCTTCAATCTCTGTGCACATCCACGTGGTCACCTAGGGCCATATTCCTTCTACCCGCAAGGTGACCTATTTCTTGTCATGCAGGTATCCTGGTCACCTGGTGATGAATTCCTTTAGCTTTTATATGTCTAAAACAGCATGTATTTCACCTTCACTTCTGCTGGTTAACAAGTTTCTCTGGTCTGTTGTTCTCTGAATAGTCCAAAGCAGTTGCTCCCCCGTCTCCAGGCCTGATGCTTCCAAGGATGCTTACCTTTGTGACACAGGGTGTCTCTTCTCTTCTGGATGCGTCTCATGTTTTCTTTATATTAGTACTTTTGGGAGGCTGGATTATGACGTGTCTTGCTCTACTTTTCTTCATGTTTTCTGCTAGGCTGGATTCACTCACATTCTCAGTTCTACAGGTTTACAGTTTCTGTATAACTTTTTAAACGGCTATTATTTCTTCCAGTATTTTTCCTGTTTCCTCCCTTTAGAGGACCACAGATTCCAGGTATATAAAGTTACTGAAATTGTCCCACTGTTCACTGACTGTTCACCACAGATTCCAGGTATATAAAGCTACTGAAATTGTCCCGCTGCTGACTGTTCACCACAGATTACAGGGATATAAAGCTACTGAAACTGTCTCACCGCTCACTGACTGTTCACCAGATTACAGATATATAAAGCGACTGAAACTGTCTCGCCGCTGACTGTTCACCAGATTACAGGTATATAAAGCGACTGAAACTGTCTCGCCGCTCACTGACTGTTCACCACAGATTACAGGTATATAAAGCTACTGAAACTGTCCTGCTGCTCACTGACTGTTCACCAGATTACAGGTATATAAAGCGACTGAAATTGTCCCACCGCTCACTGACTGTTCACCAGATTACAGGTATATAAAGCGTCTGAAACTGTCTCACCGCTCACTGACTGTTCACCACAGATTACAGGTATATAAAGCTACTGAAACTGTCTCACCGCTCACTGACTGTTCACCAGATTACAGGTATATAAAGCTACTGAAACTGTCCCGCCGCTCACTGACTGTTCACCAGATTACAGGTATATAAAGCGACTGAAACTGTCTCGCCGCTCACTGACTGTTCACCACAGATTACAGGTATATAAAGCTACTGAAACTGTCCCACCACTGGCTGTTCACCACAGATTACAGGTATATAAAGCTACTGAAACTGTCCCACCACTGACTGTTCACCACAGATTACAGGTATATAAAACTTCTGAAACTGTCCCGCCGCTCACTGACTGTTCACCACAGATTACAGGTATATAAAGCGACTGAAACTGTCTCGCCGCTCACTGACTGTTCACCACAGATTACAGGTATATAAAGCTACTGAAACTGTCCCGCCGCTCACTGACTGTTCACCAGATTACAGGTATATAAAGCGACTGAAATTGTCCCACCGCTCACTGACTGTTCACCAGATTACAGGTATATAAAGCGTCTGAAACTGTCTCACCGCTCACTGACTGTTCACCACAGGTATATAAAGCTACTGAAACTGTCTCACCGCTCACTGACTGTTCACCAGATTACAGGTATATAAAGCTACTGAAACTGTCCCGCCGCTCACTGACTGTTCACCACAGATTACAGGTATATAAAGCTACTGAAACTGTCCCACCACTGACTGTTCACCACAGATTACAGGTATATAAAACTTCTGAAACTGTCCCGCCGCTCACTGACTGTTCACCGCAGATTACAGGTATATAAAGCTACTGAAACTGTCCCACTGCTCACTGACTGTTCACCAGATTACAGGTATATAAAGTGACTGAAACTGTCCCACCGCTCACTGACTGTTCACCACAGATTACAGGTATATAAAGCTACTGAAACTGTCCCGCCGCTGACTGTTAACCACAGATTACAGGTATATAAAGCTACTGAAACTGTCCCGCCGCTGACTGTTCACCACAGATTACAGGTATATAAAGCTACTGAAACTGTCCCACCGCTCACTGACCGTTCACCAGATTACAGGTATATAAAGCTACTGAAACTGTCCCGCCGCTGACTGTTCACCACAGATTACAGGTATATAAAGCTACTGAAACTGTCCCGCCGCTGACTGTTCACCACAGATTACAGGTATATAAAGCTACTGAAACTGTCCCGCCGCTGGCTGTTCACCACAGATTACAGGTATATAAAGCGACTGAAACTGTCCCACCGCTCACTGACTGTTCACCACAGATCACCGGTATATAAAGCTACTGAAACTGTCCCGCCGCTGACTGTTCACCACAGATTACAGGTATATAAAACTTCTGAAACTGTCCCGCTGCTCACTGACTGTTCACCACAGATTACAGGTATATAAAGCTACTGAAACTGTCCCACCGCTCACTGACCGTTCACCAGATTACAGGTATATAAAGCGACTGAAACTGTCTCGCCGCTCACTGACTGTTCACCACAGATTACAGGTATATAAAGCGACTGAAACTGTCCCACCGCTCACTGACTGTTCACCACAGATTACAGGTATATAAAGCTACTGAAACTGTCCTGCCGCTGGCTGTTCACCACAGATTACAGGTATATAAGACTTCTGAAACTGTCCCACCGCTCACTGACTGTTCACCACAGATTACAGGTATATAAAGCTACTGAAACTATCCCACCGCTCACTGACTGTTCACCAGATTACAGGTATATAAAGCTACTGAAACTGTCCCGCCGCTCACTGACTGTTCACCACATATTACAGGTATATAAAGCTACTGAAACTGTCTCACCGCTCACTGACTGTTCACCAGATTACAGGTATATAAAGCGACTGAAACTGTCCTGCCGCTGGCTGTTCACCACAGATTACAGGTATATAAGACTTCTGAAACTGTCCCACCGCTCACTGACTGTTCACCACAGATTACAGGTATATAAAGCTACTGAAACTATCCCACCGCTCACTGACTGTTCACCAGATTACAGGTATATAAAGCTACTGAAACTGTCCCGCCGCTCACTGACTGTTCACCACAGATTACAGGTATATAAAGCTACTGAAACTGTCCCGCCGCTCACTGACTGTTCACCAGATTACAGGTATATAAAGCGACTGAAACTGTCTCGCCGCTCACTGACTGTTCACCACAGATTACAGGTATATAAAGCTACTGAAACTGTCCCACCGCTGGCTGTTCACCACAGATTACAGGTATATAAAGCTACTGAAACTGTCCCACCACTGACTGTTCACCACAGATTACAGGTATATAAAACTTCTGAAACTGTCCCGCCGCTCACTGACTGTTCACCACAGATTACAGGTATATAAAGCTACTGAAACTGTCCCACCGCTCACTGACTGTTCACCAGATTACAGGTATATAAAGCAACTGAAACTGTCCCGCCGCTCACTGACTGTTCACCAGATTACAGGTATATAAAGTGACTGAAACGGTCCCACCGCTCACTGACTGTTCACCAGGTTACAGGTATATAAAGCTACTGAAACTGTCCCGCCGCTGACTGTTCACCACAGATTACAGGTATATAAAGCTACTGAAACTGTCCCGCCGCTGACTGTTCACCACAGATTACAGGTATATAAAGCTACTGAAACTGTCCCGCCGCTGGCTGTTCACCACAGATTACAGGTATATAAAGCTACTGAAACTGTCCCGCCGCTGGCTGTTCACCACAGATTACAGGTATATAAAGCTACTGAAACTGTCCCGCCGCTCACTGACTGTTCACCACAGATTACAGGTATATAAAGCTACTGAAACTGTCCTGCCGCTGGCTGTTCACCACAGATTACAGGTATATAAAGCTACTGAAACTGTCCCGCCGCTGGCTATTCACCACAGATTACAGGTATATAAAGCTACTGAAACTGTCCCGCCACTGACTGTTCACCACAGATTACAGGTATATAAAGCTACTGAAACTGTCCCGCCACTCACTGACTGTTCACCACAGATTACAGGTATATAAAGCTACTGAAACTGTCCCGCCGCTCACTGACTGTTCACCACAGATTACAGGTATATAAAGCGACTGAAACTGTCCCGCCGCTCACTGACTGTTCACCATATTACAGGTATATAAAGCTACTGAAACTGTCCCGCCGCTCACTGACTGTTCACCACAGATTACAGGTATATAAAGCTACTGAAACTGTCCCACCGCTCACTGACTATTCACCAGACTACAGGTATATAAAGCTACTGAAACTGTCCTGCCGCTCACTGACTGTTCACCAGATTACAGGTATATAAAGCGACTGAAACTGTCCCGCCGCTCACTGACTGTTCACCAGATTACAGGTATATAAAGTGACTGAAACTGTCCCACCGCTCACTGACTGTTCACCAGATTACAGGTATATAAAGCGTCTGAAATTGTCCCGCCGCTGACTGTTCACCACAGATTACAGGTATATAAAACTTCTGAAACTGTCCCGCCACTGACTGTTCACCACAGATTACAGGTATATAAAGCTTCTGAAATTGTCCCGCCACTCACTGGCTGTCCATTTTTTCCTCCTTCATTTTGAATAGTTTCTATTGCGATGTTGGCAGGCTCACAAATCTTTTCTCGTACAAAGTCTAATCTGTCAATAATCCCATACAGGGTGTTTTCCAGTTAAGACATGGTATTTTCCTCTCTGTAAGTTCAATTTGGATCATTTTCGTATCTTCCACATCTTTATCCATTTCTACATATTTTTAACATATGAAAGACAGTTAGAACAGCTGCTTGAATGTCTCTACCTAACTAACGAGTCTAACATCTGTGCCATTTCTGGGTCAGTTCTGACTGATTTTTGTTCTCATTATCTGCAATCTTTTCTGCTTCTGTGCGTGCCTGACAATGCCTTTGGAAGCTAGATATTGTGACTTTTACCTTGCTGGGTACCTGATATTTTTGTATTCCTATAAATATCTTTGAATTTTTGCTGGGATGCAATTAAGTCATTTGGGAACAGACTCATTGTGTGGGATCCTGTTTTGAAGACTTGGGGGCAGGCAGCATTTAGTTTGGGTTTCTATACTACCACTGCTGAGCCAAAACCCTTCTAAGTTCTCTGCCTCATGCCGGGGACTTCTAAAGGTTTCCATTCTGGCTTTGGGGAACAGACACAATTTCCACCCTGTAAGGGCTCCGGGGCTTGTTCTCTCATTATTTCAGCCGGTTCTTCCCCAGCCTCACATCCGTGTACTGATTAGTCCTCAACTTAATACTGGAAAGGAACCTGCAGAGCTCTGGTGCTGAATTGCTTTCTCCTCTTCCAGCCTCGGCCCTAGGAACCCCAGTTGCCATGGCTTCCCCAGACTCCCCTCTCTGTCTGAACTCGGGGAGACCCACAGGCGCCTCCCCACACCATGGTCCGGAGACTCTCTCCAGGCAATGGGTTCGGGCAATGGTGGAGCTCACCCTGTACTGTTCCTCCCTCCCAGGGATGGCCCGGCTGCCTTATGTCCCGTATCTTAAAAAGCACTGTTTCATACATTTTTTGCAGCTTTTACTTTATTCAAGCAGCAAAGTGAGTCGCTCCCTGAAAACATGGCCTAGAGCACTGGGTGTGCAGGCTGTCGGCAAACCTGGAAGTGTCTTTGGAGATCGTTCACATCAATGTTGATCGGGAACAGGAATAATTTCCAACTTGTGGTGCTCATTTCCCTGATCAGGTTTAAATGAACTGTGGGGCTGTGATTTTTTTGTTTGTCTGTTTTAATCATGATTGTATTCTTTCTCTATTTGAGGGAAAATGCCCAGCTCAAGGAGGTGCAAGGGTGGTGGGATCCTTCTGGGACCCTCACTGTAAGCCCCTCAGCCCTGTCTACACTTACTAGAGCCAGCAGTGCCTTCCGACAGTGGGCAGGGTGGCAGGTGGGCAGCAGCGCCCGACCCAGGAGTGTCAAAGCCGCACTGAGGGGAGAGAAGTAGGCCCTGAATCCCAGTGCTGGAGCGGTAGGGAGATGGGGACTCTGTGGGATTATTTGTCCTTTGTTCATTGTATTACTCTTCTGTTGCTCTGTGACCAATCACCACAAACTTAGCAGCTTAAAACAACATCTACTTAATGCGGGTCCAGGCCACAGGTGGGGTTCTGCAAGGTTCCCTGTTCAGGACTGCAAAAAGCTGCAGTCAGGGCTGAATCCTCATCGGGAGGCCTGACTGGGCAGAACACGTGTCCTGGTTCACTCAGGTTGCAGGCAGAATTCACTTCTTGGTGGCTACAGGACTGAGCACCCGACTCAGGACCAGCTGTGGGTGGAGGCTGCTGCAGACCCCTGCATGTGGGCCTCTCTGGCCAGCCCCTTACTTCGGAAGCAAAGAGAAATCTCTAGCTCCTCAGTGCTGAGATGGAATCTTACATAATATAGTTACAGGATTGGCATCACACAATCCCAGCTTCCATGGATTAGAAGTAAGTTCAGGTTGTATCTGAACGCCAGGAGAGGAGAAGACACCAAGGCAGGGGTGGCCATGGCTGTCACCTAGGGCCTGTCCACTACGTTCATTCACTGCATTTGGCAGAGGAAAGCCACCAACCCCACGGTGCATCCCGTTGCAGCAAGGCAAGGAGGGGGCGGCTAAGGATTCCCCAAAACGCTGGCTTGGAAATCCAGGCGTGGCAGAGAATCAGGAGAGGAACAGTGAGGGATGGATGGTGGAATGGATCATTCTAGCATGTCTTCGGGGAAAAGCACATCCTTCCCTGCACACCCCCTGCTGCCCACAACATCTGTCCCCCACATGCCCCATACCCCGTCCTGCCTGCCAACAGCCCCCACTGCTGATTCTGCTGCCCCCATCCTCCCTCCCTGCATACCCACACTGCTCCCTCTGCCCCCAAACACGTATACGAGACTCAGCACCGATGTCCCAACCACTGCACAGCTTCCTCTGGACACTTCTTCAACTCAGTCCTTCGCACTCCCTGTCAGAGAAACGACAGACAGTGACTGCTCCCATCTGTCCTCCCAATCTGCCATCTAATCAGAGAAGAGCTCCCTGAGAAGGACCCTGTCTAGCTCATCACTGTCCCTTCAGGTCCCAGCAGACAGCGGACATTTCACAGATGCTTGGCAAAGTGTGAGGGCACTCATGTCCCCATCCAGAAGCCACTGGGCTGGGAGGGGTGGGAGGCACAGGCAGGTGCTGGGACCTCCGGCCTGTGAAGGGATGCTGTCCGCTCTGCTCGGCGCACTGGTAGGCCCCTCCACAGGTGGTCTAACGCAGACTCCATGCTCCCTCCCTGCACTGGCTGTGGGCGCCGGGACAGCCGGGAGGCGCTGGGGTGAAGAGGGCTACGGCTGGCCTTGCTCGCCGCCTCCTGCGCCAGGGCCTCCAGCACAACAGGGGCTGGACGAGACTTGCTGAGTGACTCCAAGGAGCACGGGGGCTGTTGGGGCCCCACAGTGAGTGCTGTGCTGACCGGAGAAGCTGGGAAAGGCAGGAGGCGGAGGAGGCGGAGGAGGCGGAGGAGGCGGAGGAGGAGGCGGAGGAGGCGGAGGAGGAGGAGGAGGAAGGGAGAACTACTTAAGTGTGCCACCTACTTAATTCCTCCAGATACACACGAGTGACAGGCGAGGGCCCTGAGGATCCTGTGCTGCTGCTCATCCCACCCAGGATCCCACGCGCCTTCATTTTCAGCGGCCACTGCCCAGCCCACCACCAGGACCCACGCCTCATGACGATGATGACCTGGGAGTGGGAGGCACAGCGGTTGGGAGAGCTGACAAGCTGGTTTCCCGGCTCGCGCCTCTTTAGAGCCCAAGCCCAATGTCCTAAACACCTCCCGACCCTCAGCAATGTGGGCCAAGTGGCCGGCCATTCACTGAACGGCCGCCGACAGTGACAGACACATGAATGTGTGTAGTCGCCCCAAGCAGGGAACAGCGGGACGGACAGACGGACAATGGTTCCAAGAGGTGGGACAGCAGAGCCAAACGGCCAGCAGAGAAGGGGAGGCATCAATGAAAAGCAGTCTAGCCAACGTCTGTTTCCTCAGACTCCATTAACATGGGGGCACCTGGACTCTTTACACATTGACTGATGTCACTGAAACAACGAATCAAGGGCAAAGACTAGAAGTGAGACGTGATGAGCCTGACGTGCGCCCAGCGCAGACCAATGGTACGGATCCACATGCATCCAGCGGAACACGCAGAAACTCCACTGCAGACGAAACGCAGGGAAAACTCCACCCCTCCACAGGCGGCCTCTCCACGGACAGTAAGAACAGAAGTGCCGGCAGCCACGCCGACGCAGGGGAAGCCGGAACTGCAAGAGTCAGGTCACTCTGGGAAGCCGGGCTCCTGGCCCCCACTGCTGGCACAGCCCTCAGTGCCCAGAATGAGGTGCTGGAGCAACGTCTGGGGCCCCTCCCCACTCCAGAGCTTCCCAGGAATGCAACTTCCCATCACAAGCTCCTTCTGCTCCACCTCCAGATCCATAAGCAGCCCCGCCACTGCTGAGGTGTCCGGGGGCGGCACACAGGAGCAGAACATGTTAAGGGAACATTAGCAGCTACCAAGAGACCAGGACACAGTTACTTGGGCACTTAGCTCCAAACCTTTTAAATCATGAATGGAAGGTGTTTAAAAATGAGATTCCTTTATCCAAGGGTAAATTTCAAGCAAAGTCTTATTTATCACCATCACTTTCAAAGACCCAAGAAGGCCCCTTACCCCATTCTGACAGAAATGAGTTTTTTTTTTTTCTTTTCACATTTCTAACACTGAAATCTAACCATGGATACCTCAAAAATTCTCAACTTCCCGCCACCCCTTTGACTAGGAGCAAATCGCAGTTTATTGTGTTTTCTGATGGGTCATGAAAAGCCTGAGTGTCCCCACCTTACTCCCTCCCCACCTGGCATTCCCATGGCACACAGAATCAGAGGGAGGGCAGAGCGCATGTGTGTCTCAGAAGCGGCTGGGTGTGCCCAGAGCCCACCTCCCCACCAGCACTCCACAGCCAACCCCATCATGGCGCCCACCCACTGCTTCACCTCTGGGTTCCCCCAACACTCAGGGAGGACATCTCCCACATCCCCAACCCCAACTCAGAGAAGAAGGCATCCCTCACCTGTGCCCAGAGCCAGCAGCCTTGGGCTCAGTCCCGGTCACAGGCAGCCCTCCTGTCCTCTCCCATCTCCCGGCACAGCCCCTCTCCTTGGCTTTCCCATGCGCTTATGTGACTTTCATACAAAATGCAATTTTCCTTTCGAGAGCAACTCTATTACTACCTTCCTTCCATGGAAAACTCCTTAAAAGGTCTCCCACGCCAAGCTTGGGGAATGGAGAGCATCAACACCATTCACGACAGCTAAAGTGAGAATCCCCAAGTCCCAATAAACAGCCCAAAAGCTTCTCTTCACAGTCAGGCAGCCAGCTAACAAACGGGGAGAACCGTGGAGTTAGAAATCCGCCATCCACAACCATCGAGGGCCTGAGCGCATCAGACAAAACCATCAGCAGATGCTGGGACAGAGCGATGGGAGGCTCGCTGGGCCCCCGGGGGCAAGAGCCTGGCCCAGGACTCTGAGGGGCACAGCAGCCACTCAGCAGCTCCGAAGGGGAGAGGCCGGCGGCCCCCTCTGCACACCGCCCAGGCAGGCCGCACCGGGACAGGCAGACACGAAGACACCTGCAGCTGTAGCTCCCAAAAGGAACACGGTTGTGACTGGAAGCAGAGCAACATGAGGCCCAGCTCCACCCGCTGGGGAGACACAGGAAGAACTGGCGTGGCAGACAAAGGACAGGAGCTGGGGATTGGGGGGGCTCCTGGCTCCTAAGTGGAAGAGCCTGGGGAATGGCAGAGTTCTGGAACCTCCCACCGAAACTATCGGGCAAAGAGTTGGGTGCCTTACAATCACATACTGTCCTTCCCAGCCCAGCATGCAGGATGAGCCAACGGAGAGGCTGGTTTTCCAGGGACGCCTGTGCAAGCCGACTGGGACAAGGACCATATTTAAAACACTTAACAGTGAGTATCATGAAGGCAGCTTTCCCAGGGTACATGAGGGTTCCTTGGGGGAGGGCCAACCAACCATAGGTGCCCTCCACATGAAGCAGGGGAGGTGGGGGATGAAGACCAACCACCAGGATGCCAACACCCATGCCAGGGTCTGGGCTGCTCTGCTGGGCTGCCTGGCAGGTCACCAAGTGCTAAGAGGGCTTCCCTGAAGGCCCACCAAGGTTCCCAGCGCTGAGACAAAGGGAGTGCACTTGGGAGTTGAGGGTGCCCATGCCCAGTGTAAAAGCTTCTACATTCTTAACCACCAGGGAACCTGGCATTACTGGAGGGCTGGACTGGCAGGAGGCATGCCGGGACAGAACCAGGGAAGCGCGTGCCAGTGACTCTTCAGGAACCCCTACTTCAACCCTTAGTGGCTCTGCCACCCAAGGGGGCATGTGCAGTGTGGAGGGCCAGCAGATGCCAAGGAGATGAGGCAGGGGGCTGCAGGGCCTGAGTGGCATATAAGCAGAGGCTGCATTCCCCGGGGCTGAAAGAAGCGGAGGCGGATGGACAGGAAGAGAAGCCCAGGCTCCTCGGCTGGCCTGGCCCCCGGCTACACTGGGCCCTAGAAGGCCAAGACCCCAAAATGCTCCAGACTTCAGGCTGCCCCGAGGAACGCGGTCCCCTTCTCCTCCTGGCTGAGACCACCACGGGGTGGCTGGTGGCCAGGGCTGTCGGATCTCCCATCACTGCACATCTTTCCATCCGGCAAGGCCTCCGCTTCGTGGATGGTGGACCGGGGCTTTCCGGCTGCTGCTGTCAGTGAACGCCGCGCATCAGCACCGCACAGGAGAACGTGTTCAACCAGAGCGATTCCACATGTGGTCACAAGGCAAGATACAATTCCTTCTGGAGCTCTCTGTGCTCACAGAGTTATGATGGGAGAACAGCTAGAGGAACATCAAGCAGAAAATTACAGATTCTAGCTGAATTGCAGGTTTCCTTGAAATCAGAAGGGAGGCACCCAGTGTAAAAGGGGGTGGCCGTGGCCTCTTCACACCTCTATAATTCAGTCACGTAAAAGGGAGCTAAAGGCATTCATTGTTCCTGAAATGTTCTGTGCGAGCGAATTAACCTCCCCAGACAGCCTATGCAGGGGGACCCTTGGGAGTCTCACACTACTCCAGGCGCCCCCAGGCACCTGTGCCAGGAACCACATCCTGGTTCTGAAAGTCACCAATCCCAGCCCACGGCCGACACGGGCCACCTTGAGCACCATGTCCGATCGCATACTATCATTTGCTGAGTCCGTGTGATGTGTGACTCTGGGACGGTGGTTCTGTGTCCCCAAAACATCCTGCTGTGTCCCGTCTGTCCTGCAGGTGTGGCATCAGGGACGCCTGGGCCATGAAGAGGTGAACCTAGGAGTCCAAATTCCTTCTGCTCCACGCAGGTGTGTGCGCAGGCGACAGGGAGGACAGGGCTGATGGACAGACGTCCCTCAGGGCCCCCAGTCACCTGGGCAGCTCAGAAGGGAGAGGGCGGCTCTGTTTGTAGCTGGGTGTCTTCCAAGGACACTGAGAGGCTCCCTAGCAGAACACGGCTGAGGGAGGCCCCACATGGCAGCAGCTCGAGACTGGAGCGGTCCCCCAACCACGCCCACCCAACACGCAGGCCGCACTGGAGCCCTGGTTGAGGGGCAGCAGGCAACAGGTCCAGAGACGACAGGCCCAAGCTCCAATCTGGACTCCAGGTTTCGCCTGAGCAACTCAGGCAAGAGTCCCCTCCGGGCCTCAGCGTCCCCGCTGGTCTGGAGGAGATACTATTAGCTCCGACCTAACAAGCTGCCATGAGGAACAAGGGAGGTGAAGGACATGGCTGCCTGGCAGGATGCGGGGACAGCAGTGACAGCAGGCTCAACCAGCAGTAAGCGCTGAGCACTGGAGGGAGCTGCCCCCACCCCAGGGCCCTCACATGGCTGCGTGCAGGAGCCACCTCACTACAAAAGGGCACTCACAGGCACATCCAGCGGGGACTGCTGGGCCCTGGGTCTGGTGTGGGGCAGCACGGCCTGAGGCCTGGGGCTGTGGAAGTCGTCAGAGGACGCGGGGTGTCTGCATTCACCTATCCCCATCCCAGCACCTCACAAAAACCACAGAAGAGTCAACACTCACACACAGGCAGGTGTGTATAGGTGTGTGTATATATACAGGCATGTGTTTGTGTATAGGCATGTGTGTAGGAGGGTGTTTACAAGGGTGTGTGTGTATATAGGCATGCGTGTGTATACGGCAGGTGTGTGTTTATGGTGGGTGTGTATAGGGTTGTGTGTGTGTATATATATATAGTGGTATGTGTATAAAGGCATGTGTGTGTAGGCGTATATGAGAAGTGTGTGTAGATGTGTGTAAGGGTGTGTATATACAGGGGTGTGTAAGTAGGTGTATGTGTATATGGCAGGTGTGAGTATACAGGGGTGTGTGTATGTAAGAGGGGTGTGTATGTATGTATGAGGTGTGTGTAGGAGTGTGTGTATATGTGTATATGGCAGATGCATGTATACAGGGGTATGTAGGGGTGTGTGTATGTATGAGGGCAGGTGTATATAGGCATGTGTGCAGGGGGCTGTGCGTACAGGAATGTGTGTGTGTATATGGCAGGTGTGTGTATAGGCATCTGCGATGCAGCATGTGTGTACATGAGGGTGTGTATATAGGCATGTGTGTAGGGGTTTGTGTGTATATCGGGTTGCGTGTAAGGTGTGTATATGTGTATCTGGTGGGTGTTTACACAGGCATGGGTGTGTACGGTGTGTGTGTATACTTTAACTTCAAATAACACATTACATTTAAAGCCACATTCTGGTCATCTATAACCTCAAGGAGGAAAGGATAGCCTGGAGCTCAAGCCTAGGTCTGAATTCCACTTCACCCCACTCAGAACTCACCCCTGGAAGGATGAGCAGATAAAGACAGAAGACCCAGTGAACACTGAATTTCAGTGTGTGCCAAACACTGCTCAGGGCACACTTACACTAAAAAATGGTTCGGTGTTGATATGAAACTGAGGTTTAACTAGGTGTTCTGTATTTGTATTTGCGCAGCCTGGCACCCTGAGCCCTTAGAGGTTCTGCGGGGTCAGAAGAGAGAGAGATGCAGTTGTTCCGCTTTTACTAAAGAGAAGTGGGGCACAGTGGGAGGACGACACTCAGGAGGCACATGGCTGTCGGCCCATCCTCCACTCCCTAAGCGGCCCTGGCGACGGCTTCGAGGCTGCTGTTGGGAGCGCCTCTGGGCGGCCGTCCCCTGCAACCTAAGTTCAGATCGGCTTAGCAACCACCGGGTTTTGCCAGCAGCTCCTCCTGACCCATGAGGGCCTCCCAGCCTTTAGTACCCTCAGAACAACGTGAGGGTGGAGCCCACCAGAACCGGGGCCCCCCGGAACAGCTTGGCCTACTCCCCTCATCCCTGGGTGCCCTGGCGCCATCACCAGAAACGATCCACCAGCTTCCCTTCTGGTGCCAGCATCACCCTCAACATGGGACAATGCTCTGATCTGCAATGCAGCTGTTTATGATCTGATCTGAAATCTGAAAAAACCAACAATGGACATAATCGCATGGACATACCTGCTGCGGCTTCAAATATTATTTTTAAATACTGAAATAAGTTCTCCATGGCTTTTCTTCTTTAATCAGAAACTGTGGCAAATATGTCACTAGCAAAGACATCATCTATGTCTCAAAAGATGCATGGCGCTGATTACCAGGTGGGGCTGGCCCCAGAAATCAGACAGCGGGGCTCTGACTGCAGCCTCGGTAAAGGCAAGGTGCTGAGAGCCCACTGCTCTGGCCGTTCTACCTTGGGGGACGTCAGGCATCACGTGATTTCAGAGGCTAACACCCGACATAACAGGTGTAAAAACAACATGCAGGGGGATGTCACTAGGATTCACTGCAAACACATGAAATTTCAAGTATGTGTAGGTGTTCTCGATGCAATACGGAGCGGAAGTCTCATCATGTACTTCACATGTTGAAATTCTGTCAGTTGCAGAGTAGATTTTTTATTACAGCAGTATATTACTGAATAATGGTTGTGAACTGTTGATTTTATACAAAAAATCCTTTGCTAAACAGGAAACAGATTGAAAATTAACACAAATATTGAGAACTTATTAGCTAGATAATGTTAGAATGAACAGCATATCCTCTTCGAGCCTCCAAATGCTTATAAAATTTTAAGTAACACAAGACAGGATAACGGGGATTGGATGACATCCTAATTCCATTGTCTGTGGAGTTGTTGAACACATGCCCTATTCTAACATCAAATAAAATACTTAATTTTTAATTATTTAATTCCACTTAGCCATGAGCCTTGTTTCGGGAATTTTTCAGAAAAATTATACTTCCTGAAGAAAAATGTCAAGCCCTTAAAATACTCCATAAGAATGTATAACAGAATTGAATTTGGGGTAAAACTGCAGCTCTGTGCTCCTGTCTCTGCGGTCCTTCCTGCGCTGGTGACTGTGGGGCTCTCTCCACCAAATACTCACTTACGATCACCTATAGGTTATGGAAAGCTTTGACCTGAAGCAAAACAACATATAATAAAACCAATTTCACAATAGGCTCAATGATAGAAACTAAGAGTTAAGTTCCTATGGCATATTTCTGGTCACAAAAACATCACCCGACTTCTCTTTTTGAAACAGGATTCACTCATTGCCTAGGCTGGGGTGCAGTGGCGGGATCCCAGCTCACCGCAACCTCTGCCTCCCAGGTTCAAGCAATTCTCCTGCCTCAGCCTCCCGAGTGGCTGGGATTGCAGGCATGCACCACCATGCTCCGTTAATTTTGTATTTTTCGTAGAGATGGGGTTTCTCCGTGTTGGTCAGGCTGGTCTTTAACTCCCGACCTCAAGTGATCTGCCAACATTGGCCTCCCAAAGTGCCAGGATTATAGGCATGAGCCACCACGCCCGGCCACATCACCCAACTCCTAAATAACAAGCAAACATTTCTAATATTAAATCTGGAAATATCATGTGAGCTATTAACTAATGAATCTACTTCAGAAAGATTAACACCAACAAGGTAACTACTCACTTTTTGGCAAGTCAGTGAGTGCTGGCAGTTGTAGCGGTGGTTATAGTGGTAGCTGGTTAAATCAAGAAATAAACATTTGCAAAGTGAAAATTGTCAGGAGCACCTCCTCCCACCAGGCAGTTTGCAATCACAGACACGGAGGGTTACTGAGCACCTTCCTACCACTCTGTTTATCGTGCATTTTTATCATATTCTTTACCAATCTTTACTTTACAGTAATTTGTACTCATTCACTCCTTTTCCAACCTTCTTATTCCACTTCCGGGTTGCAGCGGCCAGTGCCTATCCCAGGAGCTGAGGGCCCAGGGTGAGAACCAGCCCGGGCCAGGACGCAGCTCCATCGTGGCGCGACTCACACGTACCCTGGCGCAGACCCACGCAGACACATCAACTCCTGTCATGAGCACATCTCTGGGATGTGGGAGGAAACCAACGTACCCAGAAAAAACCCACAGAGACGGGGGAGAAGGTGCCCTCACACACAGTGGCCCCGGCCAGGAATTTTTTTTCTTATCAATGTTATAATTAAAACAATGTGGAACAAAACATTATTTGAGGACCTGCTGTATATCAAAATGAAACAGCACAGCATTCGACACAAAAGTCTGAACATGAGCCTCCTCCTGTATGGTCCAGGCCAGCCTGCTCACCTAGCCCACTCTCCAAACATACCCTGCTCGAGGGTCCCCTCGAGTTCTGCAGACACAGACTTAAACATCCCAGGCTTCGCAGGGGCCAGTGAAACAGCACCAAGGCCCACCACTGCTCCCAGCCTCAGAGACACGATGGTGAAGACAGTAACGTGCTTTCAAGCCACACTCCACGCAGGCAGGAGTGTGGAGTGTGGCTTGAAATGCACGGATTTTATGCATGGATGCTCAGTCCCGGGTATCCGTGTCAGCTCTGATGGCAGGTGGTCTACGGGGTCAAATGGTGTTGATGTGGATTTCTCTAATATCTGCTTCTGTGCATGGCTCTTCCCAGAAAAAGTCTGACCACCATGCGAGGGATGGGGAGATTCAAGATTCCCAGGCAGGGCCGGGAACTGGAACCACAGCCTAGCAGCAAGGCTTCCATCTATTTCTCCCAAGACAGAAAAAAAGAAGCCACTTTTGATAACAGAGTCAGAAGCCAAATAAATGCAAAATTAAAAAGTATTAGGTGAGGTTTTAAATGAACAATAGCTCCATAAACTTCTCAAACACAGCCCTGCTTCCTCAACACCCCTGCGCCGGCCTCTTTCCCCTGAACTACACCACAGCACCTTCTCCCTGGGCTCCCAGCACTCAAGATCAACCCCTTCATTTCGCCCTCCCACCAGTCACCAGAGTGCCCCAGAGAGTACCCTCAGCTCCTCCTACCTGGAGGGGAAGGAGGCTGACAGGCCCAAAGCAGTAACATTTGCACAAGAAGCTGCTCGTTCCACCCCAGGACCAAAATAAAATGCTATTTGGCAACAATGAGAGATCTAGTCTGGCTAGGCCCTCACCGAAAAACTGTGACCTAAGAATTCGGCTCCCACGGGCCAAGGGACCATTGAGAGGTTTCTGCTGAGGTCTCAGCTGCTGCCTCTCCAGGAAATCCCAGATCCTTTTCCATTTGCCAGCAGCCAGGGCGCTGACGGACAGCTTTCAGAGCTGCTCGGTACTTTCCATCCTGGGTAGGGTTTTGTCTTTCTAGGGTGGCTTCCTCTGGCTCTGTTCCACCTAAGCTGCTCATGCACGCCATCCTTTTTCCTAGGTGTTGGGCTTGGATCCCCTGGGCTCTCCCTCCCACAGGCGGGACTGGGTTCTAATATGCCCACTCACAGGGAATGTGTCGTTCACAGCAACCCCGTCCCCTGGTCATGCTGCAAGGGTCATTTATGTATCGCTTTATTTGCATTTCCTCTTGATTTATACAGTTTGTCCGACACGTTGCGGAACAATTCAGATTTACAGGAACTCCTGGAATTTCCAGTTCACTCTTGCAGGATATGTTTGCTAGATACATAGTCTAAGGTGAAACTTATACTCTTCCATCACATTGAACAGATCCTCCTGTACTTCCGTTGAGAAACGTTTTCTCAAATAAACAGCCATTCTTAGAAAATTATCTTTTCTTCTAATTGCTTTAGGAATCTATTTAGTTTAATTAAATTTACTGTAATGCGTTTAAATATAGTTTTGTTTTTGTTAATACTCCTCGTGAGGATTCACTGACCTCTTGAATCTGTGGTGTATTTTAGTTGGTTTAGGAAAACCTCAGTCATTACCTCTCGGTATTCTCACTAACGCTCTCTCTTCTCTTCCTGTGACTCCAAATAGATACACATGAGGCTTTCTAACCATAGCCTCTATATCTCTTACTTTCTATATTTTTATATTAACTCTCCAGGTTTTACCATGGCTGTTTCCTTCCAATCCATCTTCTAGTTCAGTAGTGTCCTCTTCAGCACTGATTTGTTAAATTTGTCCACTAAATTATTAATTTTTGTTATTACATTTTTCAATTCCAGAAGTCCTAGTTGGTCATTTTTCAAATTTCTTATGCAAAATTGTACTGTTCCCTACGCCCTGCAGACATTCTCAAGCTTCTCTTCTTTCTTCATATACATAGAAAGGAGACTAGCTTTATGGTATGTACCCAAGAATTACAAAAGCTCAACGTTTTGTGGGCCTGTTTCTGTCATCTTTTTTTTCTTATGTAAGAAGTCTTGAATATATGATAACCTTTGATCGTGTGTAGATCATTCTATTTTTAAAAAGCGTTTGAGGTTTCTTAAAAATATATATATAATTTGAGTTATCACTTCCTCCAGAAAAGATTTTGTTTGCTTCTCACTAGCATTCTGGAGAACTCCAGTAGAGAATCACTATAAGTGAGGTTCAAACGACCCTGGTCCTCCCAGGCTGGAACCTAGATTACAAGATTTTGAGGGCTGTATCACTTCCACTTTACCCTCCCGTGTCACTATTCTGGGTCTCAGAAACCACATGGGCATTTCTCAGATTCCCTATCCTGACTCAATGGGTTAGACCCATGCACTACATGGTGTAAGTTCTTTTGGGCTGACTGGCTGCGCTACGGACGGACTGCATGGTAACCTGTGATGTGTCCGTGTATCTTCAGATGAGTTCCTGGAACTAGAAAGTCTGAAGCAACTGGAAAACTTCAAAAGGAGAATGACCAAACCCTGCTGTGCCTAATTCACTTTGGGACATTCTTCTATTGTTCCTTATTCCCACCTCAACTGACAATGCAAATGGTCTTTGTAACTGACCTTGCTCAAGTGACAGGTCAACCTCCTGACTCCAGACCCTCCGACCCCATCCCAGCTTGCAAAAACCGCCCTGAACTGAAACTTCTGTAACTTTCCACTGCCTACCCCAAACCTATAAAACCAACTCCTCTCCCACTGCCCTCCAATGACTCCTTTTCGGACTCAGCCCACCCACACCCGGGTGAATAAACATCCATGTTGCTCACACAGCGCCTGTTTGGGGACTGCCGTGGGAGTCTCTTCATTCGGAGAGCATTTTAACACGTGAGGCACTCAGACTACAACTAGCTTTGGGGTGGCTTCTTCTGCATCAGGAAATACATCCAGAGCGAGAGTGGCTTTAGTGCTGGCCACTAGCTAGGTCCCAGCATCGCTCTGGCGCAGGAAGCCTCATTTTGTAGACAGCAGCTCGATGCTTTCAAGTCACTTATTTTTCTTTCCCCTCCTTTTTTTTTTGGCTTTTTGCTTTGTTGGCTTTAAAACAAGAAATCTTACCCAGTGGGAAACGTGGTTGAAATCATCAAGACTGCCAGGACTAAACATGCACGCTCCTCCTACTCTCACATTTTTCTTTAATTCCAAATTAAGAGGCTCCGATCACCGTCTCTGATTCCGTGGGAAGTCATACAATTTCTGTCCCGAAGGCTACAGGGATTCCCCGGGAGCTTCCCATCCTCGGGCTTGCCTCTCTCTTTACTCCTGCCCAGCACACACCCTCGAAGGCTGCGGCCCATCCTCCTTTCCTCAGGGCTCCGTTACAGACACAGCCCTCTCTCTTCAGTCTCAGCACCTTCATGTTGCCATGGTAGACGTTTATGAAAGGCTTAGGGATGACAGGGAAGGTTACAGTACTACTCAAGACAGGAAGAAACCAATTACAAGTGCTTTTGAGAGATGCTTTCACAACTCCTTACCACAAGAAGACAAGAGAGAAGCAGTCCCTCTTCCAATCTGCCCTCTCGCCCCACGCCGGGCTTCCCTCCAACCCCAAGGCCTCCCTCCTCCAGCTCTCTGCTCTCTGCTGATGAGCCCTTACCCTCAGGCCACCATGGCTGAAACCTGACTTTGCAGAGCAATTAAGCTCTTTTCTGAACTATTCCCACCTGGGCAATGTCCTCAAAACCTCTCCATTCTTAATGGCAAGTCCATGAGGATGTCTTCCTTCACTGAATTATCAAAATGTTCTGAAATAAATGTTGTCGTTTGCTTCAAATGCAGAAATGAGGAGAGGCTTGCTTTTTTTGTTTGTAAACCAATTTTTTCTTCCTCTCCCCTTAATAAAATCTGTATAGTTCCTGCAAAAGTTTGGACCCACAAACCCTTTCTCTAGGAGGCAAGGGATGAAAGAAAGGGAGCTTCACGTGGCTGAGGCCTGCAGACGCTTCTCCCAAGCTTGCTCAGGCATGACGGCCCCCACCAGTCCGAGAGCTCAAACTCGAGAAATTCTGTTTCTTTACTGCTTTAGTAGCCTGGGTATTCTCATTTTGAGGCCACGATAGAAATTCTTCAAGGTTTCATTCGAAGAACAGGAACAAGTTCTACAGTTTAACCTCTTACACCAACACACGTCTTCTCTGTTGTGAAGCACTGATCCTTTAAACAAAAAAAATTGCCACATGAAAATGCCCTACTCAGAGGCTGCACTGAAAATAAAGCTACGATTTGCTAAAAAGTACGGATTTGATTGGGGTTCCTCTGGTTCTTGTTGCTGCTCTTTTAAACAGTCAACCAACAAATCTGCAAGGTGCTTCTTTGTAAACCACAGCACCAGAGAAAATCCATTCAAGTATTTCCCAAACTGCAGCACTGGAACAAACAGCACTCATCACAAATTTCCAACCTCTGAGAAAACGTAAAAAACGCCTTCCAAGAGACACAGCGGAAGGGAAGAACCTGCTAGAATGTGTAACTTACATCTACCGCAAATCGTGTTTCAAAGAACTAAACGAGGCTGGGGAACACTCATGGAGGTGCTGCTAGGGAAAGGAATCCATCCATACCCAAACACGGCCTCGCCGTGGGACACACGATGAGCATACATGGAGTGTGCTTACAGCGGCAAAAGCAGTATTTTTAACAGATGATAGGCTAAAGAACAGCGAGATGTCACACTGAAAGTATTATCAGAAGAACTGCACAAAACTCCATAATATGGAAATCAGGTAATAACCATTAGACACAGAGTTAAGCATCAGATTCAATCAAGGAAGAAAATGGAGTCTGTCATTCGTAGGACTCCATTTCAGAACATCACTCAGCAATTTTCCAGGTCAAGTGCCTTCCCCGAGAAGATCGCTGTTATGGCCTTCTGTGCTGAGGGCACGGTGAGGGGGAAAGGCATGGTGACCCGCCATGCTGAGCGGGCAGAGCACTGCAAGGCACGTGGCCGGGGCTAAGTTTTCACAAAGTGCAATTTCTCTCCACGTTTTGTGAAAGAATCTGCCGAGCTCACATGGGACCCTTTGTGAAAGATCATGTCTCTTTTTCAGACCTCGTCACGGACCAGCTGGTATCACAAATCTGTGCCTGGTTCTGCTTGGCATCACTTTGTTAATGCTCTGTTCATTAATTTAACAAACCATCAGGAGACTCTTCCCGGAATGGGCAGGCATTATCTCTCAACTTCCATGGAATTAAACTCTGCTATTGTAAGGTGACAGTCAGCACGTCGCAGGGGGAATTATTCTAAAGATGAAGGTAAAAAGTATTTCAAAGCCCCCACCTAAACATGGAAACATAATCTAAAATTGCCCAAGCAACCACACTATAATTTTTCTGTAATATTAGAGATGTTATTTGCAGACTTGGTAATCAATTGGATTCCGTGGAGAAATTATTCTAGCATCCCTGACGGAAAAACGGTGCACAGAGGAAGGGAACAGAGTGCCGAAGGACCACCATAAACAGGCACCTGTCGCCCGGACGACGACAATCACCAGGCGTACTCGGGGCAGGGCGCTGCCTGCTTCGGGTGCACACTCACTGCTCGGCTGCCAAGCGAACAGACTGAATTCTGATGATATCGCCTTGATAAGAAGAAATGAGAGCAGCCCACACGGCAGCAGCTGCCTCAGAAGGATGCCCATGAGGGATCCTGAGCGGGCCAGGGCGGATGGGGACGGCACCCTGCCCCACCAAGGGCTGGGAGCCACCTCCCCCCACCCACAGAGAGGGGCTGTGTGGGAAGCTAGCTTACCATCAATCCGGCTCACGAGTTCTTCTAACATTTTCACTTTCATTTGAATCCCGGGTTGGGCAAAGGTGTAGTTGTCCTAAGGAAAAAATAATAATGCGTATCATATGCATATTTAAAAAAAAACACACTTTCCAAAAGGGAAAAAGGCAGGTGGGATCAAGTGAACAGCTTTATAATAGGATGAATTCACAGAGGTTTTGTCTTGAGAAACAGATCGGTGGATGCACACGCAGCCCACTCGCAGCACTGTGGAGTGCTATTTTGAGAAGGGAAAGCCCAGCGTCTTCTGATGTCAGGTGATGAGCACGCACATCTCAGGAAACACCAAATGGTATATTTCTATTTGTAAATGTAAGACACTTATATTTAAATTGGAAAACAGGCATCCATGCGCAGAACTCATTGACTAGAACCACCTGCGGCAACTCACCACCTTGCTGGCCACCTGGACCCCGGGCACTCAGCCCTGCCAGGAACCAGTGGGAAACGGCAAATGTGCCTGGTGCTGATGGCACCATCGTCATGGCCACAATCTAAGTGCTAATGACACAGTCACTGCGTGGGTGAGTAACTTTACCCTCAGAGAGACCGCTGGGTGAACTCAGGTGAAGTTCAGACACTAAGATAGGAAGGCCTGCATAGCATCAAGGGAAGGGGGCCTGGGCAGTTTCAGATCACACAGCCCTGGAGTGGAGCCCCAGCTCTAGGGCTCAGGAGCTGTGTGACCTTAGCAAGTAACATAACCTCTCTGGGCTTCAGTTTCATTATCGATGAATGAGAGCAATAACACTGCCTTCTAGGACTGTCTCAAGTTTCAAGGAAATAGGTAAGTGGAATGTGGAAGAGATTTCAAGACACAGCAGGGACTGGGGCAGTGACAGGTCTATTATTCCTGCTGTCGCCACCCAAAAGAGCACACACAGGACACTGCACGGGCACGGCCAGAGAGAACTGGTCACACTGCCCCATCCCATAGCAGGAGCACGAAGAGGCAGCTCCCGTCAGGAAGAGAAGGCCATTCCCCACGGAGGCTGCCCTCTGGGCCTCAGCCAGTGCTCAGGAAGCATTTTCAGAAGGAAGGTATCAACCAGACTTGTGGTTAACAGATATAATCCGTACCCAACAGCAGTGAGGGCAGAATGCAGAATAAGAACCAGCATCAAAGATGCCCAAGTTCCAATCCCTGGAACCTGTGGATGTGCTGCCTCACGTGGCAAGGGGAACCAGGGTTGCAGGTGGAACTAAGGTTGCTAATCCATGGATGGCAACAGGAAATGACTCTGGATTAGCCAGTGAACGCAAGGTAATCCTAGAGTCCTCAAAAGTGGGCGGGGCAGGCAGGAGAGTCGGCAGAGTGACGCCCTATGAGAAAGACTCAAACCCCATGGCTCACTCTGATGATGGAGAAAGGGCTACAAGCCAAGGAACTGGAAAGGACAAGGAGCAGATCCTCCGCCAGGGCCTCTAGCAGGAACACAGAGGTGCTGACAGCTTGCTTTCAGCCTGCCAGACCCACATCGGACTTCTGACCTCCAGACGTGAGAAGAGAAATCAGTGTCACCTTGAGGACTAAGTCTAAGGTGATTTGTTGTGGCCGTAATAAAAACCAATTCAGGACGCTTAGAGGATGCTCTTTACTGGAGCCCCTAAGACTCACTGAGACGTAAGAAGCAAGGAGAATTGGAAGGCAGCCAAAGGACGACGCTGTGCCTGGGGTTTCTGCGGGTTGGTTCCCAGCCAGGCTTTGAACTCTTTAGTGAGCACAAAGGGCCTCTGGCCCGGCCGGCACTTGGAGACGACTGCCTGGGTCAGCTGTGCCCTCAGGGAGTGACACCTGGGATGGCCCCCAGAGCCTCAGCTAGGGGAAGCCAGGCAGGCCACTGGCCTCAGTGAAGGCACAGGTAACACGATCTTGAGCCAAACAGGAGGTGCCGGGCACAGACAGCCGCAGCTCACCAGGTCAGACAAACGTGGAAACAGCACTCACAGAACCCCCAGCTCCGGAACCTAGGAGGTGGCCCAAGTAAGACAAACGTGCAGCTGAGCCACTGCCTTCCAGCCAGCAGCACTTCCAAGCCTGGAAAGGCAAATGTGAACGCTTGCAGCCAGCATTCTCTCTGTGTTTCTCCCCCCCATCCCTCCCTCCCTCCCTGCCTCCCTCTCTCTCTCTCTCACACACAGGCACGCACGCACACACGCACGCAGAGCACGCAGAGCACGCATGACATCTCCTAACAAGAGCAGGCACCGCAGCCACTGTGGCATAGACACAAAACATGCCTACAAGGCACTGAGGATTTTTCCTTCCTCAGAAACGGAAAATGAGCCAAGTGAGACCAGCCCGCTTGCTGGGGGACTTCTCCCAGGTGGACTTCAAGTGGCAGGCTCTGGACTCCAAACTGTCACATCTCCGTGAGGGCAGAACCGCGAAAAGCTCACATTGCCAACTTCACATAGAATGACGCCAAGGCCCTCCCATGACCCTGGACCGCGGGAAGGAGGAGCTCTGCGGAGAGGATCTCTGGAGTGACTGCTCCAGGGGCCTGGGGCTGACGTCTTTTCAAGAAATAGTGGGCCGATGCAGGGATAAGCCTGGAGGCCTCCTGAATTTGGTGGTCCAAAATACAGCATTTAACGGGCAGGACCTTTAGGCCCCGAAGGAGCTGCACCGGTGCCAGTGAGACCCAAGCACCTGCCCCGGAGCAGCAGCAGCAGCAGTTAAGGACAAATGGTGAGCTTTCACGTATTTGAACTTTAACAGGAGTAAGGAATTCTGGCTCTGGACATTAATTCCTGTGACTGCCATCATCTTTGGACCTGAACTTGCAATGGTTAGCCTTTAAGACTCAATTTCTCCCAGGGGACTGGCTAACAGAAGCAGATTTATGTTAAAATGCAGGGCATACTGTGTGCTGCATGTTTATGTCATGTCATTTAACCTCGTGGAGGAATTCCAATGAGCCCGGCTGAACAATATAGCTGCACAGAATTAAGGGTGAGAAATAAACCAGAGAGGAGTGTGGCAGCCTCCAATACAGAGAGGCCTGAAGATTATTTAATGAATGTACTATTCCAGCGAATTCCAGAGCCGTGGGGAGCACAGTCCAACCAGCCCACTGGGTCTGCCCAGAGGGACTGCTAACTCTTCCACTCCAAGGGAGGCCACACCCCTGACGGTTACGTGAATAACAGACAGACCTGGGCTCCGCTTCCATGCGGAGGGAGCAGTTGGTGCCTCTCCTGTACTTGCTCTATGCCCAGAAATGCTCGCTCCAAAACAGGGAGGAGGCTACAACACGGAGAGGTCAAGGTTCTCAGGGGCTCCACGGCAGTGGGGCAGGGCCCGGCGCGCTGCAGGGGCTCTGACGGGATGGGTGAGCCTGATGGGTCCTGGCATCCGTCAGTCACTTCGTGTGGCTCTCCCACTAGGACAGGATTTCAGGCTCTCATTTAGCAGAAATAAAAGGTATTCTTTGGCCTCCATCTGCCAATGTTTTATTTATTTATATGTTCAAAACCCAGGTAGGGAAGATGGGTTCTCAGAAATCCAAACAATAAGAATGACGCCTGAGAGCCAATGAAGAAAAGGTCTGCATTTTGAAAGAGAAAAGGCCTGCATTTTGAAAGCCCTGCCAAGGCTGACAGCTGTGGCCTGGGTGTTCTGGCTTCGGGCTGGGGGCAGGGAAGACCAGCCTTCTGAAGGCAGCAAGGCAGATGACAGGCCCCACCCCCAGAGGGCGAGGCACCAAGGTTAAGGCATGAGGGTCTGTCTGCGCCATCGTGGCTTGGGGAGGGAGCCCAGGCTGCAGAGGGCCCTGCTCAGCAGCCAGAATGCCTTCCGGGGTACTTTAAGGAGGCAGACACCATGGCCAAGGAGTCCAGAGCCAGGCGGCTGAGGAAAGGAGAGAGAACACCCCACAGCCCTGGCAACAGCCTGTCCTCGGGGGGCACTGACTACCCAAGCCTTCCTAGGGGACTGCTGCCCACAGGCTCCACCAAGGACCCTGGGCAGACCACAGGCTCCGTCTACTTAAGGCCTGGAAAGCAGATTTGCCCTCGGAATACCCCAGCCCAGCACCCCGCCTTACACACTGGCACACGCCTGGTCAGCAAAACAGGGACTCGGCAAGAATCCTGTACACTTCCAAAAATGTCATCAGTAAGAGCGTCATTCCCTTCGTAAGAAGTGAACATGCGCATCCTTTCAGCTGGAGACCTTAAGTCTTTAAAAAAGGATATAATTTACAAAATGTGTGCATCAGAGGAAGGAAAGGAAGGGCTGAAGACAACAATGGCCTTTTGTGAAATGTTTTACAGAACGTAAAGTCTGTGAATATACGTTTTTAAATACACTCAGCTTGCCTTATACCTGTTGCCATTACAACATCACACTCTCCCGATAACAAATAACACTTTCTGCACTTTTTGGGAGAAAAGTAGAATCAGATTTTCTCAGGGAGCATTTTAGAGAAGAGTTGAACTATAAATTCCTATCAGCTCAGCTGGAAGTACCCACAGCCAAACCTGCCAGCACATGAAGAAGTTAGACTCCCTCCTGCCTCTCCGATAAAGGGCTCTTCCACCTGGACCAGGGCTCCGCCTCCCCATGAAGTCCAGCCTCCTCTTCCCAGGCTAATCTCACTATAAACGTGTCTTCCCCTCGCTGAAACCAAATGTGCCTTCCATGCCCAGGCCTTGGCCTGCCTCTGCAACAGCTCAGGAAGTCCTCTGCCCGGGAGGTGGAGGCTGCAGTGAGCCCAGAGTGCGCCACCTACTCTCCAGCCTGGGCTACAGAGTGAGACTCCAGCTCCAAAAAAAGGAAATTGCCTGAGAAACTTCCATTTCCCTCGACTCTTTTTTTTTTTTTTTTTTTTTTTTTCAGATGGAGTCTTGCTCTGTAGCCCAGGCTAGAGTGCAGTGGCACAATCTGGGCTCACTGCAATCTCCGCCTCCTGGATTCAAGCAATTCCCTGCCTCAGCCTCCGGAGTAGCTGGGACTACAGGCGCACACCACCATGCCCGCCTAATTTTTTGTATTTTAGTAGAGACGGGGGTTTCACCATGTTGGCCAGGATGGTCTTAATCTCCTGACCTCATGATCCACCCACCTCGGCCTCCCAAAGTGCTGGGATCACAGACATGAGCCACCGTGCCCGGCCTCCCTAGACTCCTAAAAGACTGTCTTCCACGTCCACTTGGGGGTCCCTGGCTGCCAGCCCTGAACACAGAAGCTTGCTGGGCTCTGGTCATGTGGAGGACAGAGCTAGGAAGTCTCCTGTCACAGCTGCACTCCACTTTCAGCCATTAATACATTCATGCAATTAACGCACCAGCCCAGCGGAAGGCAGACCCACATCAGACTACTAGTTCTTCTATCTGTTCCACAAACACTGAAAGTCTCCTGCGTGCCAGAAAATCAAGTACTGAGTCTCGGTGCTGCAAGACGGAGTCAAACAGGCAGGCCTCAAATGCCGTCCATCCCTGGAGAGTCCTGCTTGCAAGGCCGGCTCCCAGGTGCTGCTGAGAATGTGGGTTTTGGGAGAGTTCCCACGATTCCTTGGCTAATCTGGATGACTCAGCAGGCCGACACTCTGCGGTGCGGTTCACCCTGGGCACCTGCTCTCCTCCTGGGAGGCTACATCTGGGCACATGCCAGAGAGAGAGCCTGCAAGCCAAGTCCCCAGGAACATCCTCAGTGCTGAGTCGCTCATGTGCTTCCCCAACAGATAACGTTTCACACAGGTCATCCCAGCCCCGTGCAGGGTGGATGAAGTGTGTCCTGTGTGACTGTGCCAGGAGAGAGCTTGGAAGCTCACTTCACCCCCTGATGTCTCCTCTGCATCCCTGCACTGTGAGAAGTCACAGCCATGAGTGTGGCTATGTGGGGTGGCCTTGGGGTCCCCAACACAGACAGGGGGGAAAGTGGACAGGCAGACAGAGCCTTCTGTCCACAGGGATGACAGTCTGACAGCCCAGCCAATGTTCCTCACACGTCAGGCAAGTGCACATTTACTGCTAATGAGCACCTAGGTGGCCATACCGTCACAGCACAGAACCAGGGCTGGGCCCCGAAGACCAGTTGGAGTATGTGAGGCCTGAGCAGAGATGAGAGAGAGGGTTCAGGCACCAGGCGGTAGAGCCCCAGTCACCCAAGGGAGCATGTCACATCCCAGAAATGAAAGGGAGGCCAGGGCAGCTGGAGGGCAGCCAGGAAGCTGCGGCTGAGGCGGGAAGAGACCATTCTGAGGCTGGCGGGCCATGTGGGAGTCAGCATGAGACCCAGGTAGTGCTCTCAAATGCAGTTAATGAAATGGAAATGGAGCCACCGCAGGTAGGAGATTTGCATCACGGAAAGGGAAAGGTGACGTAGAAACAATGGAATGAGCCCAAGGAGGATGCAGGGCTATCATTCCTGAGGCCGTCATCCGGGAAAAGTGACCACAGGCGATTCCCACAGAAAACAAATCAGCCCCAACTGTCCATACTGCCTTCTGCTGACCTAACCGGTGGGCTCATGCACCTGAACGTAGGTAGGGCTTGCCATCTCTCCCTGTTAGCTCATTCATTTGACTGGTTCCCACTGGCCCTGCAGGCAGCTGAACCTGTTCTGAATCTCGATTGGGCCATCTATCACATGTGCTGTCCCTCCAAGCTTAGAGGTGCTGGTCAAACGGATCCCCTGATGTCTTCACTACAGTTCCTGCAAAGAGGAGGGAAGGGAAGGGCCGGGGACAGGGCTCTGCTGCACTCCCAGAAAGTGCCCTCAGAGCACAGCTGTGTAAATTCTACGGAGCCTTTAACTCCCTGCTTTCCTACCTGCCAGATTCATTTCTCTGCTCTTCTGCTTTCCCATCTGTGAAATGGAGAGAGGAAAGGCTCCATCGCAAGGGCACAGGGGATGTTAAGTGAGTTACTGTGCCTAAAAGAACCATCACACAAAGTGCAAACCCAACCTGCCCCCATGAAACAGTGGTTTAAGGCTAACGGCTCCCAACCTAGTCAGGCCACAGTAACCAGTGCCTCTGTAATCCACTTGAAACATAGCTGTCACCTGACTTCAGACACAGGCCAACCAGCAGAGTAGAGTGGCACACCAGCACAAGGAGGCCATCCAGGGTCACTTCTGGAAGCACAATGCGAGGAGCAGAGCTGCCACCAACACCAGCGTGGAGACGGGGAGAGAGGGAGACAGCTGGGAAGCCACTGGGAAGATAAGCAACTGTGGTGGAAGCAGCCGGGTTGAAAAGGCTCCGCACTGCAGGTTTTCAACTAAGTCACATTCTGGCAAAGGCAAAACGACGGCAATAGTAAAAAGCCCAGAGGGTGGGTGGAGAGGGACAAGGTGGGGCGCAGGCATGTTACGGGCAGGGGAACGACACTGTGCAACACTTTCTTGAGGAGTCGTGTCACTGCACACCTTTCAAAACCCACAGCACAAACAGCACAAAAAGCCAACTCTGGTGTACACTATGGACTTTAGTTAATAATGCACCAACACTGGCTCCTCAACTGTAACCCAAATGCCACACTCAAGTCACTGAAGTGAGATGCAAATCACAGGGTAGCCGGGGCTGAAGGAGGACATTGAGGAGCTCAGGGGACCTCTCTAACTTCCTGCTCAATTTTTCTGTAAAGCTAAAACTGCTCTAAAGAAAACAAATGCCAATAATTTTTTTAAAAACTCAATTCATTCAAAGAAGGCTGGGGAAAAAAAGAACAAATAAGAAACAATGAAACAAATAGAAAACAAACAGGGAGATGGCAACCTAAACCCTAACCATATAAATAATGAGGCTGGAGAGACGAGGTGAGTGTCTCCACAGTCTAAACATACACTAAAAGGATAAGAAAGCAAACTCCAAGAGTAAGCTATCTACAAGAGTACATTTTAAATAAAACATACGTTTCATGGCTGGGCACAGTGGTGTGCACCTGTAATCCCAGCACTTTGAGAGGTGAAGGTGGGCAGATCCCTTGAGCCCAGGAGTTTAAGACCAACCTGGGAAACACAGTGAAACCCCATCTCTACTAAAAATTCAAAAATCAGCCAGGTGTGGTGGCAAGTGCCTGTAGTTCCAGCTATGCAGGAGGCTGAGGTCAGAGAATCGCTTGTGCCTGGAAGGCAGCGGTTGCAGTGAGCTGAGATCACGCCACTGCCCTCCAGCCTGGGCAGCAGAGACCCTGACTCAAAAACAAACGAACATCTATTTTGTGCCTCCATGTCACATTTTGGTAACTCTCACAATATCTAAAGCTTTTTCATTATCCTTACAACTTTTTATGGGTATTGGTAATCAATCACCTTTGTTGTTACTATCATAATCGTTTGGGGCACCACAATCCACACCATGTAAGACAGCAAACTTAATCAGCACATGTCCTGTGTGCGTTCCAGATGCCCCGCTGACCAGCAGTTCCCCATCTCTCTCCCTCTCCTCAGGCCTTCCTATTTCCTGAGAGACAACAATATTGATATTAGGCCAAGTAAAATCCCTACAATGGGTTAAGTAAAGTGTTCAAGTAAAGAAAGAGTCACACGTATCTCACTTTAAATCAGAAGCCAGAAAGATTACGCTTGCTGAGGAAGGCATGCAAAAAGCTTGAGATAAGCCAAAAGGTAGGCCTTTTTTTTTTTTTTTTTTTTTTTTTTTTGCCAAAGAGCCAGGTTGTGAATCCAATGGAAAAGTTCTTGAAGGAAATTAAAAGTGTTACTTCAATGAACACACGAATGTTAAGAAGGCAAAACAGCCTTCTTGTTGACATGCATGAAGTTTCAGTGGTCTGGAGAGAAGATGAAAATAGCTACAGCTTTCTCCTAAGCCAAAGCCTAATCCAGAGCAAGACCCTGAATTTCCTTAGTTCTATGAAGGCTGAGAGAAGTGAGGAAGTTACAGAAGAAAAAGTGGAAGCTAACAGGTCGCTTCGTAAAATTTAAGGAAATAAGCTGTCTCCACAGCATAAAAGTCCAAGGTAAAGCAGCAAGTACTGATGGGAGAGCCAGTAACAAGTTCTCCAGCAGAGATCTAGCCAAGATAACTGATGAAGGCGGCCACTCTAAACAATAGATTTTCCATGTAAATGAAAGAGCCTTCTACTGGAAGAAGACGCCATCTACAACTTTCATAGCTAGAGACGAGGGGGTCAATGCCTCACTTGAAAGCTTCAAAGGACAGGCTGACTCTTGTTGGCAGCTAAAGCAGCTGATGACTTTAAGTCGAAGCCAATGCTCATTTACCATTCTGAAACTCCTAGGACCCTTAAGGACCATGTACTAAAGGGTACAGTACTCTCCCTGTGCTCTGTAAATGGAAAAACAAAGCCTGGATGACAGCACATTCATTTACAGCAGGGTTTACCAAATATTTTAAGCTGACTGTTGAGACCTACTGCTCAGAAAGAAAGATTTTGTTCAAAATATTCCTGCTCATGGACAGTGCACCTGGTCCCCCAAGAGCATTGATGGAGACGTGCAGGAAGATGAAAGTTGTGTTCATGCCTGCGGATGCAATATTCACTGTGCTGACCATGGACCAAGGAGTAATTTCAACTTCCAAGTCATTATTTGAGAAATGTACTTGATAAGACTACAGCTGTCATAGACAGTGCTTCCTCTGATGAATTGGGCAAAGTTTGTTGAAAACCTTGTGGAAAGGATCTGCTCTTCTAGATGCCATTAAGAGTATCTGTAAATCTCAGGAAAAGGTCTAAATACCAACATTAGCAGGAGTTAGAAACTGATTGTAACACTCATGGATGATGTTGAGGGATCCAATACTTCCACGGAAGAAGTAACTGCAGATGTGGTAGAAAAAGAAAGAGAACAGAATTAGAAATAGTCTGAAAATGGGCTTCGATTACTGCAATCTCGCAGTACAATTTGAATGGTTGAGAAGGTGCTTCTTATGAATGAGGGAAAACGCGTTTGCTTTTTTTTTTTCCCCCCAGAATGGCTGGACTCCAAGAAAGTGGTTTGAGATGGAAGCTGTTCCTGATAAAGATGTCCTAAACATTGTTGAAATGACAACAAAGGTTTTTAACACTCCGTAAGCCTAGTTGATAAAACAAAGGCAGAGCTTGAGAGGACTGACTTGAGTTCTGAAAGTAGTCCTGCCGTGGATAAAACGCCGTCAAATAGCACTGCATGCTACAGAGAGATCTTTCATGAAAAGGTGGCTCCACTCACGTGGCAAACTTCAAATTGTTGTCTTCATTTAACAAATTGTCGCCGGGCGCAGTGGCTCAAGCCTGTAATCCCAGCACTTTGGGAGGCCGAGGCGGGTGGATCACGAGGTCAAGAGATCGAGACCATCCTGGTCAACATGGTGAAACACCGTCTCTACTAAAAATACAAAAAATTAGCTGGGCATGGTGGCATGTGCCTGTAATCCCAGCTACTCAGGAGGCTGAGGCAGGAGAATTGCCTGAACCCAGGAGGTGGAGGTTGCGGTGAGCCGAGATCGTGCCATTGCACTCCAGCCTGGGTAACAAGAGCTACACTCCGTCTCAAAAAAAAAAAAAATTGTCACAGCTATCCCAACTTCGGCAATCACCACCCTGATCAGTCCACAGCCATCCAGAAGAGACGAGACCCTCCAGTGGGAAAAAGATTACAACTTGCTGAAGGCTCAGATGATCATTCGCATATTTTAGCAAAAAAGTATTTTTTTGAAATTAAGGTATATACACTTTTTAGATACAATGCTATTGTACATGTAATAAACTACAATATAATTTTTACATGCATCAAGAAAGCAAAAGACTTGAGTGGCTGGTTTTATTATGACAGCTGTTTGACTGTGGTGGTTTCGAATCAAACATGCAGGATCTCCAAGGTATGCCTACAAAAACCACTTGTCCTGCAAAGAAAGAAGAGTCTCTTTACTTGCTGCTGAAATCGCTGTGTACAGAAAATCCTAAGGCATCTACTAACAAGCTCCTAGCAGTAATAAATGACTCTACCAAGATCGCTAGAAACAAGTAGGGCATTTTCCACAAGTGGCCACATTTTCTCATGAGGTGACCATGCCACCCCAGCATCAAGACATGGAGACCAATGTCTCCCTCTTTCAATCAGAACAGGCTTGTGATCGTTTCAAGCGAGAGTACGGGGGTATGACTTCTGAGGCGCAGTCATGAAAAATGCAGCTTCCACCTTGTTTGCTAGCAGAATATCAATGGAAGCCGGGAACCACCCAGTAAGAGGTCTGACAATCCCAAGGCCACCATCCTACAAGGACAATGAGTGCACGGAGAGGCCAGGACTGAGGAATCCAATCCAAGGTCCTGCCCTTAGAGTCATGCAGGCCCAGGGCACCGGGCTCTGAAATGAAAGGGAGTCTAGATGCTTCCAGCCCCCACCTGAGATTCCAAACATCACAGTGCACAAATAAGCCGTCCATGCCATGCCCTGATGGTGATCCTGACCCACAGAACCCGAGAGCACAAAAGCATGGCTGCTCCCAGGCAGCGGGTTGGGAACCATTTGCTATGCAGCAGCAGTACCTGGAAAACCGTCGCTTCACAAAAATCAGCCGTACTTGTACAAACCCGTAGTAAAAAAAATCCAAAAACAAAAAATATCAGCAAAGCTATGCCATTTAAATAGCATCAGGAAAAAAAAAAAATCAGAAATAAAAATCAACAACATACGAGCAAAACCCTAGGCCAAAAACTTCCAAGTATCTGTGAGGATAAATTAAAGTCTATCTAAATAAGTTATGAAATATATTATGCTCACGGATAAGACAACTCGATATTTGTTATTACTGTCAATGTGATGGAAACTGACATACAAGTTCCACATATTCTCATTCAAAATCTCAGGCGGCTTTTTTTTGGTAGCGAATGGCAAATAACAAACTTTATATGAAAATGCCAAGGACCAAAAACACTTAAGATAATGTTTAAAAGGAACAAAGAGGACTGACCTTACTCAACTCCATGAAAATCTGCAGTAACTAAGACAGTGTGAACTGGATTAAGATCATTCGTACATCACTGGACAGAACACTGTGTCCAGAAACAGAGGTACACTTATGGAATCTAATTTTCAGTAAAAGTGAAATAGGACAAAAGTGTTTTCAACAAATGGAGCTGTGCTCACTAGGGTATCTAAAGAGGAAAAAATGGAACCCTAACATCTTCCTTACGCCATATACAGAAATTAAGTCAAGCTAGGTCACAGACCTAAAACTAAACACTAAAATGATCAATCACAACATAGGTGGAGCTTGGCATTGTGGAGGTAGGCGGGACATGGAAAACCGTTACCACAAAAGAAAACAACGATAAATTCGATTTTATCAAAGTTGAAGCTGCTGGCTCATAGAAGACATTGTTAATGAAATGAACTGATAAGCCACAGGAGAAAATACTCTCAAAATATCTATCTTGACAAGGGACTGCTATCAGAACCAGAATAAATGAAGAGCATGGGGGGAATGCAGTGTTAGAGAAATCGCATTCTGACACGCAACAGCCCGAACCTAACGGACATCTAGAAGAAGATGTGGATGTGAATGTTCACGAAAACGTTATTCACAGCAGCCCAAGACTGGAAACAGCCTTGGCTACCACCAACAGGACGGATAAACTGTGACATATTCACGCAACGGAGTACTACTGAGTCATTAAGAGGCATCAGCTCTTCATTCAGGCAACAACATGGATTCTTACGGTGTTTCAATGCTACTGTAAATTGCATCTTTTAATTTTCATTTTTAAATTGCTTGCTGCTCAATGATTCATTCTTAATGAACCTTCCGTCACAGCCCGGTAACTAACACATTCTTAGCTGTTTAATAAACCTTTCTAAAATCTTGGTAGGAGTCCTCAATTTTATCGACCGGGGCTCCAAAAGCACATATCTAAGATTCTTCCCCACAGAAGCACAGCTGACCCGGCACCTGGGGCAGGTGTGCATCTGGCACATCTAAACAGACTCGGTGCTCCGAATACCCATTCTCCCCCCAGGCCTCCGCCAGGCGTTCCACTGTGCTGTCTGGGTGAAGACTCTCTTCTGGATGTATACAACAAATGCCAAATCAGAGCTCAGCTGGAGTGTACTTTTTCTCTGCCACCTTCCTGGGCATCAGACTGGTCCTTCATTTGTTATTCTTTCAGATAATGACATCTCCGGGACCTAGTACATTGCAAGTTCCAGCTGCCGGAGCCCATGGCATAGACTCCTGAGCCACCCTCAACTCCCTTTGGCCAACCCCTCTGTGAGCAGGCCCTGTAAGAAGCCGCACATCTTCCCAGCTTGGTGTGCAGGCTATGGCTTCCCTCAACTACCCTGTCACCTCCCTGGTGTTAATGACAATGGTCAACTCACACCAGCCATACCTGAAAGACGACACCTGCCCCCAGACAGTCCACTCCAGCCCCAAGTCATGGGCCTGCTCATTTCCTGACCTTTCTCTAAATGAGCCACAATGCCACTGCTTTTCTGGCCTTTTCTCTGACAAGTTCCAAGATAATTTAGTCACTTTCTCCAATATTCCTATCACTTCCATGCCCCCAACCAGTTCTTAGAATTCAATAATACTTCCCCAAGGAAAGGAAATGTAAATGACTAATTATAAAAGGCAATGGTTCTTTTCTACTCAAAGAAACTGTCCTGTTAAGTAATGAAGCTAAGAGTAATAGTATGACTTCAGGGTAGGCAAATATGGAGGCTGTAATTCAAGAAGTAATAGCGAACGGACAACCTTGGTGCGAGGGCTGTTAGTGAAATGAAAAGACTGGCAAAAGCGCAAGAATAATCCCCTAAAAGCCTGAGAGGGCTGCATCCAGCCTGGAACTTCTTTCTTTTTTTTATTTTTTTTGGGATGGAGTCCAGTTCTGTCGCCCCAGCTGGAAGGTAGTGGTGTGATCTCGGCTTACTGCAACCTCCGCCTCCCAGGTTCAAGTAATTCTCCTGCCTCAGCCTCCCCAGACGCTGGGATCACAAGCATGCACCACCAAGCTGGGCTAATTTTTGTATTTTTAATAGAGACAGGGTTTTAGCATGTTGGCCAGGTTGGTCTCAAACTCCTGACCTCATGTGATTTGCCCGCCTCAGCTCCCAAAGTGCTGGGATTACAGGCGTGAGCCACAGTGCCCAGCCCAGCCTGGAACTTCTCACTGGATACCAACCTTAAACCCCCAGGGAGAGGGAGGGGCCGAAACGCAGTACTACGTCAGCAGCTTCCACTGCCTAGAAAGCACACACTCAAAACCACTTATCTTCAGGCCCCAAAGCCACCACGCTGTGTTAAAGCAATCCCTCTTAAAGCAGTGTTCATCACCTGGTACTGGCTCAAGCGTATTTCTGTGATCTACACCAAAAACCGTCCCCAAAACCATAGCTACTAACACCAAAGAGCATTAAAAAGACACAGCCACAAAACCACTGAAAGAATTAACAGCCCACCCAATTATTTTTTTAATTATCTGGCTAGAACCCTACCAGTGTACTTGGTAGGAAAACAAATAAATAAAAACACCGTATCTCCCCATTCTGGCACCAGTTGCTCTGCCAGCTGGGCGGGGGAGCCACAAAGGGCTCTTTCTCCACCCTCACATCCCAGGTCACTCCAGAAAGCCAGAGCTCCAGGAACCCACACACAGTCAACCTGTGCACACCCAACACACATCACCCAGAGAACAAGACACACACAGTGAAACTCAGGAAAAAGAGCAGAAAACACAACCATGAAAGAAAGTGAAAAATAAAGACAAGAATGAAAGAAATTATTTCTCCAAATTAAACTAATCTGAACATTTTAAAACACTTATAATCAAAGCTACCACACAACTGAGGAAGAAAACACAGAAAATCTCTCCCCGACATTGAGGATTAGTCCCCATGAAGCTTCAATGGGAGGCTCAAGGTCATCTCTCCCACATTTAGAGGTGGACCACTTTGGGGGCAACCCACCCCCTGCCCTGCCCCACATTCCTTTGCCTGCAAGCCAGCCCCGGCACCCTCCCACAAGCCAGCCCCGGCACCCTCCCACAAGCCAGCCCCGGCACCCTCCCACAAGCCAGCCCCAGCACCCTCCCGCAAGCCAGCCCCGGCACCCTCCCACAAGCCAGCCCCAGCACCCTCCCGCAAGCCAGCCCAGGCACCCTCCCGCAAGCCAGCCCCGGTACCCTCCTGCAAGCCAGCCCCAGCACCGCCCTGCACTGTGGAAACCTCTGATCAGATGGTCTGCCGCGCCAGACCCAAGACACCCACTGCACCACCAAACACGGGATTTTTCTCACAACCTCATTCACTCCCAGGAGAAAACCATTCAGCTGGAGTCATTCACAGGGTCATGCAGGTAGAACACGTTGAGCCCAGATCTGATGACTACAGGTGCAGCATTCCTTCCACATCATGCTTCTTACTGCAATGCCACAAAGATTCTTCCCAGAAGGAACCGTCCATGCAGCGGCATCTCCCAACCACCAAAAGCACCACAGACATTTCCAAGCAGCCCTAATGAGGCAGTGGGGCACCCGCCACCACCGCCGCTGCACACCGTGCACTCCTTCTGTGAGGCCAACAAGGGCAATAGCCAGCCTCGGTGCTCTTGCACCTGCCGCCAATGCCTGTCCCGCCACCTCCTAGTTTGGGCTCCTGTTTGGATCCTAGGCGACTCCTCTTTTTAATTCAAATTCAGCCCACATCCCTCTGCCAGCTTAGACATCCTTCAGGGCAGTGCCGATGACCTCGATTCATTGCTCACGCGACCAGCAGACCAGCAGTGGCTTTCCAGGCATTACTTGGTGGACAGAGCATCCCCCTACGACCAGCACATCTGGAAATGGAGCTGCTTTGCCTCTTCCTCCAACACCAAATGCTCCTGAGTAAAAACACTGTCTCTGAAACACCCAGCAGGAAGGGCATTAATCTATCAGAGATGAGTGACCAGGCCCAAGTATCTGGGGAGAGCAGCAGGGACAGACTTTCTAGAGCTGCCAAACATCAACCCAGCTTCCCACCCTCAAACTCCAGCCCACACGCCAACTCCCTCAGCGCACTGAGTGACCCCACACCACAGAGTCTCGGCTTCATCTAAAATGCTCTTCTCAATCTGCTAATCCCCTAGCCAGACCTTGGTCTATCTGGCTCCCTGGTAACTGCTGGTACTACTGTTCTTACAGATGTTCTGTGCACACTGGAAAAGAATGAATATTCTTTGTGTGCTGGATATGGGGTTCTAGATATGTCCATTTACCCAAAATGTGCAGTCCGTGACCTCCCAGATATTCCTAATTCTTATCTGCTTGACCTACTGCATGAGTCTGTTTTCATAGCGCTATACAGAACTGCCCGAGACTGAGCAATTTATAAACAAAAGAGGTTTAATTGACTCACAGTTCGGCATAGCTGGGGAGGCCTCAGGAAACTAACAATCATGGCAGAAGACAAAGAGGAAGTATGGCACCGTCTTCACAGGGTGGCAAGAAGGAGAAATATTGAGCAAAGTTGGCGAAAAGCCCCTTCTGAAACCATCAGATCTCACAAGAACTCCCTCACTATCACGAGAACAGCACGGGGGAAACCACCCCCATGATCCAACCACCTCCACCTGGTCTCTCCCTTGACACCAGGGGATGATGGAGATTACTATCCAAGATAAGATTTGGGTGGGGACAGGAATCTCCCATAACCACATCACCTACTAATCACTGAGAGGCAGGAAATCTAGTGCTAGACTGTGTGAGTCTAAATCCCAGTGCTGCAACCACCAGCCACAAAGTGGGAAGTGCCTTATGGGTTGCCGTGAGGGAAAATGAACTGATACTACAGCGAAAGCACTCAGAACAGTGCCTTCTTCACACCCACTACGCCTCTCCCATCACACTCATGTACATGTACACAAACATGTGGTCACCATCACGCATTCAAGACTCACTCTTCCCCGGTAAATTTATCCACTGGTAGTGACACGCTTTCTCTCTAGCAATGCCTTAAAAATCTTTCTCCTCTAATAGCTCCATGACTACTACACAGCTACATATGGGCTACATCGCTATATAACTATTACTTTGCTTACGTTCTTCTGTTGCATTTCCTCTCTACCTGTCTCCTTGTGTTTACATGTCTTACAGGAAGCATATAGCTGGAGTCTGGTTTTAAATCTGATCTAATTAAAGAGTTATTTTTCTTCAGAACATGAGACACACTGTTCTGCTTTGTTCTGGCCCTTCTTTCCTACGAGACTTTCTCTTCTCTAGGTAATTTGTTTCAATTCATCTTTCTGGAGGTTTATTAGGTATTAGTAACAACATCTCATCAATGCTGAAAAATTTCCAGCCATATCTTTACAAACACTGGCTTTCCTCCAACACATTTTCTCTTTCTAGTTCTATTTTTTAAATTCTATCTTTCATGTCTTAATGTGTTATATTTTCAGTATCTCTCTGTGTGGCCTAGTTGGTAATTTTCTCAGCACTACATTCAATTCTAACTAACTCTCTCTTCTCTTTTGTCTAATGAGTTCTAAATTTCAGTGACTCTAATTTTGATTGCTAGAAGTTGTTTGGTTCCTGTGAGTTCTTTCTTCAGAGACTTTATTTTACTGTTTCTTTCTCCTTACTATTTTTAAGTTACACATTGTATTGTTCCTTTCAAATCGTTGTTCCAGTGTCTCACGTCTCGGTACAAATCCTCCTGATGAGAGTAATCGCTAACGTTTATTCCCGGCAGACTCTCTCTCTGCTTGGTTTGTACTTCTTCTGCTGCGAGGTCATCTGCAGAAGTCTCTTCCCATGGGAACGCCACAGGCCTGTGGCAGGAGATCATCCCTCCTAGGCAGAGGTTCTCAGAGAGCAGGCAGCCAACTGCTGGGGGGTCCCTAGATCTTTCAAGGGGTCTGTTACATTGAAACTGCTGTCATAGTAACACGAAGGCATGATTCACCTTCCTCATGGGGCTGACATTCGTGCTGGCAGTACGCAGGCAGCAGTGAGTAAAACTGCGGGCACACTGGCAGCAGGCAGGGTGGTGGGCACACTGGCAGCAGGCAGGGCGGTGGGCACACTGGCAGCAGGCAGGGTGGTGCCCCCGCCACATTCGCAGTCACTGTGTTCCTGATAGCACATGCTCATGGTGTGAAAACGAAAGGCTGTTTCACTAAAGATGCCCTAGACGCAGCGGGAAAGGTCACTGACCCTACTATTAATACTGTGCTCAGTCTCAGCCCTGAACAACGGCGGGGAGAACAGGGAAAGCCTCTGAGGGGCAAATCCAGAGACAGAGGCTTCCGTCAAGGAAAACACCTGGTGCGCTGGCTTCGGCTGTGAGCTAAACTGAGCACTGCCTTCAAGAAACATGTTTACATGAAAGAACACACAAACCCGTTATTCAAGGCTGGGCCTCTTGGAAGGTACTTTCTCAAAAATGAAGCTAGCCTGTCCCTTCAAAGGAAACCAGGAAGGGTGTTTATTTCCAATTATAATACTTGAGCTTTTAAATTAAAATCTGAATTTTGGAAGACTTTTATCTGCCACCCTGGGCCTGACAGCTGCTTCTTAGGAGACAGTGGTCATACTAACAAATTTGATTGTGCAATGAAACGTGTCAACATTTGGAGATCTGCACACCTCAGTCAGCCAGTATTTTCCAAATCACCAATGAATGACGTTAGAGTCAAAAATATATGGGTAAAAGATCCTATCAACATGTAAGACATCAATTTTAATGTCACTGAGTACAAAATATTCACTGATGAGGTTTCAGATTTCATATCACAACTAACCTTTAAGAAACTACCACGTGTTGAGTAATAGTATAGTATGAACGAAAAAAGAATCCAAAATTACCTGAAGAGGCTATTACAACACTTCCTGGCTAGACGCAGTGGCTCACACCTCTAATCCCAGCAATTTAGGAGGCTGAGGTGGGCAGATCACTTGAGGTCAGGAGTTCAAGACCAGCTTGGCCAACATGGTGAAAACCTGTCTGTACCAAAAATATAAAAATTAGCCAGGCATGGTGGCAGGTGCCTGTAATTCCAGCTACTCGGGAGGCTGAGGTGGGAGAATCGCTTGAACCTGGGAGGTGGAGGTTGCAGTGAAGCGAGATCCCGCCATTGCACTCCAGTCTGGGCAACAAAGCAAGACTCCATCTCAAAAAAAAAAAAAAAAACAAGAACAAAGAAGCACTCCTTTTCCAGCTATATATCTACGTGATGCTGGATTTTCTTCACATTCTTCGGCCAAAACAAAAAAATACCAACACAAATTGAATGTAGAAGTAGAAATGAGAATTCGTCTTCTATTAAGTGAGACATTAAGGAGATTTGCAAGAATATGAAACAATGCCTTTCTTCTCACTAAAGGTTTTTGTTTTGAAAAATAGTACTTTACCATAAAAATGTTACTTATAATAATATGTAATGGGTTTTCCATTGTTGTTTTTAAACAAATTACTAAATATTTTTAATTTTCTCTATTTGAATTTCTAACATGGCAGTTATCAAGAGAATTAACCCACACAAACAAAAGTTCTTCGAGTTCGTCCATAAGGTCTCAAGTGCAGAGTCCCAAAGCACACAGGCCTGGGCATGTCCACGCACAGCCTGTGTCTCTGCTCTGGGCAGCAGCTGGTCTCCCTGCACAGGACCGGCTTCTGTGATCACATCTCGCCAGGGCAGGAAGGCCTGCACTCCTAGCCATGAGCTGGTGGGACAGTTCCCTCCAATTCACTAGCATCAGCCCGTGGAGTCGGTGCTTGTCGCTCTTGGAGGACCACTCTTTGCTGTGAAGGAGTCCCGCGACGCACCTCAGACAGTCACGGTTCAATACTGCTGATACGGTTTGCATCTGTGTCCCCACCCGAATCTCAGGTTCAGCTCTAAACCCCGATGCTGGAGGCGGGGCCTGGCTGGATGTGGCCGGATCATGGGGATGGTTTCTAATGGGTTAGCCCCATCCCCGCTAGTGTTGGCGCCATGAGTTCTCCTGAGACCTAGTTGTTTCAAAGTATGTGGCACCTCCCCCTGCCCCTCGCCCTCCTGCTCTGGCCGTGTAAGACGTGCCAGCTTCCCCTTCACCTTCTGCCATGATTAAAAGTTTCGGGCCGGGCACGGTGGCTCACGCCAGTAATCGCGGCATTTTGGGAGGCCAAGGTGGGTGGATCACAAGGTCAGTAGATTGAGACCATCCTGGCTAACACGGTGAAACCCCGTCTCTATTAAAAATATAAAAAATTAGCCAAGCGTGGAGGCACATGCCTGTAATCCCAGCTACTCAGGCCGGAGAATCACTTGAACCTGGGAGGCAGAGGTTGCAGTGAGCCGAGATCGCACCACTGCACTTTAATAGGGGCAACAGAGCAACACTTTCTCTCAAAACAAAACGGAAGTTTCCAGAAGCCTCCTCCACTATCATTCCTGTACAGCCTGTGGAGCAGTGAGCCAATTAAACCTCTTTCTCTAAAAATTACCCAGTCTCAGTACTTCTTTAAGCAGCGTGAGAACAGACCAGTTCAAATCCCTAATGTTTCCAGGCATTTATTTGATGGTGGAAGAGTGGTTTGTTCTTTTTCCCAGTGTGCCGTCTCACTGAGGCTGGCAGCCTCCTCTCCCAGCACACTGTCCTTGCCTCCATCGGCCGTCCTCTCCCCCTGCTCCATCCCACCAGGCTCTGAGCTTCTTAGGGACAGCAGGGTCATGCTGACTCACACACCCAAAGTCTTCCACCTCCCTGAGCACCTACCTGGACAGGGCAGGTGCTTCACACATTCTGACAAAAACGACCAAGTTAATGACTGAAAACAAGGAGAATACAGAATCTCAAATTGAGGCTCCAAGGTGAACCAAAAACAGTTATGACTCTCCAGGACATCCAAGGGTTAAAAAAATAGACAGATGTGGCTTCTGCCCTCTAGAACTTCTGCAAATGGAACTCGCGTCTGTATTTCAGCTAGAAAAGAACACAGAGAAGCCAACTTGGGTTCTAGAACAAGCATGGCGCCTGGGCAGTGGGCTTCATCTCCCAAACTCCAGCCTGTCCTGCGAATGCCCATGCCAAGAGCCACTGTCACGGTGGAGACAGTGTCAGTTCCTCACACTCATTCCCAGGGGGACGACCTACCCAGAGGCCCTTTAAGATCCTCCTCCTGGTAAGGAAGAGCCCCAGCCGCGTGGTTCTGGTTCAGCGGCGCCACTAAAGTCTGCAGCAATGGCAAGGATGGCCGCAGAGCTGATTTGAATAAGCATGGCCTTGACAGGACACTAGGAACGGTGGGCACAGGCCACGCTGGGAGCCTGCACTTGTGAAAACCAAGAAAGAGCTTTCCCAGGGGTTTCAGTCAGGGCAGTGATGTGGTGAAAAGGGTGCTTGAGGAAGATGGTTCTAGCAGTTCCAAGAAGAATGAAACACAGTAAGACCGAGAGTAGGGAGGGGAGCTGCGAGGCAGAGGCAGCCAGGTCCCCCGAGAGCTGACACGCCGGCCCGCGTGTCACCTCGGTTTTAAGTGAGTACACGTCCTCATACTTCTCTGAACGTAAAACAGTGGCAGTGCTCATAAACACTAAACGGTCCCCAAGAGGAGCTCTGCTAGGTGGCCCTGCCTACAGGGATTACAGCCGAGCTGCAAGGCCCCCGGACGGTGGGAACCGACATCACTCAACTCTTGCTCCTGGGAGGGTCACGCGGAATCCGTCGTGGCACGTGAGAGAAAGATAAACGGCTGCCAGGGGCCCACGATGCAGCATCAACACCTACGCCGGGAAAGCGCGATCCCCTCCACCTGCCAGGCCTGCCGATAAACCATTTCATCAGACCACAAATCTCGGGTGAAAAATGAAAAGCCAGCATCGATTCCATTGTACAGCGGATTCTATTTACAAATAGAGGCCAGATAATCTTGTATTTAAATGGCACAAGCTCCATCACTCACCATCAGAAGAGTGACATTTGAAATTTATAAAGTTTTACATTATGATTCAATCCTTTTTCTAAGGGGGCAAAAAGCCAAAAGGTCTAGGAGAAAGAATAAAATGTATGAAAATATTAGCAAAGCAGGGGAAATGATAAATTGGTGCTTGTGCCAAAATATGTCTCCAGCGGGTACATTTTTCTTTACAAGAAACAAAGTCAGTCACGAAGAGTCAGGATCAGCCAACAGATACCAGGTCTCCAGCCTCCAACCACACAGCTGGTGTCTACTTTCAAAATCTAACAGCAAACCACACGTCTTTCCTCAACGGAACCTTTTAGCTAAAATATTCAAATTAAACTTGGAGTCTAAACCTGAGACCTCATATTATAAAAGCCATATTAGACGATTTCAAATCAAGTAGATCAGCTGAGACCTCTTCACTTAGCAGTATCAGGAACAACCTTTACCACAGTGGCTTAGGAAGAGCCACATCCTGCAGGCAATGCAGGTGACAACTGAGGTACAAACACGTCTCTGTGTCTCTCAGATGAGGGTCCCCCTTTTAGCTGGGATAACAGGGATGCTGGCAGAACATGGAGACCCTCCCGGGAGGCCCCAGCTCTTGGCAGAGGGCCACCTACCTACAAAGACCCACGATGGCTTGGCATTTGGTCCCTCGGAAAATGATTATCGACCCAAACTGTGCTCTGGCTTTGACTGTCCTCTATCTGACAAGTCTCGCTTTGTCAGCAAATTCACTGTCCCCTGAAACCTACTTTTTCCCACCCTTGGGCTCAAGTGTCTGTCCCCTCATGCCATACTTACCCTCCCTCCCCAGTGAGCTTCTGGAGCAGGCCTCACTCTTACTCACCACTATTCCCAGGTGTGGAGCACAGCACCTCCCAGGAAGCAGGTGTCTAGAAAGATGTGCCAGCCTCAAATAAACTAAGATGCCCCACACCCACTCGGGGGCCCGTCCATCCCCCTCAGCCGTTCCTCTGTAGTATCAGCTGGTTCCAGTCCTCATTCCTGATCACCTACCAACAAGGCCCTTCCCAGGCACTATGTGGGATTCTGCCCCGACACCATTCCATAGGATCAGCCCTGTCATTGGGAGACCTGTGGCTCTTCTACAGAAATCTCAGCCATTAACCCTAGCTAACACAGAGACCCACAGAGTCCCCGCTGTGGTGCAGGGGACCACACCAGCTCATGTTGCTCTCTGGAGACAGGCACGGCTGCAGCATCCCACGCACCTGGAGCCCCGGCCACAGGACAAGAGCTCACGGCTGCAGCGTCCCACGCACCTGGAGCCCCGGCCACAGGACGAGAGCCTGGTGTTAAAGACCAGGAGCTGTGGCCCCCAATCTGAGGCCCTTTAAGGGGGGATCTCGCTGAGCACAGCCGGCCACACACACGCAGCAACCGTGAGCTGTCCCATTTGGTGGTGGTGGCGGCAATGGTCTGCAGGCAGCTGGGTAGAGGGGATGAGACCCTGCACCTCGCCTTCTTGCGGGGCGCTCAGCAGGACGTGGGGACCACTCCCAGAATAGGGCACACACCCTGTTCCTCACACTTCGTCAACCCTGAGGGGTCTGTGCTGGGCCAGATGTAGCAAAGTGAGGTTTCAGAAGAGACTGCGCGGCCACGCTGAGACTCAGAAGCAGCCCAGGCACCAGGCTCTCTTCACCACGGGAGCTGTGGGCGTGGGCCAGGTCCCCGTGGGCACCTCGGGCGCTCACCTGAATGCCGTCCAGTAGCTTGCTCATGCACCAGTAAGTGTCGGCTTCAATGTTGCACAGCACCTCTGCGGGCACGCCGGAGACGTCCACCGCGTCCACCTCCTCTGCCTCTGGGCGGCGCCGAGCATGCAAAAGACAAGGAGACTTAGCCACATGGGACCGCGACCCACGAGGAGGCCCACGGAGCCAGAGCTGCACCCACATCCGGCTCCCTCCACCCGCTCTCATCAGTCTGGCTAAATGACTCATGCAGTCTTCTACCTCATCACTTAACGCTTCTCAATCTTAACGCCTAATTAGTTGCAGATAATTAATATTCTGAATCCTCTCCAATTAATTAACATAATTAATATATTACAAAGTATTGCTTCTCAGGCATTTCACATCCTAATGAGAGAAAACAGAATATATTGCTTAATCCTCACAGAGATCTGAAAGGTTTTTCATAAGATTTTGAAAACTCTGCTTCGGATATATTTACAAATTCAATTGGCAATAATTCCTCTAAAAACCTTTTTCCAAAGTTAAGAGTTTCCAAAACTACACAGGGTAAATAACTTCCATGCTATGATCAAAAACCCCAGAAAGCTCTAACACAGATGTGCTTCCAAGAAAGAACAGACAATGGCGCTCTAAATAATTTCCTTCTTAAAATATAAAAAAAAAAGAGAGAGAGAAAACAGAGTCTAAAAGTTTTTAAAATGCAAAACAGATGCCTAATTGAAATGGCTCATCAGATACTTGAACAAACTAATTTTAGATCCTTACAAAACTGCTGTCATCCAGCAAAATACTCATAAATGTTTTAAAAATTATCTACCCTACAAATTTTTTTTACTTAAGTTTGATTTGCATGGCATCTTCGCAAGGAAAATGTTCTTTAAGACAAGAAACAATTTCAGCCTATAACATCTTTAGAAAGGTCTAAGTAGACAACAGTCACAACAACGATAAGGAAGAGAACGCTGATGGTGCTGACTGCGGGCTGCCGGGGCGCCAGGCCATCTCCTGCGCACTGTGAGCGTGTGCTCCTTTCAGCTCTGTCACCACTTTGCTGTCACCACCCTTGAGCCCCTGACAATAGTGAGGTAAAGGGGTGCAAGGCCATAGCTATCCCGAGCAGCCTGGTACACGTGGGGAGAAGGGTACAGAAGCAGCCCCACCTACTGGTCCCTGAGTCCTGGTCCCTACCTGCGCCCCGAGGACTCAGAGGCCCACCGCACGTTCGTGCTGCGCAGTCCTCATCACACTGGTTCCTCAGTCGCAGCCCCGCCCATCGCTAACTCACACTGAAGCGTGTGACTGGGAGAGCCGGGATGACACGCCACCTCCCACGGTCCTTGGTTCACCTCAGAACCAGCAGGATAAAAGGGGAAGAGCGCCTCCGTGTCTGACCCTCCAGCAGGAGCGAGCCACCGGACACGTGAGGGCCTGGACAGGGAAGTGACAGCCCTGGACACATCCAACATGGCAGGGCCTGCGAGAACGCGGGAGGGTGGGCGGATTCCAGCCATTTGCACGTCACTCCTCTCTCTGGGGAGGTGGGGGTGGACCCTCAGTCACTCCGTGGGTATTGCCTTGATTTGGTTCTGGGTTGTGTAAACTGAGAGGGAATTCATCCGCCACGAAATCCACTCTGTAGCATGTGCCACGCAGTGGTCTTCAGGGGGTCCCAAGGCTGCACACGTATCACACTAGTTCCAGAGCATTTCCGTCACCACGGAAAGAAACCCCGGGCCCTTCAGCAGTCGCTTCCCACTTCCCACCCCTCGCCTGGCAACCCACTAACCTGCCTCTGTCTCTATGGAGCTGCCTATTCTGGACGTCTCACGCTGCTGGCATCAGGCTCTGCGGCCCTCCGTGACTGGCTCCTTCTCACTGAGCACAACGTCCTCAAGAGTCACCCCCGCAGCACGCGGTGTCAGTGCCCCACTCCTCTTCACGACTGAGCGGCACGCCCTCTAGCCAGGCCACACCACAACTCTGCCTTCCTCCGCTGCTCGGCCCTGGAGGGTAACAGGGACACAGAGAGCCGGTCCCCTGTGTGGGATCTGTCCCTATAACACCAGGGACAGACATGAGTGACAGACCTGATACCCTCAGGAAGGTCATGAATTAAAGGGGAGAACGAGTGACTTTAAAGATTGGAAACCTCAATGCTGGGTGTCAGAGTCACCCAGGTGTGGAGAAAATGGATGGGCTACTCCGGGGCCCCAGGCTTGTGAAGGACACCATTGTCCGCAGCACACAGGGCGCACCCAGGCCCTCACTCTCTTGGCCATGTTTTCACCAAGCCAGGGACTGGAAGGCAGGGCCCTGTGCCCCTTCCCTCGAATGCAGGGCTAGGCTGACAAGTGTTGCTGGTTGGCCACGACCCTCCTCTGTCCTGACCCTCCTCCCAGCCCGGGCATGTCCATGACACCGGCATGCTGCTGGTGGCTCTGTCTACACACTGGCCCCCTGTGGGACTGCAGACTCTCCCTCCAGCACGTGGCAAGGTGTCTGGCCTCAGAACTCTGCTGGCCCAGGAGCCCGGGTTGATCTGAGCGCACCCTCTGATGAGAGCCCCACAGGATCTCCCAGGGAAAGGCCCTATCTCCTATTTCCCACGGCAGCCCAGGAAGGGAGGTGTCACCTCTGCCACTTCACAGAGGCAGAAACGAGGCCTCCACGCGCTGATCAGTGTGCTTTGGAAGGCAGTGGTGGAGTGAGCAGCCTGGATCCAAGTCCAGCCCCTCGTAACGCCTTTCCCACGGGAAGGAGTGGTGGCAAAAGCCAGGCGCACGACAGGAGTGTGAGCGGCCTCCCCAGGGTACCACTTCCTCCCGGGGAAAACAGTTTCAGCAGAATCAACCCAACACTCTGCCGACCTGGAGCGGGTCTGATTTTATTTCCCCATCTCAGGGAACTGAATCAGCCACAGTAATCGGCAGGTTCGTTTTGAGAAGCTGCCCATCGATGGACCCTCTTTCAAGGGCCTCCCAAGCATGGAGACATTTCCTCAGATAGAATAAGAGTAAACAGGGAACTAAAGCCTCGCAGACCTCGACAGCCTCTCCTCAAGTGCACAGACGAGGCTGGGCTGTCGCAGCTCTGACTCCCAGAGCCAGGCGCTGCATGCACCAGGCAGAGGCCTCGCTCTCTTGGTCTGTTTAGCTGGCTTGTTATTTTATCTGAGGAAATGTCAGTGGCCTATTCTAGGTGTCATTTCTCACAATGGGCCATTTGTTACTCTTCAAGGTAATGAAGTAATGGCATTTAACTCAGAGAGCCTCCAAGGCGATTTGTCTTCTAAACGCCAAGAGAATTGGAATTACCCTTATTGTTAGAATGAGATAAATATCCCCCGCCAGAGAAAGCATCCCCCACTTTGGCAAAGGCACACAGAGTGGCACAGGACAGTCTGGACTTCAGGTTGTGACAGCAGGGTCCAGGCCAGGACGAGCTGCAGAAAACCCTCCTGGGCTGGTGTGTCTGGGCCCTGGGAGACAGCCTGGGAAGGTCCAAGACCACCCAGAGGAGCCCCGTCCCAGGCTGTGTGGCCCAGACAGAACCACAGACAAGGTCAGCAGGCTGTGCTTGGCTTCCAGCTGTCAGATGCTGGTCTACAAAACCATCTGCCCGAAGGACCAGCGAGAGTCCACTGCGGGATGAGAATGGGCTCTGAATCAAGACTCCGAGATGGCTAACTGCCCTGACGCATTTTCATTTAGGACCATCCAACTCCAAAGGTACATGCTGTCCACCAGGCACGCTGCCACCCGTGGGGCCAGGAGGCAGGGAGACTGAGCAGGGAGACACGGGAGCGAGGCATGACCCGGGAGCCTTGTGGCTGGGGCCTGCATCGACCAGCATGGGGATGGTCACCGCCGGCCAAACCAAACCACAAGGAGGTCAGGTTTCTCTCTAAAACGTGTGTCACTCCAAAGAAGGGCAGCGAGGACAGCACTGACACCAATGGAAAGAAAGAATTTTCAGCTAAGATCACAAATGAGAAAAGAAAACACAGACACGGTAATTCCAAGCAATCCCAGGGTTCAAAAGAAGAAACACAATTCAGAGAAAAAATGATCAGTATCCCGGTAAAAGCAGAGTAGGGAGACAGAACCCGATGCCAATCGATGGACGGCGGGGCCTAATGAAATGGTGGCCGTGGCTGTGGCCCTGAGGGAATGCGCAAGAGCTATGAGGCCTTGGGAGATCTGGGCTTAGAGATTTCTTTCTGAGCCACGAAAATATGTGCAAGCTGCCTCGAAGCAGCTGGATGCAAGGAGGTGGGTGACTCACAGGGCACCCCTGGACTGTGGTGAGGGCAAGGGAAGATGTCCCGAACGTCAGCTTCCTCCCAGCCAGGAAGGACCGGCTGGCCCCTGGGAGCCATGACAAAGATGGGACACTGTGGGGACTTTCTAAGGTGACATTTTTGCGAACATATAATTAAAAATAATGAAATTTAAACAAACTTGTTTCCATCTGAAATAGAACCTGATTCTATCTTTTTAGTTTCCTCATGTAATTAAGAACTAAATTAACGCCGGCATGTCTAACCGTGTTCTGGAACTGCATGTGGCCCTTTCTTCCCCTACATTAGCCACAACACCTCCCTACAAGGGGCAGCCCCGTCCCCTGGGGACACCAAGTTGAGAAAAGCATGAGTCCTGACCCCAAAGAGCTCTCGGGGTGGTGGGGGGCCAACTGCACAGGCTAACTACAAGGGGAACCTGGAAGAGGCAGAAAAGGTACTCCCACAGCCTTTTCCCACAGGGCAGAAGATCAGAAGGCCCGAGTGGACCACAAAACATGAAGTCACGGGATATAAAAACAGACACTGAATTAAAAACCATCTTGCTTGCCTTCTTAGGTCATAGAAAGGCTTTAGGGGATGATCTAACTAACCTTCTCTGAAATGCTGCCCGGCTATAGTATTAAGGAAAAAAAACCAATTTGTAAAACAATCCCACCTTTATCAACAGCTCCGTTTACATGGAACACTAGCACTGCATCCACATAAAGGCACACAGAGGAGCATCATCTAGGGACGCCACACATGGGCGCGTCCAAACACTCCTCCTGCAAGGTCGGGGAGTGGGGCGGGAAAGTCTCACTACTTTCTGCAGAAGGGCATATAGTAAAAGGGAATGTGGATTTTCACAATGAGCAGTTATTTCTGCAATAGAAAAGAATAATGTTTAAGCCACTTAGAACAGTTTAGATAAGGCCTGTCTTTTCCTCAGAAAACTCTCCCTAGAGCAGAAGATGCCACGGGTGGTGGCACTGCCCTAGTGAATATTCTGAGAAACATACAGGGCATTTTGGGGTCAGAATGAGTAGGGTGAGGGGTGCTGCTGGCAGTCAGTGGGCAGGGCCGGTGCTATGAGGTGGGGAGAGTGCTGCACAGTCACCACGGCCAACACGAGACGCCACCAGCCCGTGTGGACGGAGGGATGGAGGAGCGGATGATGGATGGGTAGGTGGGTGGATGAACCGGAGCTAAGTATACAAAGTTAATTTTTTGAAATGGAGGACACTTAGCCTGGTCAGGAGAAAACCACATGGGGATATAACTGCCACCCTGAAATATGCAAAAAGCTGTTTTAGGGAAACAAAGAGCAGAAATTCTTGGCCCCTCTTTCCACATCCAGAAAACAAAAAGGGTCCGCAGATTAAAGGAACAGAAGGATGGATGTGCTCAAAATCCAGAAGGTCCTGGTGATGAGGGCTGCCCACCCAGGACCTCCGGCCAGGCGGTGAGGACGCCTGACTACCCAGGACCTCCGGCCAGGCGGTGAGGACGCCTGCCCACCCAGCACCACCGGCCACACAGTGAAGACGTCTCCCTGCCAACGGATGAGGCACCTGTGTATTTCCAAAGCAGGCCTTTCTGCACGGGAGCCTCCATGTCCATACAGGAGCCCACTCCATCCAAAAGCCCCCAGTGGGATCAGCGCCCACAATGCACAGGTAAGGAGGCTACAGGTAATATGTCCAGGTCCTGTGCTAGGACTGGGTCTACACGCTTCTCATCGGGTTCACAACGGGACCCCACACAGCACAGAGGCCTCTGACTTGGTAAGGAGCGTCCGTGCTGGAGCTTACCTCTTACAGTTCCAACTCCAGGAAGGTCTGACTCCATAAATCAAACAACAACTCCATGGCCACACCACGAGTGTATGGCCTCCTCTTCTGTCATTCAGCAAAACAGCCTGTCATCCCAAGGCCACCCAAGCTCTGGGTCTACTAAGGGGCTCATTCCCCACACAGCCCCGCATCCCACCTCCATGAGACAACGTCAGCCTCTGAAACTGGAGCAGAGGACTGGAGTCTTACCTTGTAATTACCAGGAGGCACTCAAAAACAAAGAGGCTTGACAAGGAGTTAAGTCCTCTGGCAAACCAAATGGAAGAGCTTGGTAATAGGGAAAGGGGGAAATCCCTCCAATTTAAACAGCTTATTTCATTTCAAAGGATTCCAGGACACCGTTACCAAGGTATGGGAGCAGTCTCTGACAGCACAAATGCTGTAGGTAACAGCCAGCCCCCTCAGGGAGAACCAAGGGGGGCGGGAAGCGAGCTATTGTGGTTATGACTACATTAATCACCTACACTGTGCAAACCCTGCAATAAACCTCTTCACTTAATTAGGAGCTTAACTGGTAATCAAAACTGTTCTGTTTGATAAGCAGATGAAATTGCTCTATGGCTCTCATCTTCTGCATTTCCCAACTTGGGAGTTTTACACTGGAAACCCTGGCACTTTGGTGAGAGAGATTTGAACACTTCATTACATCTGGGTTCCGGGATGGAGAAAAACGTCCTGCCTTGGTGAGAGTAGCATCACAACTCAAGACTATAAATTCACAAAACTCTGGTTCAGCAAAAACAACGAACATTATGATCAAATTGCTTTAGCGGTGGGAATGTTTAATTCTAATATAAATAACATCCAACTCAGTCAAGGTCACACAGACTGAAACACCATCACGGTGCACAACCCTGCTCCATGGCTGTAAGCGCGCAAGGATCGGCCACCTGCAGCCCACCAGGGCAGGCACACGGAGGGAGGGCGACACGTCAACAGATGATCATCACAGGACAAGGACAACGCCTTCAGCGTGGCTGGACAAGGTGGCGGCGTCAGGCCAACTCCAGGAATCAACTGCCGGCCCCCAGAGTGATCCCAAGTGATGAGAACCAGCGCCATCTTCTCACCAGCAGCATAGCTGTTTCCCATCCCACCACCCGCAAGCAGACCCCCCAGCGAGGGGTCTCCAACCTCAAAACCCAAAGCAGGAGGCCTTGGGGCCTGTGAACAGGACAGCGTCTATAAAGCAGCTGGTCTACTTTTGGTATAAAAAAATTGGTACCAAACTCCATGTGGAAAAAGGTCTGCAGACAACAGTTGGGAAAAGAACAACAGTGGGACACATGCCACGGCAGAAAGGAAGGAACCTTCTCTGTCTGTCACCATCCTCGTTTTCATGATGTCACTTCTGCAAAAAGCAGAATCCCAATCTCATGGCATTCTTGTGGCTTGCCTGGAACTTTAATGTTCAATAATGCTACGAGTAGACATTTTGGTTCATACAAAAGCTATTTGGTGAAATAATGATTTCTATTAACAAATACCAAATACTTCTATGTGTGAGAACTGTGGGACAGGGAGAAAGGTCAAGTTGAAACAAAGAACATCTTAGTGCCCAGAAGAGAGGCTGTGTGCATGTGCTCCTGACTCCCTGACTCATGTGTTCTAATGCTTTTGACTGGTACAGGGAGATGCAGCTCACACAACTATGCATGAGCACAGAGCCCCTGGCATTCCAACCAAGCCTGGAGGGCGGCAGGATCGGACAGAGCGCCGGTTATGTGAAAGAAGCTCGCAGCCGAGGAGGAAAGGCTTGTGGAGAGTGTGACGAGGCGGCCCCAGAGACTTCCCTGTAGAGGAACAGGGAGCGCCAGGAGACAGCTATGCTAGAGTGGTACCCTCAGCACAGGGCCCCAGGAGAGTGCTGTGGTTGTGGGAAGTGTGAGGAGTCAGCCCGCCACGCATGGGCAGGTGTTGGGGAGGGGGTGATGTGCAGCCAGTGCTGTGGAAACACAGTGGGCACAAGCAGGTGGAGATGCTGCCACCTGGGGCCTGCTGGCCCAGCATGGCTGAGGCACATGAGGAAGGTGTGGGTCCATCACAGCTGCCCATCCAGGCGGCAAATACACTGCTGGGGAACCAATCAACTGCACCATCACAAAACCCCACACTGCGCCCCCCACCGCAAGGATGGGACGAGGCAGACAGCATGCCTGCTACTGAGCTGTCGCCACTGCTCAGGGCTCTGCCTGTGTCCTTCCATTCCCCACCATGGGGAGAGCATCTTAGGGTGGGACTTGCCTGCCTGCCTGCCTCCTTCTCCAAACCGGTCCAGCATCTGCAGGAGCGCCTAGACCCCCAGCAGAGCTCCATAACACCTGGCACGTAAGGGAGCAGCCGTGCTCAAGAAGCTCCGGTCTAGGAGGAAAAGGAGTCACACACACAATCGGAGCAAGACCGCAGCGGAAATCATGCCCACGTGTTCTGTGAAGGATAAAAAAAGGTAATCGCAGCTGGGCGTGGTGGCTCATGCCTGTAATCCCAGAACTTTGGGAGGCCAAGGTGAGATCAAGAGATCAAGACCATCCTGGCCAACATGGTGAAACCATGTCTCTACTAAAATACAAAAATTAGCTGTGTGTGGTGGCACGTGCCTGTAATCCCTGCTACTCAGGAGGCTGAGGCAGGAGAATTGCTTGAACCTGAGAGGCGGAGGTTGCAGTGAGCTGAGATTGCGCCATTGCACTCTAGCCTGGCGCCTGGCGACAAAGCACGACTCTGTCACCAAAAAAAAAAAAAAAAAAAAAAGGTAATCCCACTGTCTCAGTCTCGAAGAAATATTCAAGTCACCGCTAGATTTAAGACAAGATACCAAGTCTGATTTGCTTTTACTAATGACAACACAAGCAACATTAAAATGAAAAACAACTCATTCTAACAGAGGGAAGCACTATCTCACACAATGTCACAGGATAACGGCTCTGAGCGCCTCCTATAAGAAAAAGCTTGTTTGTTGTTTTCTGAGAAGGCAAAATAACTTTGCAATTCTGAGCACCCTTGAAAAGCATGTCTCCGAAAATTACAGGTACAGCTTCTCAGGAAAACAGAAGGCACACCTGATGCCCATGGTCCCCAGGCCCTAACTGACCCCAGTCATTCCTGGCCCTCTGCAGGTCAGAGGCAAGAATTGACGAACTTTCAACTCCACTGTTCCCACCCCTCTGTAGGTCAGAGGCGAAAATGGACAGGCTTTTGTCACATTCGCTCCTGGCCCCCCACAGGTCAGAGGCAAGGATGGAGCAGGTTTTCACCTGGATTGTTCCTTCCTGCTCCTCTGGAGGTTGGAGGCAAGGATGCAGCAGGTCTTCGCCCTGACGGTTGCTGCTCCTCTGTAGGTTGCAGGCAAGGTATCCACACCTCCCAGAGCTCTGGTGTGGGGCTGGCACCTCCCACGTGCCCACAGGTAAAGGCGCCCCTTCCCACCCCTCACTGCATTAAAGGGTGAGGCCCCTCGCCTTTTCCTAATGAGGACAGGAGCAAAACACATCCGGCTAAGGAAGACCTTCCTCCTGATTCCATGTTTCCAGGTAGGAGATTCTGCAGACACACTCACCTTTCAGAAGGATGACTGCAGAAATTTATACAGAGAAGCTTTCTCAAGTCATAATAATCTGAAAGCACAAACTGATCATAAATCAATCCATTAAATTGATTTACTCCCTTTATGTAATTAAGTCAAAAATAGTTCCTCAAAGGATAAATGGGTCTTTAAATCAATCAGCAGAATGTTCCCACAAACAAATCATTAATAATGGGCCCGGGTGGAAAGAAGAGTGACCAACACGAGGCTCCAGGGCTGGCCGCGTGACAAGGAAGCCACACACGGAAACACAGATCCTCAATATCCTGCTCCCCGGAACCCCATGGATACCCAAAGCCGTGGATGCTCCAGACCGTGATATGAAAGGATTTCGTAATTTGCACGTAATCCATACGAATCCTCCTATACACCTTAAATCGGCTCTAGATTACTTATACCACCTAGTGTCTCATAAATGCTATGTAAATAGAGGTTTACAGAATAATGACAAGAAAAAAGTATCTACATGTTCAGTACAGATGCAATATTGTTTCATATATTTTTATCGAATCCACACACACAGAAGCCACGGATCTGAAGGGCTAACTGCATTCCACTGTGATAAAAACCCACAGCAAAAGGTCTCTGCAAAGACGGTTCACCCAGGGCGACAATGAAATGTGAGCTCAGGGCTAACCTCAGAATCCTTCTCATGTACGCTTAAATATGGGTACACAGCAGGGCAGAAAAAGGTCTTCTAGACAAAGGCCCAGGACAGAAGAAAAAAACTGGTCCAGCTGGGCGCGGTGGCTCAAGCCTGTAATCCTAGCACTTTGGGAGGCCGAGGCGAGTGGATCACGAGGTCGAGAGATCGAGACCATCCTGGTCAACATGGTGAAACCCCGTCTCTACCAAAAGTGCAAAAAAATTAGCTGGGCATGGTGGCACGTGCCTGTAATCCCAGCTACTCAGGAGGCTGAGGCAGGAGAATTGCCTGACCCCAGGAGGCGGAGGTTGCGGTGAGCCGAGATTGCGCCATTGCACTCCAGCCTGGGTAACGAGAGTGAAACTCCGTCTCAAAAAAAAAAGAATGAGAGAAAAAAAAAAAAACTGGTCCATACTGTATTTTAAAATTTTAAATGAGAAAGCATTTACAAGTCATTACAGGCAAAGGATTAATATTATTAACTTACACAGAATTATTTCTCAATAAAAATAATCTAAGTAAGCTTACTAAAAATTAGGAAAACACCCAAAAAAAGATTATGTATAAAAAAGCCAATTAAAATAATGAAGCAGTGGTCAACATCATTAGTTATTAAATAAATTCAGTAAGATTCACCAAGCCTACCAAAAAAACTGGCCAAGATGCCAAAGTCTAACTATTCCCCACTGATGTAAGTAACGAGAAACACACACTGTGAAGCAAAACGACCACTCAAAACACATGTCTCCATTCGCTGCTGCAGAGAAGATGGATGCACTCTGCAAAACAATCTGATAAAGTATGGCAAAGCCTTGAAAATCCACAGTGCTCAGCGGAGCACAGACAGTGCACCGGTACCGAGACGGGGGCCGTCGGAACCCAGGAAGAAAGCAGTCGCAGGCCCTGCACTTCCGTGGTTCACGGCCTGGCCCCCACACCAAGTGAGAATGCGCGGGGTGTCCACCCCCCACCCCCGGTCAGACGCCGAAATGGCACGCTGGTGTGGAGAGGGTGCCCTTACACTTTACTATTAATAATGCAATAAGAGACCGAAAAATACACCCACTGCAAAACACACCACAGGTTCCTCTGCTGTTCACATGAGGTAGCTGGCATCTAAAAGTGCTGCCTAACTGGAAGAGCTTGCTGCTCTAAGGGACAATCCAGCTTTCACTGACGGCTCCAGCAGGATGACTTTGGCCGAGCCACTTACGGAAGCCTAAGTCCCTTGCCTCCTCAATCCCTGGTCTTCAGTAAATCACCCCAATGCTCAGCTCCAAAGTTCTGCTCCTGTTTTGGTGCTGCTTACGCCCCAGCCCCACCACTCACAGCAAGAGCGGACATGCGGTTCGCCAGTGCCCAGCATTGGGTTTCATGCGTGAAGATCAAGCAAGGCTGTGGCCTCTTTCGCAATTCTAAGGAGCCTGTGTGAAAGGCTGGCTGTGGCCACTTACAGGGCAAGACCTTGCCAAGAGTCAGGTTGGCAACTCGGCCCCTCAGCCCTCAGTGCCCCTGCTGGGCCTTCCATCTGGAATTGATACATTTCAACACATTCCTACATTCCTCCTTGTCTATCATACCCAGAAAATGGACCATAAAAATCAGGTTAAAAACTGCTTGCATTGTAACTATCCCAGCTGGATGGACACAATCACAGAAGGATATGAGGTTACTGTATACAAACGAATCTGAACAGACACTGTGTATACAATGTTTCCATGTATTATGGCACAAAGCCACAGGAAACTAAGACTGCTTCCTTTCAGGATGTTTTTCCAAGGTACTTCTGTCTGAAGAAATTTAATCAATTGTACGGCTCTTCAGTTTCTCAACAAAAAGAAACATGATCCACTGAAAGAACACATGGACCAACCTTTCACAAAGAGGGCCCTTCCCGTCCAGCTTCTCAGGCCATGCTGGTGGCCAAGCCTTCGTGCTCTGCAGGCCTTCTGTAGCTGGGGAGCACCCGAGGGGCCTCCGCACGCCCAGAAGGCACTCAAAAGGCATGACTGCAGAACAGCCCCACAAATAAACATCTTCCTAAGTGACAGATACCTGTATAATTTGCAAACAGCCCTGCTTGTTCTCCACTCCTGCCCTAAGGAGGCTTCACACAAAGAAATGTGTTTCGAACCACCAGCCTCCCTGTACAGAACAGCACAGAACCAAGGCTCCAACCAACTGCACAGCCAATCACTGCACACCTGCCAGAAAATCAAATGGATGCCGCTGGCAGCCAAGGAGGGGCAGGAGCCCAACCCTCACATCAACAGGCAGCTGCACTGCCCATACTCAGGTCCTGGTGCTCTGCTATCACAAGTGAACATCTCAGCACCCCACGGAAACATGCATGACTCCTGCTGGACCCAAGATCATAGCACATGGAAGGAACAGTGGCAAGCCAGCTCCTGAGAGCCTTCAGATAACAGGTGTTTCCTGTGGGCCCAGGCCCATGCCCTGCTCCTGCGCCTGCCTCCCCACTGCTGAGGCAAAGGCTGGAGAAGCTCGCTTATGGCAACAGCCCCACCGTGTCCTCCCCAACACGCAGCTTGGAGGCACGAAGGGGAGGTGCCTGGCCCCAGAATGCAGAAGGGTCTGCTCAGCCCAAAAGCCCCGTGCCGTGCCCAGAGTGGCACCTGGGTCCAGAGAAGGCCCCGACATTATAGTTGGTAAAGTGCCCTGTGCACGTTGATTCAAGGATGAAAAGAAAGGAAGACCCGGACCTTCTCAGGCTTCCAAAATGGACTGTGTCTTGGGTTTTACACTTGCTAAGGTTTCTCCTTTCCTGAACAGTATGTGTAGAACTCACCAGGAGCTGGGGACGGCACAGGAATCAGTGCCTGCTCCATTCAGAGCCAATAAACTTGGCTGGGAGAAAGCCGAACTCCATACAGTCATGGAGGCCTGAGAGCTCCCTGAAGGCTCCCTGGGCCTTCCCAGCTTTGGGCACTGCGGGACCCAGGGCAGGCAGTGTGATGGGCACTGGGTGGCCCAGGCAGGGGCTATACAGCATGTCCAAGACGCCATGGGGTAAGACAATCAGGCACTGATTTTTTAAAAGTCATTGTCAGCCAGGTGTGGTGGCTAACGCCTGTAATCCCAACACTTTGGGAGACCGAAGTGGGTGGATCACGAGGTCAGGAGTTCAAGACCAGCCGGCCAATATGGTGAAGCCCCGTCTCTACTAAAAATACGAAACTAGCCGGCCTCGGTGGTGCATGTCTATAATTTCAGCTACTCGGGAAGCTGAGGCAAGAGAATCGCTTGAACCCGGGAGGTGGAGGTTGTGGTGAGCCGAGATCACACCACTGCACTCCAGCCTGGACAACAAAAGTGAAACCCTGTCTGAACAACAACAAAAATTTGTTGAAGTCATTGCCACAAAAAACATTTTAGGAACTCACAATACTAAATAAAGAGGGAAATTAGCCACAGATACAGCATGTAAAACACAATCAGGATATCTGTTGGTGTAATTTTATTCCAATTTGTTTCTGCACAGAGGTTTTGTTCAGCTTTTATATGACTACAGTTGCACTGTAAATACAAATGTTTGTCCTGTTGAATCTGATGTTTGTAATAGGGACTGCCCACCTTATAACATGCTCTTTGAAGCCATCCCTCAGGATGCTACACGATCATCCGAAGAACTGCAATCTCCCCGTCTACACAGCCAGCCACACCCCTGCTCTGGGATGCTGGCACCATTTCAAACATCTTACTATTATAATAAAAAATGCCCAAATAATACTCTTTTCTAAATAAAGTATGTGGTCTGCATTGAGAGAGATTTCCTTAAGAAAAACATCTCAAGTGAAACTGTCAGGTGAAAGAGCAGAACATTTTATTGAAAGATGTTGGTAAAATACTTGAAAGAAGTGTTGCGAATGTATTTTACAGCCAGCAGGGCCTAAGATCATCCTCCTCACTGATCCCTTAGCAGCTCCATGACCTGCTTTTCTGCTCTGCTCCCCGGGAAGGTAAAATATCTCATTTCAGTGAGATCTAATTCACATTCTTTATTTTCTGGTAAAGTTTAGCTGTTTTCCACATGTTTGTGACTGCTCCTTAAATCTATTTTTGATTCATATAGTTCCCAGCTCATTTTTGATTCATATGGTTCCCAGCTAACGCCATCAAGAGCAGGAGGGGTGGTAAGGCAGCAAGTAATGATCCCTGGCAGAAGCCAGCTCTCCCTGGCTAGGATCTTAGAGACATTCGTTTCTCCTTCCTGACAGCACACTCCCCCAAGGCCAGAGGCCTGCAACAGTCAGCCCCACTCAGCGACTTGCCAGAGGCCTATGAAGTGTGTGTTCAACCACCTGCCACAGACAAAATCTGCAGGAACCTGCAGTGACTTTTGGAAAACATGCAGGAAACCAAGCAATCCAACTCACACTATCTGGATAAATCTGTCCAAACACACACTCAGGGCCAGTGCGGTGGCTCACACCTGCAATTCTAACACTTTGGGAGGCCAAGATGGGTGGATCACGAGGTCAGGAGTTCAAGACCAGCATGGCCAATATGACGAAGCCCCACCTCTACTGAAAATACAAAAATTAGCTGGGCGAGGTGGCATGCACCTGTAGTCCCAGCTACTTGTGAAGCTGAGGAAGAAGAATTACTTCAACCCAGGAGGAGGAGGTTGCAGTGAGCCAAGATCGCACCATTGCACTCCAGCCTGGGCAAGAGAGCAAGACACTGTAAGGCCGGTTGCCTCGCTGGGAGCCGGATGGACAACACCCACCCGTCTCCACGTCTAGTAACAGCGTTATCATTGCAGACGACTTACTCAGCATCTGGTTTCTCCATGCGGGCTCCCCTCACCCACTTCTGCATTCTACTTCCAGATCTATATCCAGCACTGGACTATGCACTCTCAGCACTAAACTACGCATTTGAACCCGCCAAAATTTTAAAAATCCCGCTATGCCTTACCCAATGGCAGCTTGCTCCATACGTCCTTAGCCAGCCCACCCCCAATAAGTCCTACCTCCCTACCTATGGTGGCTCGCCCCATCCGGGCCCTGTCTCCCTACAACTAATGAAATTGCCTATGCTTTGTTTCCCCAATATCCAATCAATCGCCTCTAACCCCTATAAAACCCACTGCCCTGAGAAGTTAAGCACGATTTCTCTGGCCCCATCCCGGACCGTAGAACCTCCTCGCCCGGGAGCTGAATAAACTGGATTCTCATTTTCGTATATTGGCCTCAGTTTCCTCATTTCCACTCGGCAATATACCTTACAGACACTGTCTCAAAAACAAATCACACACTCAGGCGCACTCAATACTGTCCGCTAGCAGATTCCCCAGGGCTCCCACAGGCATCTCTGATGCTGGTGACGCTATCCACTGTGCTGCCCTCACACCGCTGACCCAGTCCCCCTCCCTCTGTGCGCTCTCAGAGTCCCTTTCAAACCCTGACAGAGCCATCGGTACCCCTGTCCTGGAATGAGGGAAAAGGCCACTGAATGGAAATCCCAGGTTCAAATGCTGGTTTCTATCAAACAAATTACCGGAAGAAATGACTTCGAGCTATTTTTTCGCCATGTTCTCGTGGGAATGACAAAACGCAAACCCAGGGCAGCAGGCACAACGTGATGCGAGCCATATAGAAATGTGAAAACTTGGCTAAAACCACAAGATCATTTGCTGCAATTTCTGTACTTGTTTCACGCGGACACAAGCTCTAAGGACGGTCTCCGAAATGTCTGCAGTCACTTGAGAAGCGAAATGTAACATGCATACAAAATGACATCGAAGTGCACGGTAAAGGTGCTCGGTGTCTTGGAGCTGGCTGTCACAGAACTGAGGTGTGAATCTACAGCAATCAGACAAATTGAATCTGAGGGCAAATATATAAGGAAGGTGGATAACTCTTGACATCATTTGCCAAATTTCCAAAGTTCTTAAATGATATTTTTATAACACAAGATTGCCTTAATATACAATGAATATCGCTGTTTACTCAAAAGTAGTCTAGAAATTGGAGTTCAGGCCAGGTACAGTGGCTCATACCTGTAATACCAGCACCTTGGGAGGCCAAGGCAGGTGGATCTCGAGGCCAAAAGATCGAGACCAGCCTGCCCAACAGGGTGAAACCACGTTTCTACTAAAAATACAAAAATTAGCTGGGCGTGGTGACGTGCGCCTGTAGTCCCAGACACTTGGGAGGCTGAGGCAGGAGAACTGCTTGAACCCAGGAGGCGGAGGTTGTAGTGAGCCGAGATTGTGCCACTGCACTCCAGCCTGGGCAACAGTGAGACTCCATCTCAAAAATAAATAAATAAATGAAATAAGAAATTAGAGTTCAATACAAAAGCTGCCTAGGATAAAAAGTAAATTATCATTGACTAACACTAATTACCAAGAAAATGAAAAGTTTAAGCCTCAAAATCAGGCTTCAAAGATTTGTGCATCTTTCATGAACAGTATGGAATTCTCTTCACACTAGGAGTCCTGGATACAGGATTTTGTTTCTTGTCTCTGAGAAGATGTGTCCTCTTAGCTATGGACTGGGTCTCTTCTGTCCTCAGCTATGCCCGTGTAGTGGTGGCAGAGTAGACTGCCTAGACAGGGACATGGCCCCTAAGCCAAAGAGCCAAAAGATGCCTAGAGGCTGGGCATGGTGGCTCACGCCTGTCATCTCAGCACACTGGGATGCCAAGACCGAGGCCAGTGGATCACTTGCAGTCAGGAGTTTGAGATCAGCCTGGCCAACATGGTAAAACCCACCTCCTCTAAAAATACAAAAATTAGCCAGGTGTGGTGGCAGGTACTTGGGAGGCTGAGGCAGGAGAATTGCTTGAACTCAGGGGTCGGAGATTGCAGTGAGCCCAGATCATGTCACTGTACTCCAGCCTGGGCAACAGACAAAAAAATTGGGTCTCCAAAAAAAAAAGGATGGTTTCAATGCTGTACCTCCTACATAATGTCTGATATGACACTATACAACAGGCCAGCACCAAAGGCTGTGAAAAACGCACCAATAACAAGATTGATGTATGAGGAAGGTAAAAAGCACTTACTTAAACTGGAGATAACAGAAAAGATTCATACCCTTTTTCCTGTCCCATCACTAGTGGTCAGTCCCACTCTATGATTCCTTTGCCCCCAGGAGCCCAAGCAAAAATCACGTTAGTCTTTGGCACCATCCTCCAAGGAACCTGCGCTCTTAGCTGATGCAGGTTTGGGTCAGAAAAATTCCAAAGGAGCTGTGGACAAAACTCAAGGCGGCTTTCCAAGGCGTCTGAGGGCAGTGCTAAAAAGGCTGAGAAACAAGTCAGTTCCGCAGGCCAAGCAGCCCGGTAAATGTCAAAAAAGCAAATGCTGATGGCAGGTCATTAGAAAACGTGCAGTCTGGAAAAGCCAAGTCCAGGCTGACAATGAGCGACAGGAAGAACTACCGACAAGAGTGAACTGGCAGGCGCCAGGCTGCTCAGAAAGCCGGGAGGCGTGGCGGGGCTTGGCCAGCTCTGGCCGTGCAGAATCGGAGTGAATCAGAGGTCCATGGCGATCTCGGGCACCAGAACTGAGCCGAAGGACGGGGAGGGGACAGAGAGGCCCCTGGCACAAGGGGTCAGGAAATAGGCCTTTCCCTCCTGGGGTGTGTCTGTCTCCAATGGGGCGGCAAGGAGACTGCCTGACCTCCAGCAGGCCTCTCAAACCCAGGACCACAAAACTCACAGCACAGACGCAGAGGGCCAAGGCTCACGGAGAGACGGCTGTGTCGCCCACCGCAGCAGCCATGCCCACACCCTGTGTCTGATGCCACCTGCGGCTGGCCCTGCCAACCAACCTGCGGCTTGGCGTCAGGACCCACCGTTCACAACACTGTACATCTAGCTGCACGGCTGCGTCCAGGCAAGTCCCAAGGTGCGCGTGTCCCTCCCCTGTGCCACCCACACGCCAGTCCCACACCACAGACTCCTCACAGGCTCGTCATCCATCAGTCTCATCGTTTAGGGGTGGCTTTGGTTTTGGTTTTTTGTTGGGTGTGCTGGAAAACACAGGGCAAGATCCCAAAGCTCCACAGTTCCTCGTCCAGAAATGCGAAAGCCAACAAGAAACAGTCTGGTCCATTCTCAACATTTGAAGCTGCCTCAGAGAGCCACAGCCAATGTCTGTTTCACTTTATACTTAATTTAAAGCAAAGCCACCCGCTTCACAGGTGCTTGGAAGAATGGCCATGCTACGCGGCGGCGTGAAATCATATTGTCTCCACGTATTTCGTGAAGGTACTCAGATAATGAGAAGGCTGCAACTCTGTTTCAGGAACCGCAGGCCTAGGCAGAGGCGGGGCACATTCAAAGTAAAGAGAATGATCCTCCTTTCTAGAAAGAAATGCTAACTCCCTCAATTCAGGAAGTCTACGGGTAAGGCAAAGGCCGAACAGCAACTTTTCAAAAGCAGCAAAGCCTGCTGTCTTCTTTGGAACACAGAAAACTGTTCCAGCAGCTGGGGGAGAGTCCCAATGCTGGGCACAGGGCTCAAGAGGCCCTGCCACAAAATGCTTATGCATGAAGAGGTCACCCCTGTGCCAAGCAGACAGGGAGGCTGGCCAAGTGAACACAGGGGCTGGAGGATGAGCTGCATCAGACACGTGAACAGGCGAAACTGGCCAGAAGTCCCAGCTCTCCAACAGTGAGACAGATGCCCAGGTGGACATGGTGGTGGCCCTGTCTACATGCACATGCCCAGCTCCCCCGCCCCATCCCCATGTAACTACGGATGGCTGAGCAGCCACAGGGCAGAGAGGAGGCAGGCTGCCCTGGGACCACAGCCACAGGGAGACACTAAGCAGGAGCAGGAGTCACAAGGTTTGCCCAACCCCTCAGAACAGGCAGCCAGCTTGCACCTCAAACCACAAAGGGAACCAAGTAGAGAACCGAATGGAGCTGATCAATCAACCTCCCTGGTTCCACAGAACTCCCAGGAAGTCAGAGCCACCCAAGAAGGGTGCCGTGTGGAAACATGGAAGAAATGGACAATCCTTGGGCCAAGTTCTCGGGGCTCACTGATGAGAGTCACAGCCAAGACCGTAACTGCTCCTGCACCTGCACCTGCAGAAACTCCATCCAGGCCATACCCTCCTCTAGGAGCTCCCCGGCCTGTCCCAGCACTCCCCCAGCCCCCACCGAATGCAGGAGATGCAGGGCACTCCGGGGGAGTTCTTCCACCACCAGTTAGGGGCTCCATCCTGTGCCTCCTGTCTCTGATGCCCCAGCTCCATCCTCTGTCGTCTGTAAATGGATCCATCCACCGTTGTTAGAAACGTGTTCCATGCCTCACTGTGCGATGGCCGTCCCTCCCCTCAATAGGGTGCTGGGTGGCGGCAAGAGGTGTGAGCCACTTCCTCACATAAGCAGCCCAGGCATAGCCTCACCTCTCGCCTGCACATGACGGCATCCCCTGACTGGAAAGCCCCACTCAGCTCAGCTGGCCCATGCTGTCCTCATTCTGGGAGCCCAACCCAGCTCCAACCCATCTGCTGACTGGCAGCCAAGGCACTTGATACGCTTTGGTTCTGTGCCCTCACCCAAATCTCACCTCAAACTGTGACCCCCACGTGATGAGGTAGGGACCTGTAATCCCCACGTGTGGAGGGAGGGAGGCAGTTGAACGGGTGGGGGGTGGTGCGGGGGCGGGGGCGCCAGTTTCCCCCATGCTGTTACTGTGTTTGTGAGTTCTCACATGATGTGATGGGTCTATAAGCATCTGACTTTCCCCTGCTGGCACTCACTCTCCTGCTGCCTTGTAAAGAAGGTCCCTGCTTTCCGTCAGCCTTCCACCATGATTTTAAGTTTCCTGAGGCCACCCAGCCAGGCCTACTGTTAAGCTGCAGAACTGTGAGTTCATTCAGTCTCTTTCCTTTATCATCACCTAGTCTCAGGAGGTATTCCTTACAGCAGCGTGAGAAGAGACTAAGACAGCACCACTCCAGCCTCCCTCTGTCAGACCTTTGTTTTATTTCTAAACAGCCGCATGCCCAGGTAAAGAAGGGTGCTTTCATGGGGTCCCTTGGCTCATCACCCTGGTGCCTGGAATGACACATCAGCTGGCTGCAAGGTGGAGGCTGCTTCCCTCTGTAACCGGAAGGCCTCCAGAGGCTCCCCACCGTCTTCAGAGGAAGGCCTAAGTGCCTCGGCAAGGCTTCCACGTACCAGCCTTCAGGGACCTGCCATGGCCTCTGCCCAGCACTGCCCAGGCTGGCTGCACCCCAGCGTTCCGCTGGGTTCCTTGTTCCTTACCTGCCCGACTCCCACACACCCTTCTCCTTAGTTCATGTTGGATCCTGCCCCAGCCTAACCAGCAAACAACAGTAACAAATAACAACAAATGCAAATCCCTGAAAACCAGTGCTCAGCAGTCCACGGTGCTTTGTAAGCTCAGCCTCCATCTGAAAGAGAGAGGAAGTGCGTCACCTAAAGCCCCTGGTATCTCCTCACTCACAGCCCTCAGCCATCTCACAGCGGCCTGCGTGCACCACCACGGCCACGCTGAAGGGAACACACCCCACAGACAGCGTACCACGAGGCCTACAGGCTTCCGCCCATGCCACACAAGCAGCACACAACTTTAGGCCTGGGCAGGGGACTACACGTCCCAGCACAACGCCTTCACCTTGGAGCTGACCAGGATGATCCCCGAAGAGGAAGGGGCCTCTGTCTGCTTATCCTAAGGCTCTCTATTCAGACAGGGAAGGGAACTTCCCAATAATACTTTATTATAATACGTGATTCTTGTAAGTAATTTGGAAAATACAGAAAAGTTTTAAAAAGAAAATTAAATGATCCACAAATGCACTAGCCAGACAAAACTAACATCCTGGTTTCGTTTCACTTAGTCAGCCTGGGGTGCTGGAATGAGCTCCCACAGACTGGGTGGCTTCAGCAGCAGTCTCCCTCCTCACAGCTCTGCCGGCCTGAAGTCCGAGGCCGGCGTGGCAGCAGGGCTGGTTTCTCCGGAGGGCTCTCTCCAGAGCCTGCTGATGCCGTCTTCTCCCTGTGTCCTCTCACGGTGCCCGTGTGGGTGCCCCTGTCCTAGTCTCCTCTCCTTACTAGGACATCAGACCCACTGGATCAGGGCACACCCTAACGGCCTCACTTGACCTTTATTACCTCTTGAAAGACCCTCTCTCCAAACAGCTTCTGTGTATCAGGGTTACGACTTCAACCGATGAATTCTGGGGACGCAATTCGGCCCCTAACATTCACACAGACACACATTTTCCATAACCCAGAATTGAGGCTAAATATCAAGTTTTATGTCCCATTGTTTTTTATACCCTGATCACTTTCACACACTGAAAAGGGTTTTGATGAAACTGTGTTTACGGTGACAAAGAAATCAATGCACCCAATGGCTTTAAACTTCCTCTGTTGATGGACATGTGGGCTGGTTCGAGCCTCAGCTCATGCAAACATTTGCCTCCACAGTGAGCCCCGCACTCAGCCTTCATGTCACCATCTACGTCCTCGGGACAGGGAGGCACCGGGCTGCTCAGTAGCCAACAAACTGCTTTCCCGGATGGTTGTTTCACAGCAAAAGACTGGAAGAGCGTCAACTTCACCTCACCTGAAAGGCACTGAGTGTTCTTTTTAATTTGTGGTGATCTGATAGACAAAACTAGAACTGGGTTATCGGTTCCACTTGCATTTTCATTACCTGTGAGGTTGGACAGTTTTTTCAGTTTATCAGTCATTTGTGTTTCCTACTTTGTAACTAACACGTCTGCTTATTTCTAAGAGAAAGAATTTTAATATGTTAATCTACTGGAACATAAGAAATGGTTCATGCGCCGGGCGCGGTGGCTCAAGCCTGTAATCCCAGCACTTTGGGAGGCCGAGGCGGGTGGATCACGAGGTCGAGAGATCGAGACCATCCTGGTCTACATGGTGAAACCCCGTCTCTACTAAAAAAGTGCAAAAAATTAGCTAGGCATGGTGGCACATGCCTGTAATCCCAGCTACTCAGGAGGCTGAGGCAGGAGAATTGCCTGAGCCCAGGAGGCGGAGGTTGCGGTGAGCCGAGATCACGCCATTGCACTCCAGCCTGGGTAACAAGGGCGAAACTCCGTCTCAAAAAAAAAAAAAAAAAAGAAATGGTTCGTAAAGACAAATACTACCATTTAAAAAAAAAAAAAAAAAAAAAACCCCGCGCAAACCACGCGTCAAGGGAGTAGCACAGGTTGTTTTGAAAACGCAAACACAGCCTCCACTGGTACACGTGCTAAGCAGCTGGCAATCATAGCAAACACCTCCGGTCAGGGTGAGGCCGCCTGTTTACATAAACATGAAAGACTGCTAAAATTTCAAAACCATTCAGGGTGACTGCAAAATAATTTATTTTGTTTGGCCTTTCTTATTCGTCATTAGTGTACTTTTAATCAAATATATCAATATGTACTAATTAACCCTGCTTTGAGTAAACCAAAATTAACAAACCACTTCAATAATAAATCACACACACATAATTGGTATTTTAATTTCTTATAAGTAACATACCATGTAACACTAGGCTGAACATAACATTACCACCATGTGATGACCCCACAGCATATCAACAGCCTGTCCTGAACGCTGTTATCAGACTCATGAAATACGCTTCCAGAATCAGAGAAAACAGCCGTCAAGAGCCGTGTCTTATTATTCAACTATTAAATTTCCTTAATCATCAATCAGTTTAATTGCTCCTGACATGGGTTATAAATAACATTTTGTGGTTCAGTAAAATACCACAAGGGTAACCCCTTCACTCCCTAAGCTGATCAGAAATTTCTCCTTGGAAATTCCAGTACAATCCATTTATCCTTTGCTAGGATTCAATTATTTCCACTTCACTTGCATGTAACATTTTGAAGCATTTTGCTAATTTAAGCTAAAAAAAAAAAAAAGTTACGAAATCACTGTATTAAATTGCACAGTATTATTTTCAATTAGCTCCCTAATGGGTAGATGACCCAGTTCACTCTGGTCCAAATCCGTCAGCTGAACACAACCACATTCGCCGGCTGTCAGGTTTTGTCCTGTCCTCCACGTCACTCAGCTCAGCGTCCTCAGCTCCTGCTCTCCACCCAGAGCATGGAGCCACAGACACTGTGACATGAAGGCTGTGCTTTAGAAAGATGAGCCCAGGAGAGGAAGCCAATCGGAGGGGCCGGAACGTGAGGCAGGGTGCTCGAGTGTGTGCTATGCCCACAGCTCTCAGCCTTGAGCAAGGAAATCAATGCAGTACCTGACCTGCCAAAACGCCAACCAAGAAAAACTTGCCAGTGTTGACCGCAGCACTGACACGCATGCATCACGTTTCTTAATACTGATCTAAAACAAATAGCAGGGCAGTACTCTCACCTATTTTGGAGGTGAAAACACACTCTCCTCAAGGGAAAAGACATGTTCAAAGTCACACAGGCTTCAAGAAGCAGAGAGGCAGTGGAGCTGAGACCCGTCTGTCTGACCCTAGCGCCTACAGACTTTCTGTTGTGGTAACAGCACTTTAACGACACTAGCATGACCCTGACCTGATCCTCGACTTTCTGAAAGAATGAATTCAACAAACAGTGGTTAAGATGCAGATTGTCAATGGCATCAGACAATCGTAACTCTGCTACCTTCTAGTTACGTGGCCTTGAACAAATCAATTAACCTGCTCAACTCTCAGCTCCTCACCTATAAACTGAAACTACCACCTGCTTCCCTCCTGAGGGTGTTGGGAGAATCACACACATGTTCAGCTAAGTGGAACACAGAACCTGATACAGGTAAATATTCAGTCAATGTTAATATTAGAACTGGCTAACATCAACAGAATTCTACCAGTTCCTAAGCCATGGACCAAAGATGATAACGATAGCAGACTTCAAATCAGAAATAATGCAGGGCAAAGAGACAACAGAATGACAGTGGTAAAGGGTCAAGGACTGGGAAAAAACTGGCAACCCAGAATTCTGTACCCAGTAAAAATATGTTTCAAAAACAAAGTGAAATATTTTTTTCAGACAAGCTAAAGCTATACTACAAAAAATGTTAAAGTTCTTCAGGCAAAAGAAATCACATTTAAGGCCAAGTAGAAATACAGACCTACACAAAGAAATGAAAAAAAAACAAACAAAAAAAACAAACAGGAAATTATAAAAATGAAGGTAATCATGAAAGGCATTTTTTTATTTATAATTTCTTTAAAAGATAATTGATAAGGAACATACCAGGCATACAGACTGTGGTTTTAATACAATCCACCAATAGAAGGAATAAGGGATCCTTGGAGAAATGGCCACACACACACACAGATGGCAGTGTGTCAAGGGACCCAGGAGCCAACTCAAAGAGCTCCCCGTGGCCAAGCTGAAACAATCTGAGCAAAAACATATAATGTAATATTGGACTACAACTCAAAGTAGAAAATATTTAAAAATCCATATTGAAACAAATAATTGGATACATTAACAAATGTGGAAAACAGACAAGTCTCCCATGCAGAAAAATTCCAAATAATTTAGTACATGCTCTCCCCTCATGGAAGTGAAGTATAACTCCCACCCCTTAAGTGTGGGCTGCACACAGTGACTTCCTTCCAGAGAGTGCAGTACGGGAAGCGAGGGGAAAAGAGTAACTTTACAGTGAAGACACCTGGCAAACACTTAACCAGGTGGTCAATGTCACAGACCTCAGCTGCTAAGACAAAGATGCCACTGCCGCCGCCACCACCACCATCAGGTCAGACCTGATGAAAGGCCATCCGTGCAATGTGGCAAGAGGAAGGCCAGAGGCAGGAGACAATAGGGTGGTCCTGACATGGAGGACAGAGGGAGAGGGTGGCTGGGGACAGAGTCAGATCTGGCACCAACAATGTTGAGAGCGTAAGAGAGAACCCAGGGGCCCTCAGGTTTCAGCAGACTGGGCAGATGCACAAAGAACACGGCCAAGGCAGCAGGTATCAGAGAGTGTGCTGCCTCTGCCTCCAGCACCAGACCCTGTGGCACCAGCCTCTTCGAGGTGCTGCCAAGGAGGGAGGTAGATACAAAGGAGTGGAGCTCAGGACACAGATCTGGGCTAGAAAGCTGACATTTGAGAACGCTAGGTCTTAACCTTGCAGGCCAGTGCCCACGTCCAAAACTGATAAAAAACGATGTCTCTTTTCCCCAGAAAAACATACAGAGATAGAACATTTGGCATCATGTCAGGAGGCTCATAAACCTGCTAAAAGCCACTTGTGAACTTTTAAGTACACAGTGTAATGAAGGCACTAGCATGCAAGAGTAGAGAATACAGGATGCAAAGCAGGGAGGGCCAGGAAGACAGCCTGAGAGAACCAACAGCCCAGGCAGAGGAGGACGAGCAGCATACACAGGAGCCAAAAATGATGGTGAGGAGGGACAGGGTCCGCAGGACGCCAAGGCCACGGTGAGGAGGGACAGGGTCCACAGAACACCAAGGCCACGGTGAGGAGGGACAGGGTCCACAGGACGCCAAGGCCATGGTGAGGAGGGACAGGGTCCACAGGACACCAAGGCCACGGTGAGGAGGGACAGGGTCCACAGGACGCCAAGGCCATGGTGAGGAGGGACAGGGTCCACAGAACGCCAAGGCCACGGTGAGAAGGGACAGGGTCCACAGGACGCCAAGGCCACGGTGAGGAGGGACAGGGTCCACAGGACGCCAAGGCCACGGTGAGGAGGGACAGGGTCCACAGGACGCCAAGGCCTCGGTGAGGAGGGACAGGGTCCACAGGACGCCAAGGCCACGGTGAGGAGGGACAGGGTCCACAGAACACCAAGGCCACGGTGAGGAGGGACAGGGTCCACAGAACACCAAGGCCACGGTGAGGAGGGACAGGGTCCACAGGACGCCAAGGCCACGGTGAGGAGGGACAGGGTCCACAGGACACCAAGGCCTCGGTGAGGAGGGACAGGGTCCACAGGACGCCAAGGCCACGGTGAGGAGGGACAGGGTCCACAGGACGCCAAGGCCTCGGTGAGGAGGGACAGGGTCCACAGGACGCCAAGGCCATGGTGAGGAGGGACAGGGTCCACAGGACGCCAAGGCCACGGTGAGGAGGGACAGGGTCCACAGGAATGACAAGGCCACAGTATGTCTCACTGTGACATCCACCCACATGCCCTGCGCTGTGTGGCTCAACAGCACACATCTTATTTACCAAACTAGTAACAAACAGCCTCCTCTGTGACTTCTGCTCGTAACGTGATCATTGGTTCATCTCCAATAAGCTGAATGGGACTTCCTCCGGGATGAACGGAGATGAGGTGCACCTGCTTCCTCACTGCCCCCTCATGCAGAGCCCGTGGTGCCATCACCTGGACACGCTCAGGGTCAAAAGCCATCAGGGCACCTTAAAGAGAAGACATTTCCTACACAACAAAGCTCTGCATTTGTGTCTTCTGCTTCAAGCGGCACAAATTCCCCTGGTTATAAATCAGGTTTATGAATTTTGTATGGATCTGAAAGAAAAAAATCCATCAGTCATGACTGAGACAGTCGTCCACTTTACACCTCGCTGTAACTGGACAGGTGACACAAGGTGCTCAGCCTTGATGATGCACGATCACCAAGTCCAGCTCTGAGGGACCCAAGACGGCTCCAACTGCCATGACGGTCCCTGCCTGGTGTGAAATACAGCCATGTCAGCGCAGACGTCCCATCATTCTTAATACAACTGGCCCAACTGTACATTTTTCAGTACTCACTGCCCCGGGCAATCCTGCGTGCTCTTGATTATTCTTTGAAAATGCATAATACATGGATCGGGAAACCCATTGTGAAGGCCCAAAATTAGACACTGCTGCCCAGCCTCAGAAAATGCTACCATTTTAGAACACTCTTCTAAAGTGGTTTGTGTTTTATTGGCAAACCAGTATATTATTATTGCAATAATAATGATTTAAATATAAATACCATTAGAGCCACAATAATAACACGCACGTACTTCGTGATTTTACTTCAAAGGCTTCCCAGCACTATCCATATATTCAATCATTAACCTCCTGGAGAGAAGAAAAGCTGCAAGGGCTGTCTCTATTTTGCAGGTGGAGAGTCTTTGGCAGAGAAGCAAAGGGTGGGTAGGCCCAATACTACGTACAGAACCAGCTGACAGCTCCGGAAGTGCTGGGCTGATTCTGTTTCTGCCCACAAACACGCACGGGGACACACACACACACACATTTATGGATGCAGGCTCACACATGCATCTCAGGACTAACACATATCCCGGACATTTACAAGGAATGTGTGAGAGAGAGAGAGATCTGCAAGGAATTTCTCTAGAGAAAAGGAACAGAATTAAAACTACACCAGTAAACTGGAGAAAAATAAAACAGAACTGCAAAGGTGTGGAGTGTGTTTGGTTTTGTATTGTCCCAGCTCTCCATGCACACATCCACCCAGAATATGCAAGTGTCCGTAAAAGGCACACTCTCTCCCTCTTCAGATTCACCTTCACACTGATCCATCGCTCACGCGCATCTACCGTGAATAACTCAATCTATGAAAGCTACCACCACTGTCCTCCTGTTGCTCCTTGCAACTTCCTGATGAGACATTGCCATGTCCACACCAGAAAGGAAGAACAGGAAGCTCCGAGATGACAGCTGGCTCTGACCACAGGCAGGAAAGTGGGAGCCAGCGTCATAACACTTCCACCCAGCCATCAGCCCTAAAGGACAGTCCAGCGCTTCACAGCAAACACAAGGACCTCAAAACGGGGGCAGAAATAAACAACTTCCTGGGAGGACAATGTAAAGACCGGTGGTGTTTTGACTCAAGAGTGTTGAATGATGAGGATGTCCAACAGGCCACACAAACAAACAGCACCCATCCAAGACTAAGCTCCTGCCATCCTTCCAAACCCGGAACCTCTCCCACCAGCCGCTCAGGAACAGCTACTCTAACCTCCCTGCCAGCCAGGCAGAAACCTTAGAGCCATCTTCCACTATCCTCTGATTCATGAGCAAGCTTTTCATCAGCTTAACTCTCAAACCAGAGTCAAATCCAACCACTACCACCCTCTTGCGGCAAGCTACCACCAATTGCCCCCACCTGGATTAGCCCCATAACCTAAGGGGTCTCCTAGAGTCCACCAGCTTCTCCCTACAACCTAGTCTCACTGCGTTCCCAAGGCAGCCCTTTTTTCAAGAGAGGCCATGTTAACCCACATTAACCAATGTCACTCTGCTGGCCTCCAGGTCCCATGGGGTCACTGCTGCTCAGATGATGAGCACAGCCCTCCCCTGCTCAGCCTGCTCCAGCCACATGAGCCTCGGCTTGGGCCTCAGGGCCCCCAGAATTCTCTGCACTCACTTGCCCACCTTTGCGAACGGGGCTCATTCACCACTCCCTGTCACTGCTGACCCGGGCAGTGGGACCTTGCTGAGCCAGGATTAAAGGCAGCAACACTTTCTTTTCCTTTCTCAGCTCTTTCTTCTCACTGCTTGCCCGCATCTAACTTACTACACATACTTTAATTTTGTATTTTCTCTCTCCCCACCAAAAGAATAAAAGATCCTTGAGTGCAGAGATATCTGTTCGGCAGATGGATAAAATGGTATCAATTTGCTAACAAGAGACCAATTCAGATGCTTCCATCTGAAGCATCCATTTGCTCTACCACCAAACGAGTAACTGCCAGGCAGACACACTCCAGATCTACATGGAAACATTTAAAGCAGGCCATGCCCTCCTCAAGGCCCCCGACAACCACTGCAGCAGGAGGCAGGGCTGGAGGGGTACATCAGAGCAGAGACGAGGGACCAGGGCCAGGGTCAGCGCCGTCACAGATGGGGCCATCAGAAAACCAACTGCTTTCTCTGGCATCCGCTTCCCAGCCTGAAAATGGAGAGGATGACTCAGATGACCCCGAGGTTTCCTCTGGCCCTCACAGCCTCTGATTCCCTGAACGACACGAGTGTGACCTGCTCTTGTCATGTTCATGGTGGTTCCAGGTATTCGAGCTGACCCTGGTGTTGCATCTTCTTTGAGGGTGAGTTGTGAACACAGGACTCAAAAATGGAAGTGAAGAAAAATGAGGCACAGTCGGTCTCTCGAACAAAGACTCTTTTAGGAGCCCCAAATTTTCTGCTCCCTCATTGGGCCAGGCTGTCATTTCTTCCCAGTATCTGATGACATGAGTGACCCTCACTTAAAAGACATGCTTTATCTGCCAATAACTCTCACTGGGGTGTGAAGGTAGGTGGGGCCAGGGAATCCCCGGCTCAGGGTGCCCCTCTCCCGCCTCCTGCAGGGCTTCTGCTCCTGAGCGAAAGGTGGACACAGAACTCCCAAGCCTGGAAGCAGGCTGATCTGCCTGTGGCTCTCTCGAACCCACTCTGTTTGTGCTGGCCGGGCACACAGGTTCAATCTGCATGAGGCAAAATGTGTGTGACAGGCCTCTCGGTGATCTTCTGACTTCCGTAATATGTACCTGCATGTTTCTGTTTGGCCGTGCTTGCAAGATGAAATCGATTCTGTAGGAGAAAGGCACGGTCTTCACCGTCTCACGGGGCCTCTTAGCACAAGGAGCAGGCTCCATTCCAGCAACTATTATTTCTTTCTTCTGGAGAAATTATAGCTTCTGCCCCACAGGGACAAACACCAAAGAGAAGAGATGGCCTCTGTGCTGCATTAAAGATTCCCCAAACCAAGCTGAGCACAAACCATCACCACAGAACACATGGAGACCAGTTCCAGAGACTCAGACCGTCATCAGCTAATACACACCCGGAGTTAGAAACGCATCGTGGAGGCCGGGCACGGTGGCTCACGCTTGTAATCTCCGCACTTTGGGGGCCGAGGCAGACAGATCACGAGGTCAGGAGATCAAGACCATCCTGGTCAACATGATGAAACCCCGCCTCTACTAAAAATACAAAAAAAAAATAGCTAGGCATGGCGGCGCGTGTCTGTAGTCCCAGCTACTTGGGAGGCTGAGGCAGGAGAGTTGCTTGAACCCAGGAGGCGGAGGTTGCAGTGAGCCGTGATCGTGCCACTGCACTCCAGCCTGGCGACAGAGCAAGACTCTGTCTCAAAAGAAACACAGAAAAAAACACACTGTGGAGAAACGAGCAAAGCTCATGACTGTGACCAAGGCTTTGGGTGGAGGAGACTGCATCCCATGGATGCCCAGCATGTGGGGCGATCTCAAAGGGCATTGCCAAGAATGTGGACTCTTGCCTACAGAGGCATGACCATGTATAAAAATGACTCCTCACTGGTGAGTACTGAAGAGCTTGTGAGAAACTCTACCACTGTTTCTTTACCACAGTCTTGCTCTGAGTAGAAGTAAACACGGGAGAGAGGGCTAGATGCCATCTTACTTGTCAATTCAGAGTGAAAATGAAAATGAAAATCTTTCCTGCGTAAGGAGCATTGATTTCCTGTTTTCTCTCTTTCACCTAAAATCTTTTATTTGAAGATATGCAGGTTTGTTTTTATCTGCTTTGTTTTGTAAATCTCTCTGGTTCGCCTCTAATACACCAGCCCTCCGCCCTTGCGGCCCTCCAAAGGCATGTTTCCTAGACAACCCATGGTAGCTCAGAGCACCTCATTTATGCCAGTGTACAAAGAGCATCTCTCATTCACAGCTGGCATTAAAAGGCGAGTTTACCAGATGATAGCAGGATTCTAAAAGCCCTGGCAATTTTTCTGAATCTCTCTTGATGAGAAGGAGCGAAATAAACAGGTCCCCAAAGTTAGCAACAGAATGGAAAGGTGGCCCCAGAATCTCCAGGAAGCATAGGCAGACTACCGAACAGGCTGATACAGGGGGCCCGGCGCTCCTCATGACCTCCGGCCAGGTTCCTCAGGCAGTTGTCTCTGCCCACCTCCCATTCCTGGCAACAGGGTGACGGGGGAAGAGGGAGGGAGGGAGGGAGGGAAGAGGGAGAGGTCACACTTGCAAGGGCAGAGTCAGTGGCAGAAGCAAGCCAGGACATGCCACACAGAGGAACGCAACCCAGACAAGCACGAGCAGCAGCCCATGGCTTCCACAGCCCTTGACATAAGTGCAACAAAGACGGTGGTGACCCGGAGGAGGTGTCCCTCCACGAGCAGCAGCCCATGGCTTCCACAGCCCTTGACACAAGTGCAACAAAGACGGTGGTGACCCGGAGGAGGTGTCCCTCCACGAGCAGCAGCCCATGGCTTCCACAGCCCTTGACGTAAGTGCAACAAAGACGGTGGTGACCCGGAGGAGGTGTCCCTCCACGAGCAGCAGCCCATGGCTTCCACAGCCCTTGACACAAGTGCAACAAAGACGGTGGTGACCCGGAGGAGGTGTCCCTCCACGAGCAGCAGCCCATGGCTTCCACAGCCCTTGACATAAGTGCAACAAAGACGGTGGTGACCCGGAGGAGGTGTCCCTCCAGCAGAGCCAGCAGGTGCTAGGCCCTTACTGCCCCACCTGTAAGATGACGGCCGGGGACTGAAGGGCCGCAGAGGCCCAGCCGTCCACCTGTAATGCACAGGGATAAGTCACTGAGCCCCAGGCGGCCTGGGCCTTTTTAACTAGGAACAGTGACTATATTGGACGACCGCTGACTTCGAGCAGCCTCAGCCGTTCAAGTTCACACATCTGGGTCCAGACAGAAAGACAGAAAAGAATCCAAAGCCTTGTCCAAACAATAAAAGCCAGAGAAAGTGGGTGATTGAGGGTCTGACACAGCAAACACTTTTCCCCTTCAAACTGGGAACCCAGGACCATTTCTTTACCGTGACTCATGTCACTCTAGAGACCCACAAAAAGCGCACAGCTCTTTTACCTCATCACATAACAAGGAGCAGCCTGGGGAGGGTGGATGTGACAGTCTCCAAAGACCCCTTGGCCTCAAATTCTATGATAAAGACTTGCTCCTCCCAGAGAAGGCCACGGATCAATATTCAGGCCACTGAAAATGCTCATACAAGTGGCCTGTGCCACAAACGTCCCAGAAGAAACATGCAGCTTAAATCTCTAAAACCTTCTGGAGACATAACAAGCCAGCATAAAAGTAGGAGGAGGTGTTACCAGGTTGCGGAGACACCTCTAGAGATTCGCTCCAAATGTACTTCCCAACGCAGCCAAGCACACTGGTCTGAGTGCCAACCTAGAGGAGGGGCTGCAGGCTCATTCCTGGTGGCACAGACTCGCTGAGAAAGCAGCTGAAGATGCTGACTGAACGAATGAAACAGACTCACCTGAAAATGAAAACTGCCCGGGAAACTCAGTCAGCAGCGGGAGCCCGCGGGCCTGCACAGCCATGGGACTCACGCGAGCGCTGTCCCAGAGGCCCGTCTTGTGTACCTACTCAGAGCTTCTGGGGACGAGGCATGAGGCGGCACCCTCGGCCCTTGGCTCTTACAGCTGTATCTACTCTCCATCTGGCTGGCTGGATCAGGCCTCTATTTGCTTCTGAGGCCAGTGCCGCTCTTCAAACAAGAGGAGGAGTCACTGAGACCCACCAGCCTCCTAAGGAACGGGGGGAGTAGGGGACACCGAGGCCTCTGCTCGTCAGGGGCACCTTTCTCCCGCAACCTCTCGGCCTGGTGGGAGAAGCCTCGCTGTGTGCTTGCCAGCATCCTCTGTGCAGCCAAGGACGGGAGCGTGGTTCAGTTCAGCCACACAGGCCCAAGGTGTGCTGCCACACTGGCCGGATCAGGCCAGCAGCTCCTACAGTGAACAAGCTTATAACGGCCCGTCCAGGAGAGAAAACGAAGCTACCTGGAGTGAGCTGGTAGCAACGACACACCGCTCCCTCCCTTTGGGAAGCTGTGTGTATACACCTTTAAGGGCAAAGCGGTAAGGGCCAACGCTGCAGACTCACAGGCTCCTAAAACACTCTTCTTCCAGCCAGAGTGAGAACAACACCGAACGCCACTGTTGCTTCAGCTGCGGATAAAAATCATTCTAAAGTACTTGGAGTCCCAGTTCTGCAGTATTGAGTAGGAAAGTCAGCTCTAAAGAGAAGGCTACAAAATACTCGTCAGCAGGATGAAGCTCACTGCCACCAATTCTGAGCTGTGGGCCACAGATGAGTGATTTCCTTCTTGGGGCCTCGACGCCTCCGCTAGGGAAGGATCATATCACCAAATCCAAGGATGGCACAAGGCAGGGAGCATTCCATCAGCGAAGCGTGCGCCCTGACAGAGGGTAACCAGGGCAGCCCTGCTCCTGCACAGGCCCACAGAGGAAAGGCAGAAGAGCTCCAAGGCTGGGAGGCCAATGCAGACCCCAGGACACAGCCGGACAGCCTGGGGCTTCTGACGTCAGCCAGCTGGTCACACCTGTCCAGCTGTCAGCACAGCCGCAGCCTGGGTTAGGACCCTGGCTCAGACCCTCAGCCGCTCTGTGACCTTGAGCAAGTTAGTCCATCTCCTGGTGACTCAAGGCGCTGATGTGTAAAACAGGGGTAACAACAGCATCAACTTCATGAATTAGTGAGACATAATAACAAGGAAAACTCTTTAAAAGCTTCCGAAACAACGTGCTAAATACATGTCAGCTGTCAGCTGCCGCCTCCACCACAACCATCACACAGTCCTTGTAATTTCTATCACCTGTTTCTATAGCTCCCAGTAGTAACAGCTGAATGAATGAATGAATGAATGAATGAACACAGTAAATTGCCATGTATGCCTCCTGAAATTTTAACTGCCTAAGAGCAAAGATCACGTCTTATACAATCTGGCATTTCAAAAACCTATCAGTATAAGCAGTTTTTCAAAAGTTCTGAATGAACTGAAAACCCAAGGAGACCAGAAGATAAGGAATCCACTTTGACTTTTAAGAACTAACGTCATGACCAAACTACAGATCTGGAAGTGGCTCAGTTGCTAGAAGCATGAAGTTGCAAAGTTTGAAGAGGTTGCCTCTTATTTCCAAATTTTCCTTTAATCTCTCAGGCACAAGATGACAGAAATTGAGGTCATCTATACATATTTAATTATCTATCTTAAAAGAAAAATCATCTACACTTTCAACTTTCAGCTTTTGTGAATTAGAAAATAAATCAATTTTTCACACTCATCTTTAAGGATTCTTTTTTCCTCTAACAAAAAAGACCAAAGAGTAATAACAATAAAAAAGAATCTTCACTGTATAAAATTTGAGACCAATTCCACCCAAGATATAATAGATCAAAGAGCATCAAATGAAAAGTTTCATTTTTAGAAAAATGGAGTGCATAGAATTTAATGTTAGTAAACGAAATTTAAAGATTCTTAAATGAATCCAATCAGTATCAAATGTAACTGCCAATGAAGAAAAAAAGACAAAAATAAGCACATTAGTAATCATCCAGGAAATACTCATCAAAAGCACAGCAAGCTACCCGGTTATACCCAGTAGGATGGCCAAAATAAAAACACCAACAATAGTAAGTGCTGACAGGGATATGGAGCAACAAAACCCTCATCCTTTGCTAATGGGATTGGAAACGGAGCAGGCATTCTGGAAAACAGGTCGATGGAGCAGGAAAACAATCTGGCAGTTCTCCAAAAGACAAAACGTAACATTTCCACGTGAACCAGCAATTCCACTCCTTGGTATATCCCAAGAGAAATAAAATCACGTCCACATAAAAACTACACTAAATGCTTACAGCAGCACTGTTCATAACAGCCAGAAGTGGAAACAACCCAAATGCTCGTCCACTGACGAACGGATCAACAAGATGTGGTCGGAGTGAAATATTATTTGGCCATAAAAAGAATTTCAGTGCTGATACGTGCTACAACATGTTGAATCTCAAAAACATATGGTACCTGAAAGAAGCCAATCCAAAAAGGCCACATGCCACAGGATGCTGCAAGCATACAACGTGAAACATCAGAACAGGCAAATCCGTGCCGATGAACTGCACATCAGTGGCCAGCAGGGGCTGAGGAAAGGAGGTAACGTGACTGCTGAGGAGACCAGGGTTTCATCTTGAGATGAAATGTCTTATAATAAGAGTGTGGGAGGCCAGGCGCGGTGGCTCACGCCTGTAATCCCAGCACTTTGGGAGGCCGAGGCGGGTGGATCACGAGGTCAAGAGATCGAGACCATCCTAGTCAACATGGTGAAACCCCGTCTCTACTAAAAATACAAAAAATTAGCTGGGCGTGGTGGCGCGTGCCTGTAATCCCAGCTACTCAGGAGGCTGAGGCAGGAGAATTGCCTGAACCCAGGAGGCGGAGGTTGCGGTGAGCCGAGATCGCGCCATTGCACTCCAGTCTGTGTAACAAAAGCGAAACTCCGTCTCAAAAAAAAAAAAAAAAAAAGAGTGTGGGAACTGCTGCACAATTCTGTGAATACACTAAAAACCGCTGAATTACACACAGTAAATGGGAGACAGACAGGCCTGTCGGAACACACAAGCAGGAGATGGGAGGAGTGTATTCCCCTTTCCAAGCACAGCCCGGATCCAGCACTAGCCGGCCAGCGGCACACACCGTTACTCTGTGCTTACGGCCTTCAGGGTTGAATATTTAAAGCCTCAGCCAAAACACAGTTTCTTTCTCTGCCTTGACTTTTAAATCTGTTCTTATAAAAGTAGAGATATTGCAAAGGTCTATCACGTGGGGAAAAAACACAAGGTTGCCTTCTGCCCCCAGCTAGGACGGCCGGGCAGCCTCTAGTCCAGCTCCACCACCTCCTGGCTTCCCAGTGGGGGAGGAGGCTCATTAATTACACCGAGATGGATGCCACGGGGAGGCTGGGAGGAGAGCACCAGCCAAAAGTGGGGCGAGCTGCTCCCTTCAGAGGACATTTCTCTCCTCATAATTACATTAATTGCAATTAGTTCTCTCCTCCTTCATAATTCTTTCGCACCAACACCTGCGGAAGTCCTCTGGCTCCTGTTCAATGCCATTTTCCTGCTGCTACGGATCCTGCAGCTCATTTCCCATTGGATCCAAGAACCACAAAGCTGCTCCATCCTGCAGCCCTGGGTGACGCGCCTCCGAATGCGCGCGAGCTCTGCTTTCACCAACGGCCCACGCCTCATCTTCATACCGAAATTAATTTCTCTCCTAGTCAGCCCTGAAATAAAGTTACTAATGATGGACAGATACTTCCTCTTTTCCTCCTAATTCATTCACCCTTAAGGAAGTTTCATAAGTAATTAAATTGATTTTTCCATTCTATTTGGGACACAGATCTATTTAGAACAGCAAAGTCACAGAAAGCCTGAATTCTCAGCAAGGACCCCTCGGGGGGGCTGGCGATGTGACTGCTACAGCAAGAGGCACTTTCTGAAGCCGGCCTGGAGGGGCCTCTGTGGACCGGTGGCCCAGCGCACAACAGGCTTCTGCCTAATTGACATGTGCTGTATAAATTACACTCAGAAGGGATTCACAGGCACTTTCTGGATCCGAAAAGCTCTTTAATATTAATGCAGTTTGAATCCTTCTTGAATACTACTCAATTCTTATTACTGAAGTAAAAACTTAGATGTGTGATGTTAGTGGCGTAGCTAAGCAGCTGGAACAGTGTGAGCAGAGTAGCCATCTCTAGTTACCCACGAAAGTCACTGAAACTTCCCCAAAGAAACAAACAGTCGTGGTGAAGCTTGGGCCCTTGTGAAGTCATAAGATAGCTTGATAAAGCTAAACTTTTCACCCAAATACGGAACAGGATTTCTTCCTATTTGTTGTTCAGAATGAAAAAACACCTCAACACAAATTTAAAACAAAAAAACAAAGCTGGCTCCATCATTGATACCTAATGTCAACTGCACGCCAGGCAGCCTGCCCGGTCCTCTAAGACTGTGGACTGTGTGTATACAGATGTTGGCACCCCAGCCCCTGTGCTGCTCAAGGGCGGAAGTGAATCTGCATATTTCCAAAGTATGCCTGTACAGTGGATCTACAACGGGCAACCTCCCTCAAATGCAAACAACTGCTCATCAACTGTCATGGCTGAGCCTGCATCACATCTGCAAATACTGATGCCAGCTTCCTATCTCTGATAGGTCCCCTCATTGTCACTGCTTTGGGTTCTTCTTGCACTGATGTTGTTGAAATGCAACTGTGATTCTAAATTTCAAATACATCTCTAATAGGTTTTTAACTCATCATGACTTCTAGTTCTTTTTCTCCACATTTCCATTGTCAGAACATACTCTCTTTGAACATTCTGATGGCTTACCATTTTGTTGAGGATAGTCATCTTCTGGGCTCCATAAATGGAGAGGATTTTCATTTTTAGATTTATGAACATCAATTACAATGACCAAGCCAATGGCTATTTTCATTTCTACCTCTATTTCCTTCCAGTCATCTCTGGATTACTTGTAGTAATTATCCATTTAGTAAGTGTATCAAGTTTGGTCCATAAACATCATAAAAGATGAAAGAATACTGTCATGTATCTGTTTAAAAGGCGATGGTCCACATTCCTGTGATAAAATATTGTGTGATGAAGCCCAGCCTATCGAATGACTAACTGGATGAGAAAGCATATTCCCTCCATGTCCTTAGAATACTATTCACTCACTGATGCTTGATTTTAAGAAAATTCAACTAAGGTATCTTCCACTGAAGGCACACAATCTGTGAATTCGCGGATATGATCGATTTCACCATCATCATTAGCATCTAGAGAGCTGCTCTGAATCTGTCTGCATTCATCTTCTGATTCATTTAATAATGGTAAAATGTCTTCCTCTGCCAATTTTCCTCTCATTGCCATTACAAGTAAAAAATAAAAAAATTCTAAATTCTCTGTGTTTAATGAAAGCTAAAAGAAAAACAGACTTCAAAAATGGTGTTTCCAGATTGTATAGCTTTTTGAAAGATAACGCAATCATTTGGGTAACACAGTAAGAAAACTCACGAATCATATAAAAGACATGGTTTATTCCACTACAACCTGATTCTTGATGGCATCTCTTATTCTTCCATTCTATGATTTTAGTCTATTTCTACCATAGTTAGAAATAATTGGCCAGGATGGTGGCTCACGCCCATAATCCCAGCATTTTGGGAGGCCAAGGAAGGTGGATCACCTAAGGTCAAGAGTCCAAGACCAGCCTGGCCAACATGATGAAACCCTGTCTCTACTAAAAATACAAAAATTAGCCAGCTGTGGCAGCTGTCTGTAACCTCACATACTCTGGAAGCTGAGGCAAGAGAATTGCTTGAACCTGGGAGGCGGAGGTTGCAGTGAGCTGAGATCACGCCACCGCACTCCAGCCTGGGTGACAGAGCAGGATTCCGTCTCAAAAAGAAAGAAAGAACTGGTGAATAACGGTAAAATATCGACAGGAAAAAACAGCAAAATGTTTTCAGATATAGAAAAAAGAATAACATTAGGGTGCAATAATGCAGCCATGCCCTGCTTAACAGAGACATATGCTAAGAAACGTATCATCAGTCTATTTCATCATTGTGTTAATGTCACAGAGCGTACTTACACGAACCCAGAATGAAGCCTATTGCACACCTAGGCAATATGGTGTAACTTGTGGCTCCTGGGCCACAAACCTGTGCAGCTGTTACTGTACTGAATACTGAGGGCAAACGGAACACAAGGTCAGTTTTTGTGTATCTAAACTTATCTAAACCCAGAAAAGGTACACTACAAGTAAACTACAGAAGACAAAAAACTGTACACCGGTATAAGTCAATTACGATGAATGGAGCCTGCAGGAATGGAAGTGAGTGGGTGGGTGACTCAGTGAGTCAGTAAGTGGGTGGGTCAGTCAGTCAGTGAGTGGTGAGTGTTAACTGAGTGAGTGGTGAGTACTGAGTGTGAGTTTCAGTGGTGAGTGACTGGTGAGTGGTCAGTGAGTGGTAACTTGTTGAGTGGTGAGTGTGAGTGGCAAGTGTGAGTTAGGGAGTGGTGAGTGTGAGACAGTGAGTGGTGAGTGGTCAGTGGTCAGTCTGACTGGCGTTACTGAGTGGTGAGCGAGAGTAGTTGAGTGCTGAGTGTGACTGTTGAGTGTGAGTGGTGTGAGTGCTGAGTGCTGTTAATCGTGAGTGGGAGTGTGAGTGGTGAGTGTGAGTGGTGACTGGTGAGTGTGAGTGGAGTGTGAGTAGTGTTAGTGGTGAGTGTGAGTGGTGGGTGTGAGTAGTGTGAGTGGTGACTGTTGAGTGTGTGGTGGGTGAGTGTTCAGTGTCTGTGAGTGGTATGTGTGTGTGGTGTGAGTGGTGAGAGGTGAGTGACGTGACATGAGTGTGATTGGTGATTGAGTGGTGTGAGTGGTGTGTATGACTGGTGAGTGCTGAGTGGTGTGAGTGGTGAGTGTGAGTGGTGACTGGTGTGAGTGGAGTGTGAGTAGTGTTAGTAGTGAGTGTGTATGGTGTGAGTGTTGTGAATGCTGAGTGGTGTTAGTTGTGAGTGGGAGTGTGAGTGGTGAGTGTGAGTGGCAACTGGTGAGTATGAGTGGAGTGTGAGTAGTGTTAGTGTGTGTGTGAATAGTGAGAGTAGTGTGAGTGGTGACTGAGTGTGAGTGGTGGGTGTGTGAGTTTTAGTGTCAGTGTGAGTGGTAGGTCAGTGTGTGTGGTGTGAGTGGTGAGTGGTGAGTGACGTGACGTGAGTGTGACTGGTGAGTGAGTGGTGTGAGTGGTGTGTGTGACTGGTGAGAGGTGAGTGGTGAGTGGTGCCTTCTTCTGGACACCTCCTGAAAGACCAGCCTGAGGATGTTTTACAGTCAACTTTTTTTTTTATAAGTATTACATTCTAAAATAACGATTCTAGTATTGTAAACGCTTCAACCAGAAACATGGTCATTTAGTATCATGATCAAGTATTATGAACTGCATTTCTTACAAAGCCAGCAGTGCAATGGGTTTGTTTACACCAGCATCACCACAAACACGTGGGTACTGTGTGGTGCTAAGACATTACGTGATGGCCATGATGTCACCAGGCAAGAGGAGTTCTCCAGCTCACATACATTTCTGCAGCATATGCCATCCAACGCTGACAAAAATGTCCCTCTGTGGTGCACAGCTGTATATTTACAACAGATTCAATGGGCCCATGCGGCAAGGTAGAATGTATTTTATTTCTGTTTTTCAAAAATATGTAGATTTTCTCCTTGTTCTTTGAAGAACAGGATAAAAATCATGAAATATCAAACCTTACAGATAGTTTGAAATGTTCAAACAGGAAACCTACAATGGACACGAGATTATGACTTTCTTCAAAACAAAAGCAAAGCACACAGCATCCCTGCAGCCAGAATAAAAAGCCCTGCAACCCTTCACAGCAGACCACAGAAAAGCCAAACATGGTGATGGTGAGAGGGCAGTATTAAACTCAACAACAGCTGTACACTTAGACAATCTGAAACCATTTTAAAACAGTCCCTACGACTAGTCTCATTTATTTTTGAGGAGTTCACTTTTTGCTGAGTAGTTTTTACTTCGAGTGAAAAACTCACAAACTGCTGGACTAAGTCCGTGCGGCTTAGGAAGAGCAGGGTGCACACTGCTCGCCTGCCAGTGTGGTAAACGCTCAAGACTAACTTTCTGCTCTACTGGGCTGTGCGTCCTCACAGAGCCAGGCTCCCGTTCACACTTGATTCTTTTGTCCAGGGTCCATTGCAGAGCCTGAGCAGCTAACTGACAGCCCTTGTCCAGAATCCGACAGAAAGATCCGTAATTACCACGAGCCTGTCTCACACTCCGCTTGTCAGGCTCTCTGCCAAAATCGTTTGGTAACGGAGGTCATCAAAGGAGGATGGGAATGCCTGCCCTGGTCCCAGGGCCCTGGTGGGGAAGGTTCACTAAAGAGAGATGCTACGGACTGTTTGGGGGGCTGCCTGTATATTCCAAGTTGCTTCAGGGAGGCTGTGCAGGGAGCTGAATGGAGGGCATGGAGAGCGGCGAGGGGCCTGGCCCCAGTGGGATGCTCCTGCTGTGCTGCCCTGAGCACACTGTCCAGCCACACTGAGCCTCCCAGCCCTCAGCACAGAGGCTACAAGTACCTACAGCCATCACAGGTGAGCGGACAACTCAAGGGAAGAACCACGGGTGTCAAGGTGGCCTGCACATGCCCGGCACCCTCTGGCACCTAATAAACAGCAGCTATCTGCATGATGAATTCTCCACTAAGGTGGAACCGCGCTTAGGATGAGGCACTCAGACCCTAGCATTAATTCAGACGCTGATGAGGACAGAATAATCCAATGCTGACCGTGATCAAGTGACAGAAAACAGTTGCATAAGCACAGTGCTTCAGAGTTCAGGGGGACAGGAGGCCCAGGAGACAGGGTGACAGCAAAGCCCACGAAGACACCGGCATCTCTGAGGAAAGAACTGGGACAGTAGGACAGGGAGGAAGTCTAACTGGTTCCAGCCCACAGACGGCCCAGAGCACAGCCTCAGAGCCACCCGGGGAAGTCACCAATGCAAGAACGGTCCACAGCACAGCCTCAGAGCCACCCGGGGAAGTCACCAATGCAAGAACGGTCCACACCTCACACCCGCCCAGGGAAGTGACCGATGAGAGGACGGTCCACAGCACAGCCTCAGACCCGCCCGGGGAAGTGACCGATGAGAGAACGGTGATGTCCAGTGGTGGAAGTGACTGATGTGAGAATGGTGATGTCCAGTGAGCCCAGGGAGGCCCCCTGGACAGGCGAAGGGTGAGCAGTCCCTATTTCACATGAGCTGCTCACTCTCCAACACCATAACACCAACACCTGAGGCAACACGGAGTGAGAGCAGCAGACGTTACCCTGCACTGAACTGGAGGAAGCAGACTTAAGAGTGGCCCCTCCTGGAAGTGGGTGTCAGTGACATGCCCCTGGCTAGAGCGTGGACGCACCTCGGTCTCAGGACTCTATCACTACTGCTAAGGGGCTGCAACGGCAGAGTCCTAAAAAAGATGAGTCTTCCCAAGAGTCGTGTAGATGGTTTGGGGGATGGTGAGAAACTCCTGTTCTCTCTGGAAATGAAAAGAGCTGCAATTTGCTGACAGCCAACTGTGCACTGGAGTCTTTACTTTTCCTAACAACCTTCTAAGATACTCACTCCTCACACTGGACCGAGACTGCAGCACTGAGAAAGGGTGAGTGCCCATGCGTTCCACACAGCCCAGAGCATCAAGGCTGGGAATCCAGCCCAGGGCAGCCCAGAGCATCAAGGCTGGGAATCCACACCAGGTTTCCAGGACTCCCCGAAGCCCAGTCCCTTCAGTTACACTTGAGAGCCTCCACTTTTGATAAACATGTAACTCTCATGCCCTTTTTCCCTGTGACTTACAATTTCAAAGTAAAGTCGACTTCTCAGGTATTTGCAAAGAGAAAATTTAATTTTGATCATGAAAACTTAAGTATCTTTACTTGGATCATGAGAAATAAAAGTTTGCATATGAAGCAGATACGCAACTTAAGCTCTGCCTGGCAGCCGTGAGCCCCATTCCCCGCTCTGCAAACTCACCCATTCACTGAGTCGGAAAGCGTTGCCTCTGTCATTCTGTTTTTCCTTTTGAGAAAATAAAGATGGCAAGAAAAGCAAACAGAAAAAGCATACAAAGGCACATACCAAGTATAAACTCCCAGGCACTGCGAAGTGGGAGTCCAGTTTTCTCAGTGTGAAAAGCCTAATCGCTGGAGACCGCAGGGCCACACGCCCTCAACTCGGCCTGGCTCACTCCCACGCCCCTGTCCCCAACTCTGCTTCCTCTCACACTAAAACTGTGCTTCCAAAGACCAGAAAATGAAACAGAACTGAACCTTCGGTCCTACTGGTCACATTTCCCTTGCTCAGGGGCCACGTGGTAGGCGGTCAACACCCACCCCAGGCAGCACAGATTGAGAACGCAGGCATCCGAGTGCAGAGGCTGCTGGCCAGCGCCACCCTGGCACAGGGGGTATGCCTGACCCTGCAAAACCCCTCCAGTGGTCTCTACATGTCTCTGCCCTCAGAACTGAATAGCATCCCTGTGTGGAAGTGGCCACAGGTGGCAGAGACTCAGAAGATGAACTTCCTCTCACTCCCTCAGAAACTACATTGTTTCCCTCCCACTGGGCTGGCCAAGAGAGCCCTGTCCGACAGCAGAACTTTCACAAACCTCAATTTGTCTCCACGGCTTTGAGTAATTCCAAGCCATGCTGAAAATCCTGGACCAGGAGCAGCCTCCCCTTCTGCTGAGGAAGGAAAGATATGGCTTACCTAACGGGGAAGCCCACGTGCGTCCCCAAGAACTGGCCTCACTTTGGCTGTCCTCTGCTCCCTGCTCGGAGCACGCTGTGGTTGTGATCATGAGCAACTTTTGTTTATTTGGAGAAGGCGCTCCTGAGAAGAATGCCACCTGCCAGAACTGCTGATGGATCCTAACAGCTCAAAGATAGGAATGGAAGGCAGACGGGTGCTAGGCAGAAAATATAAAATTTCTGGAGGGAGAAAATGCACGTAGCAAAAGACAAGGGCAGCCAGCAAGCTCCCTGCTCCCAGAACTTCCTCCCACACCATACCGAAAAGCAAGGAGGACCACGCGCAATGCGCTGAAACCCTGTCCACACTGCCAGTGAGAAGTAATCAGCTCCCCTGTCCCCTCACCACCCCCCACCAGGGCTCCGCGAGGGGTGGAAAACCACAGGGAGGGGGCATGGGAAATGGCGTCAACTTCCCACTACCTTTTATGAGGCAAGCATCACATTTACTCCTAAACCCGAGGAAAACGGTACTCCACCAGAAACACCTCACACACCACTATCACTCACGGACACAATGCCAAAGCTGGAGGACAGATACTGTGAACATAGGAACTAGCAAACAATCAACACCACATCTGAATTTCTAATAGGTCTTTCTCTGGCCTTTACTCTTTAAGGTGACAAGCTGGCGGAGAAAGCATGAGTTCTGGGGTCGGTACAGCGGCCACGCCATGGTCTTGACAGGCAACCTGGGGCATTCACAACAATAAGGCATGGTGGTGTTGCCAGAGACCGTGTAAGGATGACAAGTTGTAATGTAATTACGTGCTTAGCACAGCGTCTGCCACAGTGGAGCCACTGCTAGCCACCGTCATCTTCACTTGCAGAGTCTTGCTTTGACTAGCACAGAAGTGACACCTCCTGTAAATGCACAAATGGCGGTATGCGTGAGCCAGGAAAGAAACCTCCTAACATCAGAATAAGGCACTTCTCGACAATCAATCAATTAGTCAGCAGAGATTTGTTTTGCCCAGGTTGTAACACTAAATTGGAAATACAAAAAAAAAAAAAAAAAAAAATACCATAAGGATCTCGTAACTAAATGCCATTCATTTTGTAAAGTCCCTTAACATCTCTAGGAACAAAATTAAAATAATGCATAATGCGCAGCAGCAGCCAGGAATGGATAAACACACGAAGCTTCGTCAGAGCGGTCTTGACCATACCCCGCTGCGTGGCTTTAAAGGGATTGAGAATCAGACCCAAGAAAGACAGGCCATGACATTTCTGAAACCTTAAGTAAAGTGTGGGGCCAGGCGTCTCTCTGTGGAGAAGAGGATCCATTATCTTCGGGACATTCCCAAAAGCACAGCCCCCGCACCACAAAGCAGGCACCCTCTGCCGGCTGCAGCCTACGTAGGTGAATTTACTCTTAAAAGTTTTCAAAGGAGCTGGTTTGAATTCCCGAAGTTTCTGGATATTAAAGCATGCGGTATTTCTATTAGGCGGGTTAGAAGTGGGAGGATATCTCTTACCTATTTGTTTGTTTATTTCCTCCTAGAGCCAGAACCACTTCAACAATGACTGCAATTTTAAAACAGGAAATGAAGAGACACTCATTTTTTAAAAAAGAAAATGAATTGGGAAAAACATGAAACTGCATTTCCGTGGAACAGAAATAGAACTTGTTCTCTGAAGGAAAAGGGCCATGCGAACAAGGATAAAAATCCCAACGTCTCAGCCTTAAGGACCAGATTCAAATAAATAAGAACTCAGCAGTGTATCATTAGAAAAGCCAGACACTGGAGAAAGGGATCCTTTGATTTAACTCTCAGCTGCAAGCATAAAAACCACATGACCAGGTAATTCCATGGCAGGCTCTGAGGCAGCGACTTCCAAAGCTGCGGGCAGTCCAGAGGTAGAACGGGAGGCAGCAGAACGCTGGAACGGAAACCGTGGGGCCTTACAAGCCACTTAACCTCCCCACATCCCTTCTTCCAAACTAAGGGCAGTCGTTTCTACCTTACAAGGCTGCGGTGAGAATTAGGGAGACGCACAGTAAGCTAATCCTCTGTGAATTTAGCTTGGGTGAATTGACGTAGGGCAGGAAGGAGAGCTTCTTATTTATCCCCATAATCCACACCATTTAAGCTAGATAGTGGCTTTTACTCCAAATAAATGGAAGCCAGGATTTAAATGCAAGGAAAAACAAATGGGTTAATTCTTGGATGTTGAGTATCGGGGTCCCCAAGTTCTACTGACTTCAGGGACTTTGAGGGTGGTCCTGACTCCCCACAATTTCACTTTAAAATCTAACCCAAACTATCTACCATGATATGCACAGAACACTTGGCCTAGAGTGAAACTCCATAAACGTCCGATAGTATAATACGATATGCAAAATGCTTCAGCAAAACCAGTGTGGGGGTAAATATAGGAGCAGACTGCAGGCAGGTGTGGTCTGATAGGGGAGAGGGTGAGAAGCACCCAGGGAATCAAGCTGCTGGGGCAGCTTATGATGATATACAGGTTCCACCTCTTCGTTCACAAGGAATGCTAACATCATCCTCTGCATGACAGTACATCAGGGAATTGCAAGATGCTGACTCAGCCACTGCATTTCCAGAAAACAGCCCAAACCGAGCCCTCCACTGCTGCCTCCCAAAGGAGTCGACACACACGTCAGGGAGGAGCAAGGTTGTATGGGCAAAGCTCCCCGCGCACTGGGTCCAGGACACCGTTGGGCACATGCTTGCTTCTGCAACACTAGCACACTACGCACGAGGCCTGCAGTCCCTGGGTTCCAACTCAATTGTTGTTTCACCACACACAAGCATGCATGCCAACAAGCAGACACGTACACACACACACACACACACACAAACACACACACACACATAGACACCCTTGTCTTTGCTGGCTTTCTCATCAGGCCAGCTGAATAAGGTACCTTTAGGCTGAAAACTCACATGTCAGTACTGGAGAGTGTATTAATTGCTCCTGGCTCTTCAATTCACTGAGTCACTTAGCGTCTTTGAGCTTGTGCCCATGTGGACGCAGCCTTGCGTGTGAATACTAAAGCATCTATCCATGAATGAGGTACACCTGCAACACACGGACACAGATGTTTGTCCTGTCAAGCCAATCAAAGACCTATTAATAACCAAGGTAAAGAAAATACCACAGAGTAAGACGGCACTCTCTCACATGGTGGTGAGAGTATACATCTTCATTTCTTGCTGGAAAACAACCTAGCAAATGTTATCCAGACCTAAAAATACTCACAACCATTGATTCAGTGGTGCCTCTTCTAAGAATGCGTCACAAGACCAGTCCAAAACACAATCGGAATTGGTTTACTGAGCCATCACGTGCAACAACAATAAAGAAGTACAAACTACACAATGTGTGTCGACAGAAAACTGACAATCATATCTCCTTACAACAGAATAATAAGCTTCGACTTTTTTCAAACTGTTAAAAACTGAGATATGATTCACATGCCATGTAATTATTTAAAGTGGTTTTTCGTATAGTCACTAAGTTGGGTAACCACCACTGCAATCTAATTTTACAACGTTTTGCTCCCTGCCAAAAGAAATTCTGTACCCATTAACAGTCAATCCCCTGGCCCCACATTCTCATTTCTCCACATCCCTGCCAACATTTGTTATTGTTAATTTGTTATTGTTAATCTTTTTGACAGGAGCCATCTTTGTGGGTATGAAGTGGTATCACACTGTGGTTTCTGATTGGTATTCCCTATTAATGATGTTGGCCATCTTTTCATATATATATTGGTCATTTGTGTATTTTCTCAGGAGAAATAGCTATTCAAATACTCAGCCCATTTTAAAATTAAGTTTGTCTCAATATTGAGTTGGATGAGTTCTCTGTATATACTAGATATGAGTCTCTTTTCAGATATGCAAACATTTTCTCCCATTTGCAAACATTTATCCTATTCTGGGGAATGTTTTTTTCATGTTCTTAAGAGTATTATTTATAGCATGAAAGTTTTAATTTTGATGAAATCCAGTTTATCTATTCTTTGTCCCTTTTGCTTTTGGTGTCATATCTCAGAAACCATGGCCTAACTCAAGGTCATGAAGATTTATTCATGTTTTCCTTCAAGAGTCTTATGCTTTCAGTGCTTACATTTAGGTCATGAGTCACTTTATTTTTTGAGTATACAGAGAAGCAGGAGTGGAACTTCATCTTTTTACATATCAATATCTAATAACCATCCCAGGACTACCGGATGGAAAACACAAATTTCCTCATTGAATTCTCTCGGCATTTTTGTCAAAAATCAATTGACCATAAATACGAAGATTTATCTCTGGATTCTCAATTCTATTCTGGTGATCTACATGCCTGTCCACATGGCAGCATCACAGTCTCAATTAATGTAGTTTTGTAATAAATTCTGATACCAGAATGCATAATCTTTCTTCTTTTTCAAGATGTTAAGGCTTTTCTGGGTCCTCTGAATTCCCAAATGAATTTTAATATGAGATCAACAAATTCTGCTAAGCCGTTTAGGCTTTTCATGGGGATTGCAATGAATCTTTACATCAATTTGGGGGAAAATGCCACTTTAATAATATTAAGTTTTCCAATCCATGAACATGGGATGCCTTTCCATTTATTTAGATCTTCTTTATTTCGACAATAATTTGTAGCTTTCAGAGTGTGAATCTTGCAGACTTGCTAAATTTATGTCTAAGTATTTTATTCTTTCTGATGTAAATGGATTTTCCTGGTTCCATTTTTTAAATATTTCATTGCAAGTGCATAAAAATGTAACTGATTTTTTTTTATCTTGATCTTGCATCCTACAAAGCTTATAAACCTGAATTGGTTTATAAGCTTTCATAGTTTTCTAGTGGGTTCCTTAGTTTTTTTCTACATACAACATTCTGTCATCTATAAACAGAGGTAGTTTTGTTTCCATTCCAGATGATTTTTGTTTCATTTTCGTGCTTAACTGCCTTAGCTAGAACCTACACTAAAATAGAAGTGGAAAAAGTAGACATCCATATCTTTCTTACTCCTGATCGTAGGGAGAAAACTAGGGTGATGTAAGTCCCAGAATTTTCATGGACGTCTTTACTAGAGAGGAAGGTCTCTTCTATTCCTAGTTTGTTAGATGTTGTTGTTTTGTTTTGTTTTGTTTTGTTTTGTTTCGTTTTTAACCACAAAAGGGTGCTGGATTTTGTCAAATGCTTTCTCTCTATCAACTCAGATGATCATGTCCTTTATTCTGTTAACACAGCATGTTACACTGACTGATTTTCAAACGTTGAACCACCCCAGCATTCCTGAAATAAATTCCACTTGTAACGATGCCTAATCCTTTTACTATGCTGCTAGATTCAGTTAGCTAGGACGTCGCTCAGGATTTTAAGTCCATCTTGATGAGGGACACTGTTCTATAGATTTCTTTCCTTGCTGCTAGATTCAGTTAGCTAGGACGTTGCTCAGGATTTTAAGTCCATCTTGATGAGGAACACTGTTCTATAGATTTCTTTCCTTGTTACATCTTCATCTCACTTTGGTCTCAGAGTGATACTGGCCCCTCCTCTTCTGTTTTTGGGAAGAGTCTATGAAGAAATAGTGTTAATTCTTTGTGAAACATCTGATAAAATTCACCAGCAAACTAGTCCTATGATTGATTAAAATTAATTTATTTTAAATTGTTAATAATTAAGTATGAGAGAGAGATTTACTTTATGGAATTGGCTCATACAATTGTAGGGATTTGCAAGTCTGAAATCTGTGGGGTAGACCAGCAGGCTAGAAACTCAGTCAGGATTCCCCACGATGCAGTCTTGAGAAGGATTCCTACTTCTTCAAGAAACTCCAGTCTTCCCGTTCATAGCCTTCAACTGATTAGATAAGGAGGCCCACTTACACTGTGAAGGATAATCCGCTTTACTCAAAGTCCACCGATTTAAATGTTAATCACATCTAAAATACAGCTAGACTGCAGCTACAAACAGATTAGTGTTTGACTAAACAACAGGGCACCACAGCCCAGCCAATCTGGCACAAAATTAACCATCATCCTCAGTTTTGGCAATTTGTGTCTTCCTAGGAGTTTGTTTCATATACATGCCTAGTTTGCAGAGTTGCTCACAGTATTCCTTTAATGCTGTATATTTCTTAAATTACTCATGAATTTAGTAACTTGAGTTCTCTCTCTCTCTCTCTGTGTCTCTCTCTCTCGTCAGTCTAGCTATAAGTTTGTCAATTTTGTTCATATTCTCAAAGAACCCACTTTTTGTCTATTATCCTATTGTGTTTCACTTATTTCTGTTCCAGTCTTCATTATTTTCTCCTTTCTGTGTGTTTTGGCTTTGTTTTGCACTTCTTTTTCTAAGTTTCTGAAACAGGAAAGTTAATGATTTGAGATCTTTTTAATTACAGTCAGTAAGAACTATAAACTTTTCTTGGATCACTGCTTTAACTGCATCCTATGAGTGCTGATATATTATGTTTTCGTTTTCTTCATCTCACAACAATCTCCAATTCCCCTTAGAATTTCTTCTTTAACCCACTGGTTATTTAGTGTGTGTTCTAAAATGTCTACACATTTGTCACTTTCTTCCAGTTTCTCTCTGTTACTGGTTTCTAACTTACTGCCACTGTGGTCAAAGAACACGCTTTGTATAAACTCCATCTTTTCAACAGTATGAAGGCTTGTCTGATGGCCTGGCAGATGGTCTATTCTAGAAGCTGCTCCACAGGCCCCACGTGTGTCCCGCTGCTGCTTGGTGTAGTGTTCCGTGGATATCTACTAGATCTAGTTGGTTTTCTATGTTGTTTATTCTTCTAGTTTCCGGCTTATTTGTCTAGTTTTTCTAACCGTTATTAAAAGCAGTATGTTGCTACTATTAAACAAGGCATTTTTTTTAAATGTTTGATGACACTGAAAAAATGCTTAGATACCAAGCAAAAAGCAATATTGAAATGTGCATGCATAACAGATTATATAATACCCACTATAAAAAAGAGTCTAGAGACTAAAAGACCAGAAAAAAATTAGCTAAACATTCAAGTGACAGCTTCTGAAATGATAAAGCCATACAGTAATTAAATTTTCCCAAATTTTTGAACAGTAAATCCATTACCCTAATTATTTCCAAAATGTTCTTAACTAGAAAATACGAATCCATATGAGTCGTGGGCAATACTAAGCTGTGCTACCTGTACCGTCAGTTCAGGGCCGCAAAGCCAGCCACTGCCCCTTTCCTGTCCCACCCACCAGCCACCCCAGGGAGCTCTCTGCTTGTCTCAACTTGTCTCACAGAACTACCACAGAAAATGTGCTACGCTCAGATGCTTTGGTTTTTACCGTTCGGTGTTTCTGAGATTAACTGTGGAGACACAGGCACCTAAGCTATGAGGAACACTTGAGGAAGTCAGGCGAAGGATGTATTTGGCAGTAGCCTCGGTTTAGACAATGCAAAAAAACAAGGTAGAGTAAAGTGACATGTAAATGCAAACAAGGAAAGCTAAAACAAATCATTCTCAAGCTGTAACTTATCAATGAGAAACTAGCACCAGCTGTTCTTGCCCTAGCTGTCACTCAAAGCCCTATTAATACTCTGATAATGGAAATAGGCAAAAGAATGGCAGGGCTGCTAAAATCCAGCCTTGATCATGTTCTCCGCATTACTCCTCTCATGTGTCGCCCTGGCTGCAGGGATTTTACCCGCCACCGCGACGGTATGCTCATCACAACTCGAGCAGGCCTCCAGCTCCAGGAGCCATATGTTAGAATGTCCTCTCTGGGCAAAACTACATGCTTAAGAACAACCTATGCTTCAGGAATCTGACTTACAAACAATAATATAAAAATCAATATTCTTTGTGTTTGCGTATGTCTGTGAGACAGAGTTTCGCTCTTGTTGCCCAGGCTGGAGTGCAATGGCACAATCTTGGCTCACCGCAACCTTTGCCTGCTGAGTTTAAGCAATTCTCCTGCCTCAGCCTCCTGAGTAGCTGGGATTACAGGTATGCGCCACCACACCCGGCTGATTTTTGTATTTTTAGTAGAGATGGGGTTTTTCCATGTTGGTCAGGCTGATCTGGAACTCCTGACCTCAGGTGATCCACCCGCCTCAGCCTCCCAAAGTGCTGAGATTACAAGCATGAGCCACCACACAATAAATATTCTTAATGTTCTTAAGTAAATGCACTGTTTATTCCAATCCCACAGCACATTTGCTTTCAATAGTAACTTAAGAGAAAATGACATAAAAAATCAAGTCCATGAGATATTAAACATACTGATGGTGTGAATCATTGCAAAATACTCTTTGCCTTCCAAAACGTAGTCCTACAGCTCCCGGGCAGCACAACCAATACCCGGTCACTCCAAGTTATCAGTCCAAGGCACTCAGTCAAGGCTGTTTCTACATTTAAGCAGCGCGGAGGCATCAAAGATGGGGAGCGGGGCAAACACTGCTTTGTTTCTTGCTATGCTAAAAATGTTTAAACTAAAACACAATTTTCTCCTTAAATTGTGGAATTCAAGGTGATAGAATAACGCTCCTTAATTCAAAATCAAATTTAACAAACCTAAAAGGAGTATGACAGCTGCTGCTTGAGAAGTACAGGCTTTGCTTCAAAATTGCACCATGCCTAAAGGAAAGAAAAACTAAAAAAATTTCAACAACAGTGGATGGTTTCACAAATTACGCTACGTGATCTCAATACAGTACTATGTACAGAAGGTAGAAATGATTTTTATAAAGATTTCTCAGTACATGGAAAAGCCTGTAAGGTTAAATGGGGGGAAAACATGAAACAAAATGTTATAGATAATATGCACTTGACAGTGTAAATACAATGCACAGAAATAAAGACCTGGAGGAAATACAGGAAACAGCCTGGTGGCCACACACAGGACGGCAACCCATGAGTGAGCACTGAGCCGGCAAGGGCCTGGGACGCCGGCGCAAAGGACGGGCTTGAACCACAGCTCAGGCTCCAGGCCGGATGAGTCCTCCTTCCCCGCAGCGCAGACCGAGACACTGGGACCCGAGCAGCCTGGAGAAGAGACCCAGGCTAGCTCAGAGGCCTACTCCTGGGTGGGGCAAGAGGTGGGGAAGGGCCCAGCCCCACACTGCTTGCCACACAGAGGTGATACCATGGTGTCACCCCCAAGGAACTGAAGTAGAGTGCGGACTCCCCACACGCAGATGACCACTGGTCTCTTGGGAGCAGAGAAAGTAGGGAGACCCTCCTCCAGCCCTCCCAGTGTGGCTGTGCGGGGAGAATGGATCTTAATCAAAGTGGAGGCTGCACAGTGAGGAGACAGGCTTCGATAAGTCTTCTCAACAGTGGGATGCCCAAGTATTTTAACTGCTCCTTCATAACGTACCTATGCTTTCCACTAGCTCTACACTGTTCCTATTAAAAGTATTTAAAAGCCATGTTTTTACATTACTCTATAACAATGAAGGAACAAACTTCAAAATAGTAAAAGGCAACTATGACAAACCAACAATCGACAGCACACTGGATGTGCGAAACCTGGACGCATGCCCCTTGAGAACCGGAACGAGACAAGGATGCTCACTCTCAAAACTCCAATTCAACACAGTACTGAAGTCCTTGCCAAAGCAATCAGGCAAGAGAAGGGAATAAAAAGCATCCAACAGGAAGAGGGGAAATCAAACTGTTTGCAGTCAACATGATTCTATGCCTAAAACACCCCATGGTCTCTGCCAAAAAGCTCCTAGATCTGAGAGATCCAACAAAGTTTCAGAACACAAAAATCTGTGTAGAAAAAGCAGTAGCATTTCTATACATCAACGATGTCCAAGCTGAGAGCCAAATCAAGAACACAATCCCATTACAACAGCCACAAAAAGAATAAACTACTTAGGAATACAGCTAACCAGGGACATTTAAGATCTCTACAACGAGAATTACAAAACACTGCTCAAAGAAACCAGAGATGAACATACAAATGGAAAACCATCCTATGCTCATGGATAGGAAGAATCACTACTGTTAAAATGAACACACTGCCCAAAGCAATTCACAAACTCAGTGCTATTCCTATTAAACTACCAATAAATGACATTTTTTACAGAATTAGAAAACAACTGTTTTAACATTCATATGAACCAAAAAAGAGTCTGAATAGCCAAAGTAATCCTAAGCAAAAAGAACAAAGCTGGAGACATCACAATATTCAGACTTGTAAATATACTTGTGGGAATACTTGAAACTATATTTCAAGGTTACAGAAACAAAAACAGCATGGCACCAGTACAAAAACAGACACAGAGACCAGTGGAACACAACACAGAACCCAAAAATAAAGCCATACATTTACAGCCATCTGATCTTTGACAAAATCAACAAAAGCACACAATGGGGAAAGGACTTCCTATTCAATACATGGTGCTGGGATAACTGGTCAGCCATACACTGAAGACTGAAACTAGACCCCTTTCTTAGACCAAAATCAACTCAAGATAGATTAAAGACTTACATAAAAATCCTAAAACCATATACACCCTGGAAGATAACGTAAAGAAATACCACTCTGGACACAGACCCTGGCAAAGATTTCATGACCAAGATGCCAAAAAAATTGCAACAAAAACAGAAATTAACAAATTGGACTTAGTTACACCAAACAGCTTCTGCACGGCAAAAAAAAACTATCAACAGAGTAAACATACAATCTACAGGAGAAAATATTTGCAAATGATGCATCCAACAAAGGTCTAATATCTAGAATCTATAAGGAACTTAATGAGCAAAACACAACCCCATTAAAAAGTAGGCAAGGGACACAAGACATCTTCCAAAAAAAAAGACAAATATGTGGCCAACACACACATGAAAAATGTTCAACGTCACTAATCATTAGAGAAATGCAAATCAAAACCACAATGAGATGCCATCACACACCAGTCAGAAAGACTATTATTAAAAAGTCAGAAAATAACATGCTGGCGAGGTTGTACACAAAAGGAAACGCTCATACACAGCTAGTGAGAACGTAGATAGTTAAGCCACTGTGGAAAGTACTTTGGTGATTTCTCTGAGAACTTAAAACAGAACCACTGTTCAACCCAGCGATCCCATTACTGGGTATGTACTCAAAGGAATATCAACTCTCCTACCATAAGGAAACATACATGTGTATGTTCACCACAGCACTATTTACAATAGCAAAAATATGGAATCAACCTAAATGCCCATCAATGGTGGACTGGGTAAAGAAAATGTGGCACTTACACACCATGGAATACTATTCAGCTATAAAAAAGAATGAAGATCATGTCCTTTGTGGCAACATGGAGGTAGAGGCCATTATTCCTAGAAGAACCATTGCAGGCACAGAAAACCAAATACCGCATACGCTCACTTCTAAGTGGGAGCCAAAAACGGAGTACACATGGACACAAAGAAGCAAACCACAGACACCAGGGCCTAGCTGAGGGTGAAGAGCAGGCGGGTGAGAATCAAAAAACTACCCATCAGGTATTATGCTCATTACCTGAGTAACTAAATAACCTGTACACCAAAACCCTGTGACTCACAATTTACCTATATGAAAACCCTGTACATGTACTCATGAACCTAAAATAAAAGTTAGAAATAAATAAATAACATACTAGTCGGGCATGGTGGCTTGTGTCTGAAATCCCAGCAATTTGGGAGGCCGAGGTGGGCAGATCACTTGAGGTCAGGAGTTCGAGACCAGCCTGGCCAACATGGTGAAATCCCATCTCTACTAAAAATACAAAGTTAGCCGGGCATGGTGGTAGGCGCCTATAATCCCAGCTACTTGAGAGGCTGACGCAGGAGAACAGCTTGAACCTGGGAGGCGGAGTTTGAAGTGAAGCCAAGATAAACAATGTTAACTTCAAAAATTAAGTGCTATATATTATTTTGATGTTTAAACAAATATTAATAAGCAAAGTGCTCCATAAACACAAAACTTTCTGTAGGGATCCAATTCAACAGAGCTTCTCCAAGGTACTGAGCTTCTCTGCACAAAGCATGACACACACGTGAGACACAGTCCCCGGATTCGAGGAGCAGTGAATCTACCCGGGAGAGGCACGACAGGAAAAAGGAAAACAGAGCACACGTCAGGAATGAAACGGAATCACAGTCTCCAAGAGTTTCAGGGAATATATGGAAATTTTACCTTTACATATTTCCCTTCTAAAAAGTTATGGTGTAATTGTCATAGGACATGAACAAATGATTATTAGAATAATGAGAAAATACCCAGCTTTAAGCCAGGCACAGTGCCTCATGCCGGTAATCTCAGCACTTTGGGAGGCCAAGGAAGAAGAATTCCTTGAGTCCAGGAGTTTGAGACCAGTCAGGGCAAAATAGCAAGACCCTGCTTCTACAAAAAATACGTGGTGGTACACACCTACAGTCCCAGCTACTTAGGAGGCTGAGGTGGGAGCATCACTTAAACCTGAGAGGTTGCGGCTGCCATGAGCCATGATCACACCACTGCACTTAGCCTGGGCAATAAAGCAAGACTGTCCCTCTCCTTCATTCATTCATTCATTCATTCATTCATACATATGCATACCTATTACTCAGCTTTAAGCCTGGAAGAAAACAACAGCGTGTGCATACATTATAAGATGGTTAAACAGTCACATAAAGGTTGCCTCTTACAACAGGGAATTTGGCACTGGGCAAGAAGGCTGTCAACACTGCAGGTGTGCTGGGCCGTGGGGAAAACAGCAGCAACCAGGAATTTATTTATTTATCTTTGCAAATAATGATTTCTAGAGGCGACATCTCTTCTCCTCAGAGTTTTTATCACAGTTTGAGAGTAACAGGCAGAACTCGGTCTCTTTAAATCTCAGTTCACTAAAGTCTACCCAAAAAAAGAGTGAAAGATAATGACAAATGTTGACCAGGATAAGGACAAACTCACGCAGGAAGAGGAAACAAAGGTCCTCACACACTGCTGCGGGCGTGGAAAATGGAGCCACCACGTGGGAAGACAGTCCGACAGATCGTTAAACGCAGTTACACGTGACCTAGCAATTCTACTACCGGTTATAAACCAAGAGAAATGGAAACACACATCTACGTGAAAACTTGTACATGAATATTCATAGCAATGTGATGCCTGTTAGTCAAAATCTTAGTCAAAAATGGAAACAACATTAGTCGAAAAACTGAAACAACTGAAACGTCCATGAGCGGCTGAGTGGAGAAACACGTGCAGCGTTCCCACCACGGACCGTTATCCAGCTACAGGAAGGAAGAAGCACTGATGCGCGATGCGTGGAGGAACCCTGAAAGCAGGATGCCGAGTGGAAGGGCCTGGCTACTCAGGAGTGGCCATTTCCTGCCTGGTACATCACGGGCACCACTGCCACGCTCCAGCATTTCCCTCCTGCCGGGGAACCAGCGGGGGCACGCGGCAGGCAAGGAGCTGTGGATCTTGAGGGGCCCTGGACACGTGGCGAATGCACGTCCCCAGAAAGAGCCCAGCTCCCACTCAGGGCTCATGGATCTGTCTGCTGTTGCGAGACAGCCCCTGAAGAAATCCCACACCCAGGGGATTTCTTACACGTTCGATTAACTGGGATTCCGTCCTGTACTTCAACATCAAAGAAAGAGAAAAATCCAAGTAGCAACGCAAGGTCGTCCCCAGAAGCAGGCCAGCTGCAGCTCTCAGGAGGCAGCGCACGCCCAGGCTAGTGCCACGGGCAGGAGGCCCAAGGACTGGCAGGTGCTCAGGCGTCGAGACCAGACTCCCATTACCAGGCTCTACCATCTGAAGGAACAGTCCACTTGAAGAGCCTCACTAAGCAGAGCATCAGAGGTTGACTTGCTTGAAGACCCAGCAAACTAAGAGTTCAGCAAACCAGAACAGCCTCTCTGAAGGGCACCCGTGCCTCTGTCGGTGCTGGAGGCTGCGAGTCCCTGGTCTGTGAGCTTCCCAAGAAACTCTCCAATCTCAGCCATGCAGCTGCCAGACTCAATGTTCAAAGACAAAAACCCAAGCACCGTGGCTGGGGGTTTTGCACAACCCTGGGACTCCACCCCAAGCTTCTCCTTCTCAGCACCGAAGCCCAGGCGGCCCTGCCCTTCCTCCCAGTGCCACTACTTGTCACTGCGCCTTGGATTCCAGGCTGGCCCTCCTGCTGCCCTCTCTGAACGCCCGGCCTCAACCTGGCTCCCCCTCATCCCACGAGATATGGCTAAAATGTCACTTCATCCTGGAAGCCTCCTCTGACCCCTAAACGGGGACAGGTCCTCACAGCAGCCCATACTTCCTGTTGATAATGTGAACGCTAATTACTTTAATTAAGACTTTAAATTACTCATCTATAATCTGTCTCCTGTGCTATAACCACAGGCTCCAAGAGGGCAGGGATCAGGCTTTCCTTGGTCTGTTGCCCGGCTCCCACAGCACAGGGTCAGCAGATGCTCTGTCAACACTCGCTGAATTGAACTGAAGTCACCTCCCAACCCAGCGCCCTGCACCAGACCCAGCACCAGGGCAGGGGCTCCATGAAGGGCTGCGTGAATGACAAAACCTTAGCCCTAAGGGAGCTGGACAGCGCCCCACGCAAGTGAAACGTGTCTTTACAGCATAATGAAATGGATTTGTAATATACTATGTTGTAAACGTTTCTTTACAACAAAGTGAAATGGACTTGGACTATACTAATGAACATTCCCCAAACAGAGGAAGCAAGATCTAGAAAGGACTACAAACGCCACAACCACATGTGAAATCGGGACCAAACATTTATCTTGGTCCACTTCATAGTCAACTGACAGAAATAAATGGTACGTTTTACACAGATGTTCGGAAGTGACACTGTACACCCACAATGTGTAGTTGTGTTCTGATGTGTGCATGTGTGTGTGATGGGGGATGTGGGAAGGCAGGGAGAGTGTCCCTGCGCTCATCTGAAAACACCACTTACAAGACACAAATTCCATTTTCCCTTGTCTTTCCTTCTGCTGGACAATTAAGATCGTGGTCATGCCCCTTCCTCCTGTCTTGCAGATAATCAGGCCAATGCATTAAGAATCACTTGGGTCTTACAACAGAAGTTGGTGGTAAAGCAGTTAAGACAAACTTATTTACCACATTAATTAAATGGTCTATTTAACATGGAATATCAATTCTCTAATCACATCTCAGTTGAACTTCTCCTTTCAATTAACAACGCTGAAGTCTACTGACAGAGGTCCTACTGTTCTAGGATCATTAAGAGCATTTTCATTATCTGCCAAATGAGGGGTAAGAGGCAGAAAAGCAAGCACCCTCAGGAGCGGCCTCTCCTCTACTTAAGAGACGATTAGGGAGTGAGCGCAGCAGCTCTCATTAGTTGCTTAGCAATGAGGCAACCTCCTATGAAATCATAAATGGGGACAAAGTGTGAGAGGGGTTGCAATGAAATTCACTACGTGGCTATGTCCCCATCCTCGGAGGATAATCTGTCCTTGGGTAAAGCTCATCTCTCCAGATTACAGGAAGGGTGCGACTCTGAAGCCAACCACGAACTGCAAAGGCTAAAACAGCACATAACGAAAACGGGCAAGCGCCAGGCCTGGAAGGCTTGCAGGAAGACAAAACCAGTTTAAATTCAAATGCGGCAACAAAACAGTCACGTCCCTGCTCTCCTGTTTTTTACTCACAGACGAGTTAAAAAGGAGATCCTCACTTTTATCATCAGAGGTTTTAACTTAAAACATATTCAAAACAGATTCAGTTCTGTTACAGTTGACTGTGATCAAGAAAGTTTACACAGTACTCAGAAACAGCACAGCTCGACCTCACTGTTCCGCCAGTTACAAGTAATTAATACTCTCAGAACACAAAACGTTACTAGTATATCAAAAGCAGAAAAGTGATGAAATGCCACAGAAACGCACTTAAAGATTTGGTTTTCAGCTTGTAAGCAAAATATGCCACTGATATTCTATCACATTAACCTTATCCATTAAATTCAAACCATTGGATGGGCACAGTGGCTCACACCTGTAAACCCAGCACTTTGGGAGGTCGAGGTGGGTGGATCACGAGATCAGGAGTTCAAGACCAGCCTGGCCAACATCGTCAAACCCCGTCTCTACTCAAAATACAAAAATTAGCTGGGTTTGGTGATGCATGCCTGTAATCCCAGCTACTCCGGAGGCTGAGGCAGGAGAATCACTTGAACCCAAAGAGACAGAGGTTGCAGTGAACAAAGATCGCGCCTCTACACTCCAGCCTGGGTGACAGAGCAAGACTCCATCTCGTAAATAAGAAAAAAACAATTTCAAACCATGAAAGCCAGCACTGTGCTGGCCTTCAAAATAAACTACACTCCCCACGTACACTATTTATCTTCACATATTGTTAAAAAGAAGATACTAATAATCACAACTGCAACTTCATGTCTTCAGTGGTCGGGCACGTGGATGAAAGACATTTTGGAAGCTGTTGTCAACGAGAAAACTCTTTCTCTAAGATTACTTAACATTAATGACATTAAACTGAAGGGTGATTTTTGGTATTTTTATAATTATGCATAGTAACACACAGCAAGTGCACTAAAGTTCACGTTTAACGTTTGCGAGAAATCTTACCTAAGTATTCGCAAATGAAGACCACAAAGAAAGGCGTGACCAGGTCATTTATCCCCTGAACATACCCGCTGGCGGGGTGGCGGATTGCCCAGATAAACAAGATCCTTTCAAAAATCTGAAAGAAAATGGAACAGGTGGTAAAGCAAAAAGTAAACACAGCAGAAACTTTAAAATGCAAGCATTCTGTTACTCAAAATGTGTATTATCAATATTTTTTCATTGTTCCTAATATTAAAATTCAAATGTAAACAAATATGTATTGCTTTTTTTTTTCTGAGACGGGGTCTTACTCCGTCGTCCAGGTGCAGTGCAGTGGCACCACCTCGGTTCACTGCAACATCTGCCTCCCACATTTGAGCAATTCTCTCAACACAGCCTTCCAAGTAGCTAGGACTACAGGCACATGCCACCACACCTGGCTAATTTTTGTATTTTTTGGTAGAGACAGGGTTTCACCATATTGGCTGAGCTGGTTACGAACCCCTAACCTCAAGTGATCCACTCACCTCGGCCTCTCAAAGTGCTGGGATTACAGGCGTGAGCCACATGTATGGCCCTTAATTTTTTTTTTTTTTTTAAGTTTCAATTATCTTAAGTATTTACTGTCTCACAAGCAATGTGGCCCATTTCATCCACCCCTGGCCCATTCCACCCAAAGCCGGCTCTCACAGCAGGAGCTCTCTGCTCCTCCACACCCCTCGGGCCCCGGTGCAGCGGCCCCCAGCCTATCAGTGAAGACCCCCTCAGTGAGGGAGGCAAGGATGGGTGAGCAAGCCAGAGGATGAATGGATGGACACGTGAGTGGATGGACGCTCTAAATTTTCCTCATAAAGTAAACGGGTTTCTTTATAAACTCCGCAAAGTTATCAGCATTCAGGAAGACAAACTTAAACATCTTTCACCACTTACAAAACCTCCCCAGGGCCGGGCGCGGTGGCTCAAGCCTGTAATCCCAGCACTTTGGGAGGCCGAGGCGGGTGGATCACGAGGTCGAGAGATCGAGACCATCCTGGTCAACATGGTGAAACCCCGTCTCTACTAAAAGTGCAAAAAATTAGCTGGGCATGGTGGCACGTGCCTGTAATCCCAGCTACTCAGGAGGCTGAGGCAGGAGAATTGCCTGAACCCAGGAGGCGGAGGTTGCGGTGAGCCGAGATCGCGCCATTGCACTCCAGCCTGGGTAACAAGGGCAAAAACTCCGTCTCAAAAAAAAAAAAAAAAAAAAAAAAAAAACCTCCCCAGGCATTCAGTTACCCAGCCAGGCGTGCAGGAGCCAGCCCAGCCGCTTCCCCTTCCAATGCTCCCAATATATTCAGTTGACCCTTCTCTCCACCATCCCCTGTACTCACTCTCTCCCACCTTCACTCATAAGGAAGGTTGTGTTATACCAAGGCACAGCAATCCTGTCACCCACACCATACACACACACACAGAGCTCAAGACCCCCCCACCGACAGAGCCCCTCTACCACCACAGGCCCAGCACAGTACCCCCGCCCCTCAGTCTAGCCCCTGCCCCAGGGTCTCCCCAGCCACATTCTGGCTGCACTAAGCTGCAGCGCTCCTCTGCGACTGAGCCTGCCAGCCGTCAGCCCACACTCCTGCCACTGCCTGGAAAGCCTGCCCCTCCTGCACCTGGAGTCTCGACTACCCTGGCTTTCAGAATTCTTCAAGCACCGCTCCCTCCTCGAAGACTCTGCTGCCGCCTGATCCCTCACCGCCTCTTTTAGGAAGAGCCAACCACTTCCCACTTTGCGGCCCTCCGGTTCCCACTCCTCTCCACTGAGTCACTGGCTGGCGGCTCCAGCCTGACCTCCGGGCTGCCTGCCAGCTAAGGCCGGATGCAGCTGCTCTATCCAGGCCTGTCCATACAAACCAGGCACAGGCACAGAAGGGAGACTTCAGGAGCAAACGCCCGAAACACACATGAACTCCATCGTTTCCATACACACTCGGCCCCACAGAGCCACCCACACTTGCGCCCAGACGACTCCATGCCTCCCGCGTCGCCTACAATCCTAAACCTTACTGGGCTTGGCATTCCCCATCCCCACAATCACCATCCACCCAGGACTTACAAAGGAGGGACCGGGGCCGACAGGTGAAGTCTCTCAACCCAAGGAACGCTATCTGGAGTGGCATCGCCAGCCTGTCGTCCACACAGTTGGTCCAATGAGTGACAGAGCCACCGCCTGGCACAGCAGGCACCTGAGGGCGCTGCTGGATGAATATACATTCATGCACATAAATCCACACACGGTTTTCATCTCAGTCCACAACGTTCTAGACAGAACTGAATATTTAGCATCAAAGACTGAACCCACTCAACAACACAGTGCCATTTAAGAATTTCTCATGCACAGAAGCTTAGCAAATGATGACAGTGCTATTTAACCAAGCTGCAAGTAGCAGCCAGTGGAGCCGTGCTGCGGGCAGCCCCTCGGTGGCCCCAGAGGGAGATGAACGCGCAGGGCAGCAACAGGAAGGGCCCCCTGGTCAACAGCACCTCACCACAAGTCACAAACGCGCAGCCCCTGTCCTGCCCGGCCACTGGGTCATGAAGAAAGCCCAGGGGACAGCGTGTGAGACTAGAATACAAGCAGGCCAGGTGCATGAGGCAGGCACAGGACAGGGGTACAGCCCAACAGCCCTTAAGTCTGCTCACCAGCAAGCCTCTGAGGAGCGTCTGAGCCCCCAAAAGGGAGCACAGGGTGGAAGGGACAGGGGCCACACAAGGACAGGAGGAGGAGCAACAGGAGGAAAAGGAATGACACAGAGGTGGTGACTCCACGGAAGCTGACCACACAGAGTCATGAAGAAACGGGGAAACTCTGCCCAACACCTCCTCACCAAGAAGGCCCAGGGTGCCCAGGGCCACTGACATCCCTCCACGCACGTCCAGAGGGCCATGGCAGCCACCAGCCACCAGACCCAGCTCTGTCACCATGCAGTGTCCTCTACAGCCCAGGGAGCTGGTGGTGCAGCGCCCCCGGAGCACGCACCCCGGACAGGGAGAGTCAAGGCAGGCACCACCCAGAGCAGGGGGCAGTTGCGCTGCAGGGCTGGGGGGAGGGGACGGAGACAGAGAAGGGACGGAGAGAGACACAGAGAGAGAGAGAGAGACAGACAGACAGACAGACACTGTGTGTGTGTGTGTGTGTGTGTGTGAGAGAGAGAGAGAGAGAGAGAGAGAGAGAAAATTTAGGCAGTGGAGCACACCCACCGTTTGCCAAGGCCCTCACTTTCAGAGAGCTTGTCTCACGCAGCCACACACGCTGTCTCTCTCTAGCCTGATCTACTCATAAGCATGAATGCAGTACTACCCTCAGCAGCCTAATTGCTGGAGAAAACCAATATGGCAAATAGGACGCACCCAACTTCACCCAGGGAGGACACCAACAGGAGCCAGCTCCTCTCCTGGCGACAAGCTCCTGGGATCTGTGGAATGTGGAAGGGGGAACGGGCTGCTGCAGCGGGAGAGAGCTGGGCAGGCCGGGGCCGCGGACTCAGTTCAGCAGCAAGAGCCTCGGTGAGGCCGGGTCTACGAGCTGCACCTGACACAGGCTGAGTCCTGCCTACGCCCAGCCTCGGGAGGGACGCGGAAAGCACCACGGGGCCAATGAGCAGCACCTAACAGGCAGGGCAGGAGGCGGCTGAGCCTTTAGCCAGCACACGGTGCTGGAGCACTGCACAGTGAGCTTCCTTTCAGAAGCCAGCCAGCAACCCCGCAATCACGTGCTTCCCCCAATCCAAGCCAGGGTGGAGAGCCTCTGCCCGCCCAGCCTCCTGGAAGCGCTGCCCGGCCTGGGGAGTAAGCACTCTGAAAGAGCATGCTTGTATTACTTTGAGGAAAATGGAGAACTCTGCTTTGTTATTGACTGAAGAAAGCTACTGGTCGGTCCAAAGCATTCGATTGAACTCTGCTGGATGTCCACTTTCATCCCACTAAGATGTAAATAAAGGATGGGCGGCTCAAGCATTGAAGAAAAATGACCTTTAACGAGGGAAGCAGGCTGAAACAGTGAGGAGAGGGTGCCCGTGGAGGCACGTGACACCACACACGGCCTGGCTCGCCACTAAAGGCATGTGCGCTTAGGCCGCCACTGCAAAGGCCCGCCCCTTAGAAAATCGCAGGGAGACCTGAGGACCCCACATACCATCACCACTAAAGCAAACCTCAAAAGGCTGTGGCACCCAACCCCTTCTCCTCGCTCCCCTGCCAGAAGCCTGACTACCCTCACCTTGTGCGCGGTCCGCAGGGACAGTCTCCTGGCTGGTCTTCCTGCCGTCACCCCCACTCCACATCCCGCTGAGCAGCAGACGATGCTGCTGAAAATGTCAGGTCACACCACCGGTCCCCTGTGGCTTCCTGAGACACTGACGAGAAGACGCACTCCTGAGCAGGCCTCAGGTGCGTGCCCAGCTGCTCCCTGCTCTCTGGCTCCTCACTGGCACTGGGTGCTCTCTCGCCAGGCCCAGCCACTCTGCGGCCGTCTCAGGCCTTTGTACCACTGCTCTTTGCAACTGGAATCCCCTTTCTCCCAACCTTCCCAAGGCTCCCACGGTGTTCCACCCAAGGTCTTAGTTCACAGGCGACAAGCTCCTCTACCACTGCCCTACCCAAAGCAGCAGCTCCTCCACCGCGCCAGCCCGGCTCCGGCCTGGCTCTCATCCAGTTCAAGGTGAGTCCCTGGGAAGGGTCTCCTCAGGACTGACGACGGCACAGAGGACTGCCAAGCTCTTTGTGGCTGAACGGAGGCGCAGGTGGCACAGGCGCCCCCTGGTGCCTGGCATGTGAGCCCTCCCCTCCGTCCATTCTCCAGGTTTTGTGCCACTGGCAGGACCTGGGCTCATCCTGGGGGTCTGTGTGGGCAGATAATGGCATGGGTGCCTGCCTGGGTTTGCGATCAGCCTCTCCCATCTGTTTCCTCTACCAGGCAATGCTGCAGCCTGGCACCTCAAAGGCCAACCAGTCAGGACCTCAGGACCTCCACCTGTCTGAGTGGAAAAATGCACAGAGAGGAAGAGCAAGAAGTAACTCCATTGAAATAGACGGGGAAGATAGGCACACTCAGTGAAGGAAGACTGCACAGAGGTGACGGGAAGAGAGGGTGGTGAAGGCTGAGGAGGGAGAAGGAGCGGAGCCTTCTATGCAGAAACAAGAGCATGTGCACACACACGGAGAAGAAAACACACACAGAAGAGTGTAAGTGCAGCCGGGCGCGGTGGCTCAAGCCTGTAATCCCAGCACTTTGGGAGGCCGAGGCGGGTGGATCACGAGGTCAAGAGATCAAGACCATCCTGGTCAACACGGTGAAACCCCGTCTCTACTAAAAAAAAAAAAATTAGCTGGGCATGGTGGCACATGCCTGTAATTCCAGCTACTCAAGAGGCTGAGGCAGGAGAATTGCCTGAACCCAGGAGGCGGAGGTTGCAGTGAGCCGAGACCGCGCCATTGCACTCCAGCCTGGGTAACAAGAGCGAAACTCCGTTTCAAAAAAAAAAAAAAAAGAAGAAGAGTGTAAGTGCACAGATCCACACACAGAAGAGTGTTAAGTGCACAGATCCACACACACAGAAGAGTGTAAGTGCACAGACCCACACACACTGGAGTGTAAGTGCACAGATCCACACACATAGAGAAGAGCTCACGTACACAGAGAACATAAGAAAACATGCTATGTTCACAAAGAAAAGAGTATGCGTACACACACAGAGGAGAGCACACACACATGTGAAAAGTACATGCGCATATATACACACACGCAGGAAAGAGCCCGCGTATACACACACACAGGAAAGAGACCGCATGTACACACGCACAGGAAAGAGCCGGAAAGAGCCTGCGTATACACACGCACAGGAAAGAGCTCGCGTATACAGAGAGCCACATGCCTACATACACAAAAAGAACACACGTGCACAAGAGCACACACACAGAAGAGCACTGACCCACACACAGCCACGGGCCAGGGAAACAGCTCAGGGTCTACCTGGGAACCTGGGAATTCCATGTGGCTGAGAAATGGAACGAGCAGCCTTTCCTTAGTGACTTGACTCGTAGGTGGGAAAGCTGTTTCTTTTCTCTCTGAAAAGCCTTCCTATTTCCTAGCCACAAGCCAAGGATGTGGGCTGGAGAGGCCCTGCCAGATGAAACACACGGTGTGTGCTCCCGCATCTGCCATGGGTGCCGAGGCCCTGCTACTGAGAGGAGACCTGAGTGTGTGCTTCCTGCTTGGGGATGTGCTGCCCGCAAGCTGTGTCCAGGCCTACCATCCCCCACTGTAGACGGCCGGCACCCCGGCAGCTCAGCTGTCCTGAGTGCACACCAGCCTCAAAACGAAATCACTGCCACAAACCAACAAACCACGCAGAGCCAGGCAGCCCCTCCCCGACATTTATTCTGGGCAGACTCTCCTCGTTCTTCATGTAATTATGGATCTAAACTCACCTCCTGGCTGCTTATCCCCCTATCACAATAGGTATTAATTTAGAAAGTTAAGAAAACAGCTATGGTTTACATTTCTTTGGGTAGCAGCAGGGAAGAAAAGGTAAGTAACTTGCTTCAACTTCCTGCAGCCGCCCTTTCTCCCATCACTGCTATGCTGGGGACACACCAAGAACCAAGATGGCTCCACCCTGGACTAAGCCAAACGCAGGTCGCAGGTCACAGGTCCCCGGTCCCAGGTGCCAGGTGCCCCGCACGTGGCTGAGAGGCTAAAAATGTGAGCCCCACCTGCCTGCAATTCACCCTAGCTCGACTCACCGCAGCTGCGGGACCTCCCATCACCCACCAGAAAAGTGCAAAAGGAGCAGCCATCCCAGCAACACGGCAGACAGGAACCAGAAAATCCCCACCGCCTAGGATCATGGAAAAAAGATTCCATCAACAGAGAATGCCTGGGGACACTGGAAGGTCACGACCCCAGAAGGATGGAGAAGGAGCTCTGATTCCCACCTACCCACAGGTTAGGGAACAGCCTACAGGAAACCAGCAGGGAGGGGGAAGCTCGGCCCCCAAGTTCAGGATGTCCCTGAACATGCCCCAGAGACTCCCATGGCCCCAACCTCTGGAACCTCTGGCCCTCAAGTGTCCACCTTGAGAGACATGCTCAGCTCAGTCCCCAGAGGCCCTGCCTGCCCCTAGCCTGCCTGCTGACTGCAGGCTCCTCTTCCGGCTCCCAGGGCTGGAAGCTAAGGATGCTGGCCCAAGGGATGACAGCTCAGGACACCATGCACAGACCCGAATCAATCCGCTGCTTTTCCAACTTGCTCACTAAAGGCTCTGAGCAGAGGCGACAGTCACAGACCCCGAGCTCTTCATGCCAGCGAGCTGTGAGGCCAGCTGACAGGATGACTGTCCCCATCAGAAAGAACAAGAGGACTTCTCGAGGCCTGGGGCTCCCTTTCCTTGCGACTGCTGTTGTTCTCACTGACTCACCCCTTTTATCTTCTGTCTTAAATCACTTCATATGAGGTGTGCTGGTGTTCTGAAATGGCAAAACTAGTTCTAATCCCAAAGTAATTTAGTATCGTTTTAAAAACTCCGTCCCAAATCACCTAATTTGCACTGTGCCATCTGAGGGTCCCCACCATCCCCCTCTGAAAGCCGCAGGGGATTTAAAGCATCTCATCCTAATAATCACCATCAGGCAAGCCAGGAAAGCGCTCACAGCCGAGAGCGTTCGGATGGTGTCGCCAAGCGGTAACCTAAACATACCTGGCCGTATGACGTTCACCATAATGAGCTCGCCACACATCAGACATCACTGAAAGCCTGTTGTAAGAAGAGGTCCCATCCCCAACACCAAGGGACACATGCTGTGGGACTTCCAAGCCCTGCATCAAATAATCGGACCCTTTATGTTTTTGTTTCTTCCAAAAACTGCCTGGAGCCAGTTCTAAGCTTTTGCTCTCAGAACGGTAAATACATATACATTTATACACGTATATATCTACACACACACATATATATGTGTACATATATATATGACAGATTTCATATCATTTTTTCCAAATCGGTATTGTCAAAGTCTAGAGGGTGGCACTTGAGAGGGGTAAAGCTAAGCGCACCACTTCCTCTGAAGGTGCATCCACAGGCAGCTAGGCCCTGGGCAGCTGCCCAGCAGGCTCTGAGCAACCGATGCTTTCCCGGTTTGCTGGGAGTTCCTGCCACCCCTCAATCCCAGCCGCTATCCAGTGCCTCCATTGCTGCGTTAGCCTCAGCTAGAAAAGAAGTCGGGTAAGACTCTCCTAAGGGAAATTCCTTTCCTCTTCCCGCCACTGAGGCAGCCGGGCAGCAGTGGCCCGGCCCAGAGGAAACAGGCTCCTGTGTGCTGCTGCTGCTTACCCTGCCGGGCAGCACAGGAAAAACAGCCACAGTCCACTGAGGGGGCCTCTCCGTCTCCCCATGCCCCCGGGACAGGGCCTGATTCCTCAAACTCCCTCAGGACACCGCTGGACCCTCAACTCCGCCTCAAGGCAGTGACCAGAGGAAAGGGCTAGGTTGGAAGTCCACTGAAGCGAACCAGGAAGAGCCAACAGGTCCCCAAATTCAAGCGGCAAAAGCCAGAGTTACTGACCCAAGAATCTCCGATAAGAAGCCTAGCCAGCCAGAGCAGCCGTCACTGTGGGGAGGGCACCAGCCTGGCTCAATGCAGGGAGAGGTCCTGGTCCGCAGCGTCCCTGAGTGCAGCCGCCCCTGCAGGCTGACCTGGCTCTGCTACCATCCTGTGGGTTCTCAAAAGGGAGCCCCTTCGCCTGCAGCCTGGGACACCTGTGCCATTGAACTTCACCTTGGCCCTTAGCCCCAGGCACCTACCAGGCTGAGGTCTGTGCACCCTACAGGGCATGAGGCTGGGCTGCAAAGTCCCCTGAGGAAAAGACCCACAGAGACACCAAGTGCACCAGAGAGGGGTCCCAGCCCAATCAGGCCAGGAAATAAAGAAATCACGGCAGGGAAGTGAGGCGGCCCCAGCAATTTGGCATTACCCTCCAGATCCACGCCCCATACGCTGCCCCTCCTCGGGCTGTCTTCTCCAATTCTTTCAACCGCCCTGGAATGGAGTCGGCAGGACACCAACTGTGGTTTCACTCACAACCTCACGTGATCTCCCTGCGTTTCATGCCCGTCTGTCTTCATCCCTGTCTGTCTTCATCCCTCACTCCAACAGAGTGCCACTGAGGACAGACACATCTGAGTCTCCGGGTCATGGACGTGCCCACCAGGTGTCTGCTGTTGTTCTTCAGGGAATCACAAGCCTTACAACTTCGTGTGTCAAAAATCCAGAAGTTTTCCTTGCAGTTACCGCAGGAAAGGTGAAGACCATGTGCCCACTGGCACGGGACTCTTCCTGGAGGCGGAGAGTCAGCTCAGTGGAAGGGCTGCTTCAGCAAGCAGCAGACACGACGAGGCCCTGTCCCAGGACAACGGCTCCCAGTCCAATGAGCCAGCTATCCTGAAGTAGTGACATTATCTAGCAAAGGGCCATAAAGGAAGGATGCCCTAATATGTGGCTGTGTTAAATGACAACAAAGAATAATCTGAAATGCTTCAAACAAGAAACACCCACTGGATATTATCAGCTACTAAAGGTCTGGTCACATTCTTGACACTCACATCTTTGTTGGAGGGTGGGAATTCATTAAAAGTAGCACAAACTTTAAACTCTTTCCAAAGGATCCTTTCTGCAAGTCAGTTAATACTCAACAATAATAAAAACGGTTGCTACTACTGGTTACCACCAGGGCTGAAGAAATTTTAAAAAGGAGGCACTACCAGTTTCCTTGCCCCATTTCAGAAGCCTGAGCGCCATAACACACACGCCGATTCAGAAGGAAAAGGTTCTCCCTAAAAGCCTCAGCAGCACTCTCCCACAGAACTGCTGGAGGGGCTTGAGGTCCCCTGCTAGAGAGCTCCGTCTTCACGGTATCCACCTAACCAACACCCCCATGCCTCTGAGGCAGGCCCGGAGCACCGGCACACCAGGGAGCTGAGGGCTTGTGCATACTGAAAAGGGCAACAGACTGAAACGGAAAACGTTGCTGGGCTCACATTCACTTATAAAAACTCTGCAGAAATTTTAAAATATCAAAATTCTACAATATGCATCAGCAATGTGACTTCACAGCATATATAAAAAGCTCCATGGAGTTAATTTCTGTGAGAAGAGAAACAAATACAGAGTTCTACTGAGATGATCTGCGGGATTTACAGCCCTCAAATCGAGTAGGCTCAGAAAGAAGAAATTTTTTACAACTCAAGATTCTGCAACATGATTCAAGCAACATTCCCCCCACGTGAATTCTAACACCTGATGAATAAAACCAAAATCAAACTGTAGAAATCTAGAATATGGGTTAAAAGGCAATCCTATATCAAACAAAATACACATTGAGTACACCAAAACTACTGACTCTATGTTTACAACCTAATTAGTAGGTAGAACCCTCTTAAAACAAGCAGTAACACCACATTTGGTGTGTGAATCACCCAACATTCACCTCAATTATGTTAATTTACAGCCTACGTTCTGCGCCCACATCAGGTGTCTCGCTAGGTTAGCAAAACACAGAGGTTTCATTATAGCCAAAGAAGTAAGTACTGAAAATAAAGAATACTTTCGCACAAAGCATCACAGGGTCACTATTACCAGAGAAAATGCCGCAACTGAGAGTATTACACGTCGGAGCACAACGGTCAGAAAGCCCTTTCCAAATTGGAGAGAAGCCTGGCTTCCACGTCCAGCAGCACAGCACGTGTTACCGAACCTGATCCCGCGGTGTGGCCTGGCACGCTAGTGCCCAACAACCTTCCTCCTGAAACGCACTTTTAAAAATCCGTCACGACCAATTTGGATTTACTTCAGGAATATATAGTTGGGTCATTTTGGCTTTGGGAAAATCTAATAAAATTCACTACGTTAACAGATCGAGTAAAGAAAAACGTATTACCTCAGATAATGGGAGGAAAAGGATTTGATAAACCTCTACAATCATTTATGATTTTAAAACTAAGAGCAAGGCACCTTCCTTCACATAATAAAGATTAAAATCACAAGTCAGTGGTGCGATTTTTCCCTTTAAAAGATTAAAACTTTCCCCTTTAAAAGATTAAAATTTTATCATAAACAATTTTTAAAATATTTAAAAGATTAAAATTTTTCCCTCTAAAGATTAAAATCACAAGTCAATAGTGCAATTTTCCCCTTTAAAATCAGCAGTGAGGCCAGGCTGTCTGCTTTCCCCACCAAAATTAGTACATGAGGGTTCACAGAAAATTTATTTTGGCCGGGCGCAGTGGCTCACTCCTGTAATCCCATCACTTCGGAAGGCTGAGGTGGGTGGATCACGAGGTCAGAAGTTGAAGACCAGCCTGGCCAAGATGGTGAAACTCCGTCTCTACTAAAAAATACAAAAATTAGCCAGGTATGGTGGCAGGTGCCTGTAATCCCAGCTACTCAGGAGGCTGAGGCAGGAGAATTGCTTGAGCCCAGATGGCAGAGGTTGCAGGGAGCCAAGATTGTGCCACTGCACTCCAGCCTGGGTGATAGAGTGAGACTCCATCTCAAAAAGGAAAAAAAAAAAAAATTTATTTTGTGATGAGCAAAAAATTAGAAAGAACCCCAGTGTCTGTCAACTGGTGAATAGACAGACACATTACAGTATGCCCATCCGGAATACTACTCAGCAAGGAAAAAGCAGTGAGCTACTGATACTTCCAACAAAATGCATGAACCTCCAAAGCACGATACTAAGTAAAAGAAGACACAGACTACATCGTCTGTAGCTTGTGTAATTTCATTTATATGAAATTCTACACAAGGACAGAACTCTAGAGAAAGAAAGATTAGCAGTTGTCAAGGGCAAGGGTGGGGAGAGGAGACGGACAGCAAAGGGATGTGGGGAACCTCACAGACTGACGGAAATGTTTACGTCCCAAACCAGGGAGCTGGTACACACCTACAAACACAGCTGTCAAAACATCTAATTATACACCTAGAATAGGTGAATTTTATGGAACCTCAATAAAGCTGACAGGAAAGAGAGAAGGAGGAAGAGAAGGAAAGTAGAAACTGACCACATGGACCCGGCCATCACCCGTGGAATGGATAGATGGATGTATCGATGGTGCAGGGAGTTGGGGGGATGCTTACGGCAGAAATCCTTCTTCCTGAGTATTAGAAACCCAAACTTTAGGGGAGCACATAACGAAAACAACCCAACTTCCATTTTCCCTGATCCATACAACTAAGGACAACCATGTCACTTTGGATGACAGGCTGAGTTACAGCCAGTCGGAAACAGCGGCAGTGCTACGAGCAGCTGCTGGGGGTATGGCTTCTCTTCCCATGTCTTATGATCCCTGCTAGTGGCATGCAAATGTGATGATGAGTGCTAGGGCAGCCACCTTGGACCATGAGGTTAAAGCCAAGCATAGAGGAGCAAGCAGTGTGCTGACAATGACCTAGACCTGGGGACACTAGTAGAGTTCTATCCCGTGAAGCCATGATTATACACATTTGCCATCACTTGTAGATGTATTCACATCCAACCTCTACACCTCTACAATGCCAGAAACCAGAACTCAATTTTTCCTACTGGCCAACACAAGACAGACTTTTCTTTTCCCTGCCGAGACAAAGTCTTGCTCTGTCACCCAGGCTGGAGTACAGTGGTGAGATCTCAGCCTCTGCCTCCCAGGTTCAAGCAACTTTCCTGCCTCAGCCTCCTAAGTAGCTGGGACTACAGGTACGTGCCACCATGCCCAGCGAATTTTTGTATTTTTCATAGAGATGGAGATTCGCCATGTTGGCCAGGCTGGTCTGGAACCCCTGACCTCAGCTGATCTGCTCCCCTTGACCTCCCAAAGTGCTGGGATTACAGGCACGAGCCACTGCGCCCAGCCGAGACACACATTTCAGTACTCCCCTAAAGTCCTCTGCCTATCATTTAACTTCCACACACATACACGGGCCATGCTCAGGTGACCTACTCTTCGCACTCTGCCAGCCTGCAGGAGCCTGGCTCTCCCAGAAGCCAGCCCGTCGACCTTCCTGGTTGATCCACTCTGCAAGCCTTGCTGAGCTGGGTCCCGGAGAGCATCAGCACCCCCAGAAGAGCATGTGGGAGCTGAGCAAGACCGACTGCATGGAGTGTGAAAGGAAACTGGACCGTGAAACCCCAAGCTCAGTAAGCCAAAGGGAAAGGTCAAGCTGGGAACTGGGGCGTGCAAACCTGCCTACCCCTTTTGGTTCCAAAGATAAGATGGCTATGAGACGAAGCTACATGCCTCCCCCATAGTTTGCCCACAAGGAAATTCCTAGTGAGCTGCAAGGTCTTTTAGGGTGTTTCTTTCTGTTAAGATTTCACCATGGCAATGCAAATGGATAGCTTATCCTTTCGAGTACAGTCACCCTCAACCCACCAGACACAAATGTGTATCTGACTGTTCCCCATTTTGTCTAGGTTATCTTATGTAAAGTACAGATTCCCTGCATCTTTCCTCTGCTCCATCTGTCTGTGTCATCTTAGGTTTAAAAAAAATAATGCAGATTGAGCCAGACAAAGGCATGAACGACTCTTTTTCTCTATCTCCCTCTTACACGAAAAACTGTGTACCTCTCAATAACCAGCCCTTTCCCCTCTAAATTTAGAGCCCTCAAAATCATCTTGGGAGAATGGCATAGACCTGTCTCCCAGGCATGTGTCCTTACTTTTGACAAATAAACCTCCTAAAACGATTAAGATTTGTCTCATCATTTTTTCTCAATTGACAGGGGTGGCTTTCCAAACCAACAGCTCAAGGCCCAGGAGGTCACAGACAAGAGGACCAATTGCCAACTACCACCACTAGCAAGCGACTCGGGGTCCACACTCTGAGATGGAAGGGCCTGAGAGGTCAGCTGCACAAAGAATGTGTCAAGTGGTAGGAAAAAGTAAGGAAGAATAAACCAAAGGTCCTGTGGCAGACTCCATTTCCCATTTTAAAAATCATAAGTAAAAAGGAGGTTATAATAAATTATCTCATTTTCCAGATATGATAAGCACAACTGCTGAAAAGGACAATCAAAGAGAAGTGTCTCAAAATGACTACTGCTGAAAACTAATTTTCTCTTTTTGCATTCTACAATCTCTAAGTACTTTGCTTTAACAATCCTGGATTTTTTTTAGCAGATTTACTGCACAGACAAGAAATGTCAAAGTTTAAAAGCGCATTTACCGAAGTAATCAACATGCAAAACAAACTATTTCTAACAATAAAAAAAAAATTTCAGCTTTAAAGAGAGAAAATTTACTATAATAAGAACAAAAATGATAACTAAGAATAAATCTAATAAAACACGTGAGGCAGGAGAATAGGGTCTGGAGGCAGGAACCTAAGGCCAATTCACACTAACTTCTTAGAACTAAATCAAAAGGAAAACCTCACTTTCAAGCCCAGGTAACAAAAGAACTAGAGGCAATCTACCCGCTCTCTGCATGGCAGATGAAAAACTGAAAGTATCTCTGATTGATCCCCTTCAACAACCAATCAGGCTGGTCCCAGGCCAAGTCTTCCTCTGCATAACAGTGTAAATTTGTGACTTCACTTCAGCCTCTGATTGGTCACTTTCTGCAACCAATCAGACACTTGCATAGGGTGGTTTATAACTTCACTTCAGCTTCTCATTGGTCGCTTTCTGCAACCAATCAGACTGATCGTGGGCCACCACTTCATTTACACAGGGTGTACACCAAGTAACCAATGGGAAACCTCTAGAAGGTATTTAAACCCCAGAAAATTACGTAACCAGGACCTTGAGCTGCTAGCCCGGGCCTGTTCCCACCCTGTGGAAAGTGCGTTCCTTTTCCAGAAATCTCTGCTTTTATTGCTTCATTCTTCCCTGGCCTTGTTTGTACATTTTGTCCAAGTCTTTGTTCAAGATGCCAAGAACCCAGACACCCTCCACCAGTAACACACATACAAGACCCTTCAGGGAGAAAACTTGAAAACTTCACTGAAAAGCATTAAAAATGACTTTTAAAAGAGGAACTAGCATGTTCATGAAAATGAGTATTTAATTTCATAAAGCTACCCATTCTCCCAAACTAAAAACTGTCTTTTCTGATCCCTGACTTTCCATGCAATAGAAGATTCCATGCAATTCCAACCATAAACCAAACAAATCTAAAAAACAAAAACACAAATGAAAGACCTTGGCAAACTGACTCTGAGACACATGTGGAAGAGCAAGGGGTGGGACTGCCCAGTTCCTGGTGAAGAGAAAACCAGCAGGCGGTACACACCCACACCAGGCAGCAGGATGTCGTAAGGCTAAATTACTTGCAGGATGCAATATGAAGGGAAGACCACCTAAATACTGGGGCAAAACACAACACAACACAGATATACGTGAATGTGGCAGTGACAGAAAACAGAAGTGACATCACAAATGTAGAAAATAAAAAGTCCTTTTTCAAAGCTTTCCTCTTAGTTGATTATAAATCATAGCTTCTTTAAAAGTAAACTTACTGTAGCCTGGCCAACATGGCAAAACCCCGTCTCTAGAGAAAATACAAAAATTAGCTGGGTGTGGTGGTGGGCACCTGTAATCCCAGCTACATGGGCGGCTCAGGCAAAAGGATCGCCTGAACCCAGGAGGCAGAGGTTGCAGTGAGCTGAGATCATGCCCCTACACTGCAGCCTAGGCGACAGAGCAACACTCAGTCTCTAAATGAATGAATAAATGAATGAATGAATGAATGAATGAATGAATGAAAAAAGGGGTAGAGAGCAGACTACAGAAAGAGTGATGCAGCCCCAGAAGACCCCAATTAAATTCATACATTGTGTTCCTACTGTCACATGACATGAATGAAAGTGACAAAGAATCGTAAACCGAAAAGGCAAGACAGTGTCATCCAGGTAGGGGTTTCAAGGGGAAAGGGGGGTACACAGCAGCCCCAGTGCTCTGGGTAAGGCCTGAGTTCATGGCCATGTGTGCGGCTGGGCAGCAATGGTGGCGTTCTACCTCCTAAATCTGGCAGTGGATCATGAGTGCATACGTCCACACATATGAATTACATACAGTCTTTGGCGTGTGACAATATTATACAGTAAAAATATTTAAAGAACAAATGAGATTCCCGTCAGCAACTGTGTCCACAAGGGCCAGGCGCAGCAGCAGTTCGCCTGGGAGCCACTCCCAACAAGGCGAACTCCCGCCAAGGGCTTCTTACCTCCGTCACCTTGGGCTGCAGGATCAACGCTTCAGGGCTCATGCGAGGGATGTCTATGTGGATCTGGAGAAGCAGGAGAAACAGACGTGTATGTTACGTGACAACGAATACCACTGCAAGTGTTATGACTAAAACGGCAACGCTGAGGGACGGCCTCCCCCTGCCTTTACCCTGCTCTCTCGAGAATTCTCATTCTCTACACTACCACGATCTCCCCTGAAGGAGGCATCCAAAGCCTGTTCTCTCCGAACAGCTCGCCCAGTCCTAGGTGACAGGCCTGTCTGACACTGTCCCCGCCCAGCAGCCGCTGCTGCGTGATGAGGAACAGAGCAGGCCTCAGATGCTTAGTAACATCAGCCACAGCAATTAGTAAACATCGATTTTCAGCCTCTGACACAGGAGCAATTCAAGTACGTCAATAGTTGACAAGTTTTCCGCTGCGACAGCTTCTTCTTGGACAGAGGCCACATTTTTCTCCACTTTATGAAGTCCTGGGGGAATCTAGAACATTTTTCAAAGGAAGCATTTGAAAGCCTCAGTTAGTGTCAGCTGGTTCCTGCTTGGCCACCAACTGACATGAGATTTATAATGAAGTCCCCAACACTGCAAAGGACACTTGTGGGCCCCAGAAGCAGCCAAACGAGAGTGCTGTGAACTCAGGCTGGCTCCCAGCATCCCACGCAAACTTCTCGCACTAGCCCACACTCCCGTTTGTCCAGGACAGTGGCTCCAATGGGCTGAGGGAAGATAAACGCATTTTCATGCCGAGGGAGACGCTACGATTGCATTGCATTTCACCCCATCCTTACACATCCCCACAGAGGACCCTCACATCCAGGAGGCTGGGACACTGTCACTCTGCCACTTACCACACTGTGGCCAGGCCTCAGTTTCCTTGTCTACAAAACGGACACTCCAAGTACCTCAAAAGGTTACTGGTAAACATCAAGGAACATTGTGAGTCAACAGCCAAACGGAATAAGCTGAGACGCACACGCATCTGTGATGCGGGCAGCAGGAGCGAAGGAGGCCTGCCAGCAGCAGTGCTGCTGAAGAGGAGCGGGTGGGGGGATGGGGGGGAAGAGGAGGACAGGTGGGACAGGACGGGGGGACGAGGAGGGGGGCCAGGAGGAGGAAGAGGGGGACAAGGAGGAGACAGAAGTGGCACTACTCTATCCAGAGAGGCAGGGCCAAAAGACTGCAGCCGGCCACATGCAAGAGCCCAGGTGCCAGCAGGGATAAGGGCCCAGGTCTGTCATCAGGGTGTCCTGGAGGGCTGTCTATTCCAATACAGTTACACTTGTGTGGACACACACCCCATCCCCAGCATGAGTGGCATAAGCTGCTGCAGGGCAGGAACCAGGTCTGAGCCACCTCTACATGCCCAGGGCCAGCACAGCCCCTTACATAAAAGATCCTGTCACACATTTATTAAGGAGACAAGGCAGCATCCACCAGACCCCACACCTGCCATCCTCCCCTTCACCAGGGGAGACTCCAACATTAGAGAGATGGTCCTCCACAGGGCTGGGCAGGTAGGGCTCTGTGCACCCCTCCTTCCATCCCACCTGCCCCCCATGAAACACAGAACTGGGCACAAAGGAAATAGGCCATGACAGAGTTGACTGGGGGAGGAAAAGACAGACCAGACCAATATTTCATTCTGACTCCATATGGCTCTCCATGCGGCTTTGACATAACATCTTCAGCAGAAGAGCGAGCACACACAAATCAGATAAAGAAGGATGGAACGCAAGTGGGGAAGCTGCCGAAGGCACCCCCTCCTACTGCCTCCATCGGTGTGCAGGGGCGGGCTGCCAGTCAGGCTCAGTCCACGGGTCAAATGCCCAACTGGACGGCAAGGAGAAACCAGGGTCCCCAAACCCCATCGGGCCCAGCTCTGCCTGAAATGACGATGGTGAGAAAGAAGGCGCAGTTCCAAGAAGCCTGGAAGCATTAGGCAGGGAGGAAAAACGACTGCATCACCGCACACATGTCTCATCTATATTAATGTAGAAACAGTTTGGAAATTCACAATAGTATGCCATCTTTTTATTACCTATCACAGTAACTAAATAAAGATGTATGCAGCCCGTTCGTAATTAACTTTCTCTTCAAAAACTCGGAACAGAATTCCGCTTGCTAAAACTCGCAGATAGATGCGAGTGTCATCCTTTAGAAATCGTTTTCTGAAATTAAAATGCATTAAAAAACGCGCTCAAAACAATGCCAAATTTATTAATTTCCTAAAACCAATGCAGTAGCAAAAGAGACCAGGTAAGCTAATATTTCCTTAAACAAATCCAAAGTAATCTGTGTATCAAGTCAGTTTCCCAGAGTAACTGGGTGGTGGCCCAGTGCAGCCTGGGAGCCCCGGTGCCAGACAGAAGGCACCAGAGGCCAGTGGGAGCTCCGGCCAGGAAGGAAACGGAGGCGGCCATGGCCCCAGTCTCACTCCTAAGCAAGTCACTTTTCCTCCTGTAGCCCTGTGTTCAGGAATGCATTGAACTTAAAGAATCTTTGATTACGTAACAGAGGTAAGGCATATCTTTGGACTTTTTTTGTGTGTGTGATGCAGTTTCGCTCTTGTTACCCAGGCTGGAGTGCAATGGCCCGATCTCGGCTCACCGCAACCTCCGCCTCCTGGGTTCAGGCAATTCTCCTGCCTCAGCCTCTTGAGTAGCTGGGATTACAGGCACGTGCCACCATGCCCAGCTAGTTTTTTGTATTTTTAGTAGAGACAGGGTTTCACCATGTTGACCAGGATGGTCTCGATCTCTCGACCTCGTGATCCATCCACCTCGGCCTCCTGAAGTGCTGGAGTTACAGGCTTGAGCCACCGTGCCCGGCCTGGACTTTTTTTTTTAACAGATAAAACAAACAAAGAGATGTGGATATCCCACGTCTGAGAGAGGAAAATGTGGCAAAGCTCCTCCACCTAGAAGTAACGTTTGCAGAAGGAGATATTCCTGGCATGCCTCGGGAAGCCCAGAAGCTGATTTCAGATATCTGAGACAATAGTATCAATTAAGAACTACCAATCTGACCTTTCACATATTACAAAGAGAGTGAGAATTATACAGTCCTCAAAGAGCTATTCTAACAGTAAATTCTGGATGTACTGTGAATCATAAATCAATTTTAAGTATTTTCCCATTATGTACATCATCTGTCAACTGACTATTTAAGAAACCATAATTAGACACATTTTATATTAAACTAAATAGCAAAATGGTAGCTTGGCTGCACCGTCTATGGTCTGAAGTATGTCCCCCACAAACCCAAGCTGATTAACATACCTTTCCTGGGTCGGTATCATGTCCCTAGCTGAACCAAAGAACCCAGCGCCAGCTGCCCCCATGCAACCTCTCTGTCCTGATGCCGTCCAGCTCAATGCCTGGGCCTGGGCCTTCAGGAATGGCCTTTTATTACCAGATAGCAGCTCATGCTGACACAAACTCCCACCATCACCCTAAGGCAGGTCACAGGAATCCATGGCATTTATTTTACCACCTCAATTTAAAATACTCTTTTTTACTTTTGTAGAGAGAATTGAAGACAAGCAAGATAGTACTATTGGAATAAATTTTCCATTATTTGTTTTACAATTTATTAGAAAAGAAAAATCTGTGAGCTAATCAGGGACCTGCATCTTTAACTCTGACCAACTCCACGTGGTTTTGATAAAAACATTTCCTCCTATAAATCACATGGAAGCAAAGTACTTCAGGTAACACACGAAAGACAGAAAGGGTTCTCACCTGCCTGTACGTGTCCTGGTGAACTTCATCATTCCTCGAATGGTAATAGTGTTCAATAAATGCAAAATACTCTTTTTGTTTTCTCTGGAGAGTGGCTGGTCTCCGGTCTACATTGGCAGGAAGGTAGCCCTGAGTGAGGAATAAAAAACAAAAAATATACAGGGTCACAGTGAATTCATGGAGTCCCTATGAGAAGTGTGAAATAAAAAGGTTTGCATCCTACCTGAGCTTGGCATTCTGAAATCTGATACAAAGGGGAGCACAAATTGTGGGAAAAAAGAAACACACACAGAGAAGGTCAGCCAGCTGAACACCATGCAGGCAGCACTCCCGACGGCACCAAGGAAGGGGCCAGGGCTCGCGTCCGCGGTCTCCTGGGGCAGGCCCTCTTCCCTCGGCCTGACCGGAGTCGCTCAGGCTCTGCAGCAGGTGAGCCCACGGCCTTCCTACAGCAGGGCTGCGCGATGAGACAAGCCCTTCTCTATTGGCCTCATACACCAGGAAGGACTCCAAAGTCTCAAGAGTCTTCTACCAGCAACCACACGCACACATATACACACATACGTGTGTACATGCACACATACACACACATATGTGTGTACATGCACGCACACATACGTGTATACACACACGTGTGTATACACACACGTGTGTATACATACACGCATATACACATATGTGTATACATACACGCATACACACACATACATGTGTATGTACTGTCACTTAGGTAAATGTGCGGCTGTCTTCAAACACTCATGGGCCTGTGGGAGCTGTGTCCCAGGACGGAAAGGGGACTTGACCTCAGAAAGGGCCAGCCAGCACAAGGCAGTCACGAAGAGCCCGATTCCTGGTCCCAAAGGTCCGGGGTTTCATGTTTTCTGTTGCCTTGTTTCTACTTTTTAACTTGAAGTTATTGACAATATATAGTTGCCCCTAAGTGTCCTCGGGGGATACCAACATTCTTAGCTGCTCAAGACCCTTGTATAAAATGGCATAGTATTTGCATGTAACCTATGCACATCTTCCTGAGTACTTCAAATAATGTATGACTCCTGGCACAAGGTAAATACTATGTAAACAGTTGTTAGACTGTGTTGTTATTTATATTATCTTTTGTTGCATTATTACTTTTCATTGGTTCTTTTTCCAAATACTTTCCATGCACAGTTGGTTGAATCTTCAGATGCAAAACCCTTAGATATAAATGGCCAACTCTAATTTATAAAATAAGTGTGCCCATTTTAGCCAACCAGTTTGGTGGCTTTTGACAAAGGTAGCCAGCTATGTAACTCATACTCCAAGGAAGATACAGACACCCTTCCATCCTCCCGCCCCCGCAGACTTCCCGGTACCCTCTAGCAGCCTGTTCCAACCCTGGCAGAGGAGGCGCTCACATCGTCACTGTGTATGGCTGAGCCTGACTTAGAACTCTCTAGAAATGGAGTCACTCAGGACCTACACTGTACGCAAGCTTTTCCTTTGCTCGGCAGCAGAGCATCTTCTGAGACGCTTCCAAGTTAGGTAATCAGCTGCCATCTCCTTTCCCTAGCTGTGTCCATTGTATGGATCCACCAGTTTGTTAAAGGTTCACCTGTCAATGAACATTTGCGTCGTTTCCGGTTTGGGGTTTGTTATATTCTTGCACAAGATTTTTGTTGGCATACGCTTTGGCTTTTCATGGTTAAATACCCAGGACTAGAGTTACTGGGTCATAATATTGGTATATGTTTAGTTTTCTAAGAAACTGCCAGATCTTTTTCCAAAGCAGCAAGGTATGAGAACTCCAGATGCCCCATACCCTTTCCAACACTTAGGACTGTGAATCTAACTATCAGCCAGGCGGTTGGGTATGGCTTTAATTTCCTTTCCATAACGATTAATGACACTGAACATCCTTCTTTGGTGAAGTATCTGTTCAGATCTTTGGCCCAGTGTTTACCCAGGTTGTGCGTCATCTTATTACTGAGTTTGAGGAGCTCTATATACACTCTAGATATGAATCTCTTTCCTGTGTATGCACTGTCATTCCTCACCACAATCTAAGGCTTGCTTTTTTGTCTCAAACAGATGAAGTCTTCAAGTTTCATGAAGTCAAACTGATAGCTTTTCTTTTATAATCAGTGTTCTTGTATCTTATATAAAAAAGATTTTTGGGAGCGCACAGTGGCTCACACCAGTAATCCCAGCACTTTGGGAGATCGAGATGGGTGAATCACAAGGTCAGAAGTTCGAGACCAGCCTGGACAACATGGTGAAGCCCCATCTCCACCAAAAATACGAAATGTCATCAGGTGTGGTGGTGCCTGCCTGTATCCTCAGCTACTTGGGAGGCTGAGACAGGAGAATCACTTGAACCCAGGAGGCAGAGGTTGCAGTGAGCCAAGATCACAACACTGCACTCCAGCCTGGGCAAGAGAGCAAGACCCTGTCAAAAAATAAAAAATAAATAAATAAAAAATTCTCCTTGTTCTTCCCTGGAAGTCTTAACACTCTGCCTGGCCACATCTTTCTCATCTCTCAAGTGTCTCTTCAGTGGCCACCTCTCCCATGAGGTCTCACCGGGCACATGGTCAATAGTCACTTCTCCCATGAGGTGGGGCTGGTCACTCGATGCTCCGGCAGCATGTAGCTAGAAGTTCCCTCAGGGCCAGCCCCTCATGATGCCAACCAGCTGGCAGGCACACAAGCTCTCACTGGGTGAATCACATACGAACAAGAGACTGAATGAACAAACAAATTTATCCCAGATGGCACTTTGTGCCTCTTAAAGTGCTTCCACGTCTGTAGTAGACATCACTGTGTTACCCACCAAACATCTACTCATCCTTCCTGGAAGAGAGCCCTGGAGATGCTCTGGGGGCCACGTCTCCCTATGCCCAACCCTTGTGGCCCACATGGGAACCCTCTTCCTTCAGGACAGGTCTTGACTGGGCTAAGCGGCACAGCTAAGCCCTTTTCCAGCCACCATGACTGACAGTTCGGGGGTGGTGAGATGGCCCCTCACAGGAATAAGAGCCAAGCCAGGGCTTTTCCTTGCTGCTGCTGTGAAACAAAGCAAGTGTACACAGGGTGGAGCTGGGGCGGCCACCCTCCGATGGGAAGGGAGAATTACAAGCTGCAGGTCCACTAAAAAGCTGACCTGAAGGACAGCGGGACTCAGAGAGCCCCCAGGCCTCAAGCATGAAGGTAGACTCCAGCCCCATCTTTTCAGCTGTGTGAGCAATGACATTCCTTCCGTTCTCCTTCAGTTTCTACTGGCACCTATTCTATATTGTAAATTACACTCAGGCACATTCGTTTTAACACATTAGGGTCACACCATTGAAACTTCTTTTTAATAAATGCTTACTCAAGTATAGCATACTCACATAAAGGTGTACCCCAAAATCGTGTGTGAATTATCACAAAGTGAGCACGTCTGTAAATACCATCCAGGTAACAGCCAGGCCATCATCGTCTTATCAGGCCTCTCAGTCCCCGCCCCTTACCTGGTCCTCTCCTAAGCGGTAATTTCTGTCTGGCTGCTTTCATTCAGTGTTACCCTTGAAAACCAGTTCATGTCGTAGCATGTAACAGCAGCTCCTCTCTCCACTGTTGCATAATACTGCAAGGTATGAAATCCATTCTATGAACAAAAACATTTGTGCTGTTTCCAGCTTTTGCTTTAAAGATTCTTGAAGCTCCCTTTTTATGTTACATGACACGCATTTCTGTTAAGGCTATACCTGGAAGTAGACCTGCTAGGTCTGCATACCTCTGAAAGATTTTGCTAAAGGATTTTCAAAGTGATTTTGCTCCCATCAGAGTGTTCTAGGTCCTTGTCAGCACTTGATACTGGATCCTTTGACCTTAGCCTTTCTGATGGCTCTGCCGTGCTATCTATTAGACTATGTTTCGCTTTCATTGAGTCTCCCAGAAGACAAAGGGAGGCTGGTTGTGTGTCCGCATCTCTGAAAGGCGAGTGCAGATGTATTAGCCCCTTCCTGTGAGGCCATCTGCCTCCTTTCTCAAAGGCATTCATATCTAGAGAGTCCACGTGTCAGCCCTGCTATGAACAGCCTTCTTTTGTGAGCTGCCTTTTCACCCTATTAATGACATCTTTGATGAAGAGAAGTCCCTAACTTTAATGTAGCCCAGTTTATGAATCTTTTATGATTAGTCCTTCCCCTTTAAAATCCTGCCCGTGTTCCCATGTCATTAAGTACAGTTCTACAATAGGAATCAGCAAACTACAGCCCACCATCTATTTGCGTAAAGAAAATGTGGCTGGACCCGGCACAGCCCATCTGTTTACGTACTGTGCGTGGAGCTGCTTCAGCCCTGCAGCAGCAGAGTGGGGTGGCTACGAGAGACCACGTGGCCGACAGGCTCAAATATTTACCATCCAGACCTTTACAGAAAACATTCCCTACTCTAAAACATCAATCTTAAAGGTGACATTGGCTTCCATCATACCTATTTCTGTCACCTTTCCCCAATCTGTAAGCATTTTAATTATTTCTAATTGTCCAGTATTCTAAAACACACATGAGCTAACAATGGCAATTATTTCCTGAGGTAAAATTCCTACAGTGAACTTTTAGCTCAAAGGAATACTGGATACCTTCAAGGTTTACGATGTGTGATTTCCAAGTAGCCCTGGCAGAAAGGGCAGCAGGTCACAACTCAACCGCCTGGTTACACATGTGTCGAACGCCTCCCCGACCGGACAGGACAAGGTGTCTCAGGGGAGAACACTCTCAGGAAAAACAATCGCTGTCGATTACGGTATTCTGCAGAGGAGCACTGAGCAGTCTCTTGGAAAGGTGCACTCGGGAGGGAGACACCAGGAGTCCTCGTGATGGCGGAAAGGAGTGGCCATCATTCCCACCTGGCCTCTGTTCTCCCACAAAATGAGAAAATAGTAGTATTCCAAAGAGCATACTGCTTCGCATCATTCTAACAGTGACAAAAAGGGTCACCAGCCCCGAGTGTGCACAGCAGTGCCAGGCATGGTTCTGTGTCCTCCTGCGTGGCTATTTCACGACCCACCCACCTGCGCACCTCCATACTCAGGCCTCTTTCACTGGGATGTGCTGGTGGATTGCCAGAGGCAGAACTCCTTCTGTTGGGTACCCAGCCCTGCTCCCCGTTACGGGAAGGCATAAAATTACTGGTGGTGACCAGACCTGAGTGAAACAGGCTTCTTCAAGTGAAGGCCAGCTTCGCAGACAAGTCATCTCAGAACCACCCGCTTCATCCAGACCCGTGTTCACCTAATTGTTATTTCACGCCTGTATTGCCTCTTGTCAATAACAATTACATAAGATTACTTCTGGTTTTTGACCCCAAATTGCCATACCCGTAGGTTAACTAAGGAAGAGTTGGCTCCCCACCAGACTGCGCTACACACAGTGCTGCTGTAACTCCACTAATCACAGAAGGCCGTCATTGTCCCTATCTACAGACGAGGAGACAGGCTCAGGAAATGTGGTTAACATGCCCAGAGTCACCCGGACACAACGGCAAACTAAAGCCAACCCCCAGCTCCTGACATGAGGTCCCACACTGCTCACGAGAGTCATCTGATCCCAAGTCACTGAAGACCTGGGGACAAATCTGCATGCTGAGAGCCACCCACAGATACAAACACAACAACAGTCATTCACCCAGCCCCAGCCATACAGAGACGCTGAAGACAGTCCAGGCTCGCAGGGGACTGTCCATCAGTGGGTGGACCACACGGTCCTTTCTCCACACTCTGGTGAGAGACCCTGTGAAAATCACATCATTTTAATACCACTACCCTGAAAAAACTTCCAATTGCTTCCAATCGTGCTCACCATAAAAGCCCAGGCCCTGCCTAGGCCGAGAGCTCCTGCGGGCCTGGCCCTTCCTGCCTCTCTGACCAAGAGGCCAACACTCATCACTCACCATGGCTCCTCCCGCTTTTACTACGCGGCTTAAATGTTCCTTAAATGTCATGCCCCCTCCTGCCTCAATGCGTCTCTCTGAATTTACTGTTCCTCTGCTGTGACTCATTTCATCTACATCAGGTCAGTGAACTGACCACCAGCCAGTCCTGCCAACCCATATTTGTAAATGAAGTGTTACGGGAACATAGCTGTGCGCCTTCATTTACATGGATTCCCTATGGCTACTCTGGGCCACAATGGCAGAGCTGAGCTGCAACAGACCACAAGGGCCACCAAGCCTAGGGTGTTGACCGGCTGCCCTTTTGGGGACAGCCGCCGTCCGCTGCTCTCGGTCTGTGCCGGGCCAGCAGCTGCTTCCCCAGGAGCACCTTCTCTCGGTGTCCACCTCCCCGGCTGCGGGAGGAGCCCGTGACACTGCTTCCTGTTACTTACTGTTCTAACTCTTCATCACCTGTGTCTGGTAGGCACTATTCCCCGATGGGAAACACAGTGAGGAACAGATGAGCCCTCTTCAAAGAACCAACCAGAGAGGAATGTATGCCCAGCGCCCACACAGTGACCTCCCTCGTTCCTTTAACTCCTCGCTCAAAGTCACCTCCTCAATGCAGGCCACCCTGACCAGCCACCCACCTACTTAAACAGCACCTTGCCCTCCTCGGCCCTCCCAATCCCACCAAGCTGATCCCAGGCCTTTTCCTGCAACACTCATCGTCTTCCACGGTCCATCAAATTTCCTTCTCAGTGGACCGTCTTCCCCCACCAAATGAGATCTCTGAGAGGGCAGGATGTTCATCCAAGGGCCTGGAACACCATTTGCCCCATGTTAGACGTAGTGAACGCCACATTCTCTTCAGAGAACCAGCACATCAGTATGTTCAGCTCTCTTATTCTTTAATTCTCCATTTTCAAGTTTAACTTCCCGGTTCCCTGTGCCCCCTTGCCTCTAGTTTTGGTAAACAAGTTTCCTGCCAGTTCTAATCAGTACTTCACATCTGTTCCCCTGGTCCCTGCTATGACCTGTTCCATAACCATCCTTCCCACCAAACTACCCAACCCACCATGCTGGCTCATACCCCTGCTCTCTTTAAAACAGCCAATCAGAATTAGCTTAGTCTGTATGGCCCAACCCTAGCCAATAGAGGAACAATGACACAGGAGTAGGGGCTACCTGCATCAGGAATAAGAGCCTCCTCCCCTCGCTCGTCCAGGTGTGTGCTCGCCATTGCTCCATCTGTGAGACGCACCCTTCTCTAGAAGTAAATTGCCTTGCTGAGAAAATTTATATTTGAGTGCTACTTCTTCTGCAGTACCAGAAATGTACACATAACAGATACCCAGTCTTTCCTTGCTAAGTGCCTGAGTGATCATGATGTGCAGCAATACTATCAGACCCAAAGGTGGCCACGGCCCTGAGACTCAGGGAGAAAGACACCTGTGCCAACTTGGGACAAATCAGAATGAGCGTACACTTCTGGGGTTTGGTTTTGATAGTGGAGAAGATGGGGTGGAGAGGAAGAGATAGAGCATGGAAGGCGCAGGGAAACGTGTCCGGGTTGGCCCAGGGGAAGGTCTGAAAAACAGCCTGGCCACTGATGGGTGTGAAACTGTGGGGAGCACCCAGGACACAGGCCCGTGTGCCAGGGAAGGGCCCTGGCCTTCAATACAGGACAGTATGGGCCACCAAGGGTAATCAGCTAGGGCGTGGTGTAGACAGCCTGACATCAACTGCATTCAGCGGCAGCAAAAACTCCGTACTGAACTTGCAAGAGGACTTTCAGAAATACTTCCCATTCCCCAAATTTTAAACTTAACTTGAAACACAAATTCTAGAAGGCAAGTATATCATCATCAGAACACAGGCAATAAAAACCCTGCATGTGCTCCTGACACTCCCATCCCTACAGGAAAACACACATATGCAAGTGGAGGCCTTTCAATAATTAAGCAAGACTAGAAATTATGCAAATGAAATAGATGCAAGAATGCAATGAATTTTAAATGACAGAACTACAAAAAACTTAATTGCTGTATTAGCATGCTATAAAAACACTAATCATAAATGTAAAACAACGCATGCATATACTTACATCTAAATTGTCCTGGTGACACAAAAATCAAATTGTTCCCTCCCACTGTGTTCATATGCAAACCTACCTCAATATTCTTCAGAAAGGAAAGCTAACACTGGAGTCTCAGTTCTCATTTTTAACCATTATACTCACTAATGCAAATGTTAAATGTTTAATTAGTTTTTGTTCCATGTTTCTGAAATACTTATTTTAAAAAGAGCCAAAAATATGATTCTCCATAGCACTAATTTTTAAAAAGTTACCGCCCTGCTTGCATGAAATATAAATATTAAGTAGTATTACTTGTGGCTTAATGACATGTTCTAGACTAGATATTAGTTTTTCATAAATGACAAGTCGTGTTTCTCACCTTTCTTCATTGAGGTGGCATTGCCTACTCATCAATTAAAAACAATGCTACTCCAATCATGTTAATGACAAATCATAAACATAATAAAAAAGAGTCATTAGTTGGCCAGACCCTGAAATAGATTCCCATTCAAGTACAGCTTTGGTTATCTGCCTTTTGAAGCTGGACAAACAATAAATTTTCAATTCTGGGCGTAGCTGTTAACCTCTGGGTCTAGGAAGGACTCATGGACTGGGATAAACCCCTCCGGTCTTACCCTACTCACCCGAGCCTTCCCAGACAAGATGCTCCTGGCTCTCAGCGAATCTCAATGAGCCTCTCACCCCTCCAACACCGACACTCCAATGCCCCAGGCCAGCTTCCCTGCCCAGGTACCTCAGCCCAGGTGTATGCTGCCTGCCGTGGGGCCTCACTGCCCGCACAAGCATAGTGCACGACTTTCAATGACCTGCTTCCCAGGTGGCTCAGGAATGCTCCACCCTGTCCCACTGGAGCCTGAGTGTCCTAGAGCAGCTGTCTCCAACCCTGGGCACACGTGAGAACCCCCAAGAACCCAGGTAACAGTATTTCCTGAGCTCCCCAGGTGATACTAACATGCAACCAAAATGGAAACCCCCAGAATGGTGAAGAGGGCAGGCCTGAACCTGCCACACCCTTGCCCCCCATCCCCCACCTAACCACAGGGCAGGCACTCTGTGGACTACGTGGTTCACAGCTTGCTGGAGTCACTCAACACCCTGATGCCTGAGTCCACCCTAGAGATTCCAATCTGCTTCATGGGCCCAGACACAAGGATCTGGAAAAGCTCCCCAGGAGAGCCCTGGGATTCAGAGAATGATAAAGAGGCATCCTTAATTGGAGAGACCCCTTCCCTGCTGAGTTCCCACCCCCCACCATTCTCCCAAATGTTCTTGTAACCTATGAGAGATGGGAAGGTTCTTCTTGGTTTATATCTTGGACTACATTATAAGGAGGTACGATCTCTTGCTCTATGGCTATTATCCACTATTAACATAAACATATAGCCATGTATATCTATTCTCTCATCAGCTACCTGGACTCGCTCCAGCATGTCTGAACAGGACCAGGCAAGCTCCAAACCCTGGCACATGCCATTCCTTATTTGGAAACCCTCCTGACCTTCTCCTGACCCGCTTCCTCTTCTCCCTCATCTTCTTTCCCCTCATCTATTCAGGAAATTTCCAGATTTTGAGCTAATCAGGTCAAGCATAGAATGTGAGGTCCCGTTCTGGCCAATGGAAACTGGACACAGCAGGAGGGTGGTTGCGTCAGGTTATGAAAGTTCTAAGTGTCCCTGTCTCCCTCGTGCAGGTGGGCCCTCGTGGCAAGGCTGCCAGCGAGTGGCCCCCTCCCGGCAGGAGGTCAACCAGCCTTGCTGAGTGCTCCACTGTCTCCGTGTGGATTCTTCCCGACGTTGTAAACCCATTTCCAACATGACCCCAGTGCTGCAGAGGGCCTGGCTGAGGGCAGATGTGTGAGCAACACGTGCTCAGGGATGGGAGACTGGCATCGTGTGCTCTGCTCCCCATATCTCTACTCTTACAGAAGGCCCAGAGCCACGGTGCAGCGGGACTGTGCCTGGGGAGCCGGACGGCATCAACGCTCGCCAGCACAGGGCGTGGAACATGGCAAAGGCACACTGAGCACTTGTTCCAGAAAAAGAGCCAACGCTTGCTCCCTGCTCTAGCTGCCAGGGTCCTCTCACCCCAGCCCTGTAGCCTTTGGCCCCTCAACTCCCTTCCCTGTTCCTCCCCAGTTCTTCCTGTCCCAGCCCTAGTCCCCTCCCAAGAGCCTGCTAGGAGCAGCCTCCCCTCAACCAGCACTGCTCCTCTGAGTCAGACACTGGGCAAGAACTGCCTGGTCCCTGCGTTACCTGCCACATGCCTGTCCACAAGAATCTCCGAGTGCATGGTCTGACACAGGGCAAGCATACAGTAAGGGACAGACACAGGGCAGCAGAGCACTGGGGGCACAGAAATAAGATCCCAACAGACTCCGTTTCCATGTAGTTGGACCCTAGGTCTGCCCTGCGGGGGCAGTGGGGTGACAGAAAAAGGCAGGCCCTCTACTGTCTGTTCTGCAGGCCCCAGGGGGATGACTCGGTCTTCTTCCCTGCACCCAACACAGTGACACGTTCACATGAATGAACCAACCAAGGGCTTCTTTAAGGCTTTACTCTTCCAGAAACACAGGCTCATCACTCCCCACTTAAATCCTTCAGGATAAAACCCAAGCATCGGGGCGGGTAAGGACGGCAGCAGGGCAGCTGTCACCTGGCCTCCGCTTGGGCCCCTCCACCCCAGCCTTTGCTCCTGCTTGTCCCACCCCTACTGCGTGCCCCAACTCTTATGGTCTCCCCATTTCCCACTAGCAGAGAGAACACTAACATCCCTTTTGAGATGACACATAAGATGCCACCTTCCCCAAGAAGCCTTACCTGGCATCCTCATGAACCCCTTCTAAGCACCCCACATTTGGAAGGACAAGCTTTGCTCCCTGACCTAACATTTATTTTCTACTCATCTGTCAATCCAAGCCCGGAGAGGGCCAAGAACCACCACGTTCAACTCTGTCCCCTGTGACTGCAAGCCTCCACTCCCTCCCATCCTTCCCCACCTGCCCTGGCCTTGCGTATCCTAGGTGTGAAGTCTCCTCTCAGCAGAGGCTGACCCTCAGCACTCAGCTGCTCCAGACACTGCGGGACTCCTCCACCCCTTGCTTCACACCTGCATCCTGTCCATCCTACAGTACGTAGTCCCGGCCTCCACCAGCTCGTCCCACCGCAAGTCTGCGGTGCCCCAACCTCCTCGTAACGGCAGGCTACTGTCTAGTTCATCTCTGTCTCCCAAGCAAAGGCCCCTGCAGGCAATGACGGTTAAAGGACTAAATGTGTTTTTCCTTTCATAAGAGAAAGCCCTGAGAATGCTCAGGCTTTCTCTTGTGAAAGGAAAATATCTTGGTTCCCAAGATCACTAAAAAAAAAAACCTCAAGCTGGAAAGTGCTTAGAGCAAATGTGCCTCCCATTCTATACAGAGTCAGTCCTCGGCTCACTAGAGACAGATGCACATCTGATTTGCCTCCTTTGGAAGGGCTAATCAGAAACTCAAAAGAATGTAACCTTTGTGTATCACCTATCTGTGACCAGGAAGCTCCCTCCCTGCTTCTGATATATATTGATTGATGTCTCATGTCTCCCTAAATGGATAAAACCAAGCTGTGCCCTGACCACCTTGGGCACATGTCACCAGTGCGTCCTCAACCTTGGCAAAATAAACTTTCTAAATCACCTGAGGCCTGTCTCAGGTTTCCTGGGTTCACACTGCCACTTGCATCGCCAGGATTCCTGGCTCAGACTCCACCTACACCCACCTGCCCTCCTGTCCACAACCAGCAGAGGGGGGCTGTCTGTCACCTCCCCTTCTGCTCCTCTGTCCACTGAAACCAGAGTGTCCATTTCCACATCAACCCCTGTGCTATACACATCAGCGAAGCGGAACCATGACCCACAGAGACAGAACTAGAGAGAAAGACCAGCATAAAATAACTCATATGAGACCTTCCGCCTAGACACAGCACATCCTTAATAAACATAAAACTGAAATTAGGATTTTCATCAAAACTTCCTACAAATCAACCTGAAAAGTTTGCAACCTATCTTCAGGGACATTTAGAAAACTGGGTATAAACTGGAAAACTCGGTTAAAATTAAAAAGCACAAAACAAAAATATAAGCAATCGCAGCAAGCCTAGTTTTAATTGCCAGAGAATATTTAATCAATAAATATTCACTGTTCAGAGCTGCATCTGCATTTAGGATTATGAGGTGCTAAGCTGCAAATTTATTAAGACTCATTAGCCAGAAAGAGTCTTTTAAATACTAAAAGTCAGACCCAATTTAGAGTAAACACTCAGAGCTCCCTATTGACTTAGCTCCAAAAATAATGAAAAAGGAAAAGAGAAGAAAACTGCCCGTAAACCATTCTGAAATGGTCGGCAGGGCCAAACTCACTTCCGATGGTAAGCCTGAGCTACATGCAAGAGGACATGCTGACGGCCACCCCTGCCTGACCGGACCTTTCCCAAAGGGCACCCAGACACGCAGCTTAGCGCCAAGGCAGAGGCGGCCACAATGCCACCCTCCACCACAGAAACATGAACGACTTCTCTCATCCATTTTTGTCTTTTCCTGACAGCACTACTCATACTTTAAAGAAAGAAAAGGCTGGGCACGGTGGCTCACACCTGTCATCCCAGGACTTTGGGAGGCCAAGGTGGGTGCATCACAAAGTCAAGAGAGCGAGATCATCCTTGCCAACATGCTGAAACCCTATGTCTACTAAAAATACAAAAATTAGCTGGGCGTGGTGGCACGTGCCTGTAGTCCCAGCTACTCAGGAGGCTGAGGTAGGAGAATTGCTTGAACGGGGAGGCAGAGGCTGCAGTGAGCAGAGATCGCACTACTGCACTCCAGCCTGGTGACAGAGCAAGACTCTATCTCAAAAAAAAAAGTGGTCGGCCGGGCGCGGTGGCTCAAGCCTGTAATCCCAGCACTTTGGGAGGCCGAGGAGGGTGGATCACGAGGTCAAGAGATTGAGACCATCCTGGTCAACATGGTGAAACCCCGTCTCTACTGAAAATACAAAAAAATTAGCTGGGCATGGTGGCAAGTGCCTGTAATCCCAGGTACTCAGGAGGCTGAGGCAGGAGAATTGCCTGAACCCAGGAGGCGGAGGTTGCGGTGACCCGAGATCGCGCCATTGCACTCCAGCCTGGGTAACAAGAGCGAAACTCCGTCTCAAAAAAAAAAAAAAAAAAGTGATCAAACATATGTCCTTGTTTTCAACATATTCTAAACAAATTTAAAACATATTTCTCTGTTTCAACTGCTTAAAGTTTAAATAACCATCTCTGCTCTGCTGAAACCTTTCCATATCACAGCCTGGAACATATAGATTTTCTAATAAAATCTGAGGAAAAAATACAGTTGTCATAATTATTACTTGTCCTTGTTTTCTGCCAGTCCTGTCAAGCCAAGCTTAAAATTAAGCAAAGAATGGAAAATGTCAGCTTAGCCATGGCAAAGACCTTGATCACTGTGCAACAAAGCCAGGGCAAACCCGTGGGTGGTGGCTGGCAGGCCCTTCTCAGGCCAGATGCCTGCAGTCCCTGCACACAGGGAGATGTGCAGATGGGCGGCTCAGTGGCACTTACCGAGAGGAGCTTCCACGTCATCGGACGCACTGGCTTAGGGATTCCGGACCAGCTCAACTTCCGTAACTCCTCTGTTGATGAAAAGAAGGGACAAGGAAAAGCAAGATTTACAGAAGGTTCGCAAACGTCCCCAGTGCGTCCACACGTTCCACCTGGTTTATTAGGAGGCAATGAGCCCCATAAACAAATTAAACTAAATGATCAACGTTTCAGATACCAGGCGTTTTCAATATCCGAGAGAAGGTAAATTACCATTCTATGCAAACCAAGCTACAGGTTACCTGTTTACATGTTTGCAAAGGCATCCCGTGTCCCTGGAGCTACCCTGGGACAGGTGAGGCCCCATGACCCCCTCCTCCTTCAAGCAGGGAAATCCAGAGGACACCGGCCTCCTTCTCCCCTTTCCCCTTCTCTCTGTCTCCCTTCCCCCTTTTCTCTCCCAAAGGAGGCTTTTTCCCCCCAACCTGACCATGTGAATTGGTCTTCCTTTCTCTCATCCATCTCACTCTCCATTTGCTATTTAAGCGTATCTACACGATGCGGTTTTTCTCACTACTGGTTTTGAAAGAAACTGTTTCATGGAGATAAGCTTGTCTTTATATGGCATTAATTAAGGATATGGCCATATTCTACACAGACAACAGTCTTCAAGGTAATCTAATACAAATCAATGAGGCTTTATAAACACCTACAAGTAGAAAAGAATCATGAGAGGGGAGGGGCTGACCAGAGGCAGCGGGGTCCGAGAGCAAGGCCCAGCCCCTCCAAGGTCAGGGAAGGACAGCACAGGGCAGCGGTGAAGGAGAGCGGGCCTGCATTCCATCGACCTCCGTTGTCTCCTTGAGTGTCTCATTCCCATGCCCTGGATGGCTAGAGAATCCATTTCCATTTGTAGGTAAATCAACGCTTGTCCAATCCCACTGAAACTCAAGTAATTATTTCTTTCCTTTAAGTTAGGAATCTACCATTAGGTCCTTCTCCTAACAGCCTGAAGCTAATGATTAATAACAGGAATAAAAGAAATGATTAAAGAGAAGACTCTGCTAATATAATCAACAAAATACAAAGTCCTGACATCTAATCTTTTTCCAATTACTAAAGTCTAAGTAAAATAAGTATCAGAATAATTGGGCGATAGTCGCAGCAATAACTTGCATTTTACAGCAATCTCAGAAAATATCAAATCTTCCCCAGTACCCTGAGGATATTATGAAAAGCAGGAACCTCATATCTGAACACCAATAATGTAATGTTTACCAACCATGTTCCCAGTGCCTCTCCCTTGGCATAACTCTGGTTTTCTGATTATGGTTTATAAGAAAAAGCTGAGAGGAAACTCATTTGTTAATGTTCTCTGAACCTATCTCCTCACTGGAAGAAATTCACAGAAATTCAAAAATCTTGAATATACATAAAAAGAGAAGGTTCTAACTCTGCTTACGCTTTGGTGTTAAAAGAGAGCTTTCATACGTATTATCTCATTTGATCCTCAAAATACTTTGTGTTACTTAGGGCTGTGATAACATTGTATTTGAAAGAAATCATCTCATAGAGGTGAAATCACCTAACCAAGGTCACACAGGAACTAAGCAACCTTCATCGACAAGGTCTTTCCACTACATCACAGCCACAGGAACATTCAAAAATCAACAGCACTTCTCTCCCAGCAAAAAAAAATAACCTGGGCGTAAACTTCACAAGAACGGTACACAGGAAGAAAAGTGCTCGTCTTCACCTGACGGCTCACATAAACAAGAGGAAACACCACGCTCACTGACACCAGCGTGTATTTCCTCTTCCTCTGGGCCAGGCTCTAGGCTAGGAGTGGGGGAATTACCAATATGAGCAACATCAAACACAGCCCCGGTGCCTACACAGACCCCTGTGCTGGGCTTGCAGTCCCCTGTGCTTAGAGAACCCCTTGTGCTTCCAGATCGGCTCTGTGCTTAGAGGGCTCACCTGTGCTTAGACAGCCTCCTCCATGTTAAGGCTCACCTGCACCTAAAGAGCCTTCAGTGCTTAGAGGGCCCATCTGTGCTTAGAGAACTCACTTGTGCTTAGAAGAGTTCACCTCCCATTCCAAGGAAGAGCAAAAGAGGTAGCTCGCCCAAGTGCTCAGATGAACAGGCAAACGGTGCCCTGAAACTGTAGATGGGGAAGTTTACCTTGTTAGGAAGGTCAGGGCGGTTTCCTTGAGGAAGTGACAATGGCGATAAGATCTAAGGATGAGGAGAAATTAACCGGGTGAAGAGGGAGGCCAGCAGGGAAGGTAGTCTTAGCCCAGAGAACAGCTAATGTACGCCTGGACTGTCCTGGAGAGGAGACTGGAGGGCCGAGAGTGGTCACAAGGAGATCACCTAATGACCTACTTAGCAAGCCCAGTGCAGGGGTGATGGTGGCAGTGGAAGAAAGGCAATGACCAAGGAGATATTTGGGAGCTAAATGCAAGAAGAATCGAACAATAGACTGGACAGATACATGGATCTAAGACTCAAAATTATAATGCTGTCCAGTGTCACTTTGAAAACCTGCAAGTTCAATGCAAACCCAATCAAAATTCCAATGGGATTGACTTACGTGTTCTGAAACTTGGTAAGTTGACCTTTAGTTCACCTGGAATTTGAACTGGCATACGAAGAGCCAATAACATTCCCAAAAGGAATAATGTGAAGAAACTCGCATTAACAGATAAGAAAGACATATAATGGAGCTACAGGAATTAAGACAGTGGGGTTCTGACAGAGACTAAGAAACCAATGAAACACAATGAATGGTTCAAAATCAAACCTATGTACTTATGAGCACTTAATTATGATAAAAAAAAAATAGCATTTCAAATCAGGGCAGTCAACGATGATGGCCACACAATATGGTAAAAGGAAATGAGACCATGTATCTTACCATACAGAATTCCAGACGCTTACAGATCTAAACGAGTGGGCGGATGAGTGTGTGTCTGCGTGTCAAGGGAAGGGTAAAAACAGTAGAAGAAACCACTGAGGTTGGGAAAGGGCCTTCCTGAGCAAGACACAAATCTATAAGTAAAAGTATTAACAAATTAACTATATAACAGATTGGAAATGACTGTACAGTGAAGCACATACGACTTGTAACCAACAAATCACAGACTAAAAACTGCATGCAACACATACCAAAAAGGTTAACATCACTAACGCACGAAGAGCACACAGAACGGTAGGAAGATGAACAGCTTACAAAACCTGGAAAATACACAGAAGAAGAAATGAAAATGGCTAGTAAACATACTGTGTAAAAGACATGTAACCTCAGGCTAGGCACAGCAGCTCATGTCTGCAGTCCCAGCACCCTGGGAGGCTGAAGAGGGCTAATCACTTGAGCCCAGGAGTTGGAGACCTACCTGGGTAACATGGCAAAACTCAGTCTCTACAGAAAAAAAAAAAAATTGGCCAAGCGTAATGGTGCAAGCCCCTAGTCCCAGCTACTCGGGAGGCTGAGGTGGGAGAATCACTGGCGCCTGGGAGACTCCTGCACTCTAGCCTGGGCGACAGAGCCAAACCCTGTCTTTAAAAAAAAAAAAAAAAAAAAAAAAAAAAGACACATAACCTCCATAGTGATCAAACAACAACAAATTAAAACAAGAAATCTGTCAAATTCGCTGGATAAAATTTTTAATGAATGGTAACACCTAATGTTGGTAAGAATTTGGATAAACAGCCACTCTCTCAGTTTGGTAAAAGTGTATACTGGCATAGATTTTTTTGTTGGTCAAATTTCAAAAGTACGTAAGTACCTCCGAGCAACAACCTTTTTTTTTTTTTGGAGATGCAGTCTCGCTGTGTCCCTCAGGTTGGAGTGCAGCAGTGCGATCTCAGCTCACTACAACCTCCACCTCCTGGGGTCACGTTGATTCTCCTACCTCAGACTCTCGAGTAGCTGCAATTACAGGTGCATGCCACTGTGCCCAGTTAAGTTTTGTATTTTTAGTAGAGACACGATTTGGCCATGTTGGCCAGGTTGATATTTCTACAAAACTACAAAGTTTCTGTGACATCGCCACTTCAATCTCCGATTTGTCAAATTCCATCCAGCTCGCTGAGCCCGTCGCAAGTCCTGCCACATCTAAGATGCCTTCCTGACAACTACAGTCCTCACTCACTTATCTCTTCTGTGAGCTCCAATGACAGGGCTGTGTCAGGAGTGCCAGTCTTCACATCTAGAAGTAATGTATGTGCTCCCGAAGGTCAGGCTCCACTACTGCCTATCTCCAGTTAAGTACTGGAGAGAATTCCCCATCCTTTCCTCCTCCCCTTCAGAGATTTGTTTGTTGGGGGGTGTGATATTTTTAAATCAAAGGATAGTTTATATACAATAAACATATTGCTAGGCCGGGCACAGTGGCTCACGCCTGTAATCCCAGCACTATGGGAGGCTGAAGCAGATAGATCACCTGAGGTCAGGAGTTTGGGACCAGCCTGACCAACACGGTGAAACCACATCTCTACTAAAAATACAAAAATTAACCAGGTGCCATGTCTGGCACCTGTAGTCCCAGTTACTTGGGAGGCTGAGACAGGAGAATCACTTGAACCTGGGAGGCGGAGGTCACAGTGGGCCAAGATTGCACCACTGCACTCCAGTCTGAATGACGGAGTGAGACTCCGTCTCAAAAAAAAAAAAAAAAGTGCTGCTGACATAGAACATTTCTATTGCCCTTTTCCAGTCATTCTTAGCCCCCACTCCAAGTTAACTGCCTTCTGATATCTATCACCAAAGAATGGATTTGTCTGTTCTTGCAATTCACATAAGCAATACATACAGGCCGGGCACAATGGCTCCTGCTGGTAATCCCAGCACTTTGGGAGGCTGAGGCGGGTGGATCACCTGAGGTCAAGAGTTCAAGACCAGCCTGACAAACATGGAGAAACCCTGTTTCTACTAAAAATACAAAATTAGCCAGGCATGGTGGTACATGTCTGTAATCTCAGCTACTAGGGAGGCTGAGGCAGGAGAATCACTTGAACCCAGGAGGTGAAGGTTGCAGTGAGCCGAGATCACGCCACTGCACTCCAGTCTGGGCAACAAGAGTGAAACTCTGTCTCAAAAAAAAAAAAAAAAAAAAGGTACATACAGTATCTCTCCCTATTATTGTATTTCTTTTGCTCAGAATGTGTCTGTAAGAGTCACACATGTTACCAGTACCAGTAGTTCATTCTTCACAAGCAGAAAAAGTATTCTATTCTAAGAATATACCATAACTTGTTTACACATTCACCCATTCATAGACTTCTGGGTTATTTACCAATTTTTACCATGAATAGGCTGTGATGAACACTCTTGGAGACATATGTTTTGTGGGTATATGTCTTCATTTCTCCCAGGCAGGTATGAAGGAGTCGAACTGCTGGGTCATAAGGCAGATGTACATTTCCCTTTATTTAAAAACTACCTTTTTGAAATCTATGCATCTGACAAAGGTCTAATATCCAGCATTTATAAGCAACTCAAAAAAATTTACAAGAAAAACAATCTCATTAAAAAGTGGGCCAAGGACATGAACAGACTCTTTTCAAAAGGCCAGGCATAGTGGCTCACACTTGTAATCCCAACACTTTGGGAGGCCAAGACGGGCAGATCATTTGAGGTCAGGAGTTTGAGACCACCCTGGCCAACATGGTGAAACCCCATCTCTATTAAAAATAGAAAAATTAGCCAGGCATGGTGGCGGGTGCCTGTAATCCCAGCTACTTGAAAAGCTGAGGCAAGAGAATCACTTGAACCCAGGAGGCGGAGGTCACGGCGAACCAAGATTGCACCACTGCACTCCAGCCTGGGTGCGGAGCAAGACTCTTTCTTAAAAAAGAAAAAGGGTGGGGGGGAAAAAGATATACCTGTAGCCAAACAAACATATGAAAAACAGCTCAACATCACTGATAATTAGAGAAATGCAAATCAAACCCACAATGAGATACCATCTCATATCAGTCAGAATGGTAATTTTTTTTTTTTTTTTTTTTTTTTTTTTTTGAGACGGAGTTTCGCTCTTGTGACCCAGGCTGGAGTGCAATGGCGCGATCTCGGCTCACCGCAACCTCCACCTCCTGAGTTCAAGCAATTCTCCTGCCTCAGCCTCCTGAGTAGCTGGGATTACAGGCACGCGCCACCACGCCCAGTTAATTTTTTGTATTTTTAGTAGAGACGGGGTTTCACCATGTTGACCAGGATGGTCTCGATCTCTCGACCTCGTGATCCACCCGCCTCGGCCTCCCAAAGTGCTGGGATTACAGGCTTGAGCCACCGCGCCCGGCCAGAATGGTAATTATTAATGCTGGTGAGGTTATGGAAAAAAAGGAACACCTTTATACAATTGATGGAAGGGTGAATTAGATCAACCATTGTGGAAGACAGTGTAGCAATTCCTCAAAGACCTAAAGACAGACATACCATTCGACCCAGCAATCTCATTACTGGGTATATACCCAAAATAATATAAATCATTCTGTTACAAGGACACATGTGCACCTATGTTCACTGCAGCACAATTCACAATAGCAAAGACATGGAATCAACCTGAATGCCCATCAATCACAGACTGCATAAAGAAAAATGTGGTACATACACACCATGGGACACTATGCAGCCATAAAAAGAACAAGATTATGTCCTTTGCAGGGACATGGATGGAGCCGGAGGCCATTATCCTTACCAAACTAACACAGAAGCAGAAAACCAAATAACACATGTTCTCATTGACAAGTGGGAGCTAAATGATGAGAACACATGAACACAGAGAGGGAACATACCAGGGCCTATCGGAGGGCAGAGGGTGGGAGGAGGGAGAGGACAAGGAAAAGTAACTAATGAATACTAGGCTTAATACCTGGATGACGAAAAAATCCGTACAATAAACCCCCATGACACATATTTACATATGTAACAAATCTATGCCTCCTGCACATGAACCCCTAAACTTATAAATAAATAAAATAAATCTGCCATAAGGTTCTTTAAAGTGATTGCACCATTTTACACTTGCCACCAGCAATGGATGAAAATTTGATTCGTTCCATGTCTTGGCAAAACTTTAGTGTTGTGTTTTTCTTTTAGCCATTCTAGTAAGTGTTCAGTGGTATCAGATTGTGATTTCATACAGCACTTCCATGACGATTAATGACGTTGTGCACCGAAGAGACTTTCATGTGTTCACTGGCCATCTCTAGACTTTCTGTGAGGTGTATGTTGAAATCCTTTGCCCGTATTTTATTGGGTTGTGCTTAATTTTATTACTGATTCATGAGTCCCTTTCTAATTACTAACTTTTCTTCTGATCATGGGTCATATTTTCCTGTTACCGTTACTTGGTTATCGAATGCCAGATATCCCAGGTATCAATTTGTTGCCACTGTGATACTGGAACTGGATCTTGTAAAAACCTCTCCTTTGTCAGCGGGCGTGACCTCATCCTGTTCAGCAGCGAGGGCCGAAGGGACCCAAATGGTGTCTTCCAGGTTCGTACGGCTTATTCGCCACGTTCCTGCAGGTGTTGTCTCTCCAGCATTCGGTTCACATGGCTCTTGGGATTATTCAACTCACTGCTTTCCGGTGACTTTCCCTACCTCATAGAGCAGTGGGAATCTCCTGAGCAGATCAATACTCAGCCAAGGACTCGATGGGACTTCGCAGACATCTGGGGTTCTCTCCCTGCACAATTCTGTCCTCTCCAACACTCTGCTCCATTTACCATTCTGTTTCAGCCTCCTCAAAACTCTCCTATTCCTCAGCTCAGCAAAGCTGGGTGTTTCGTTTGGGTTGCCACTACTTGTGCCGTTGCCTGGCAACTGCATTCAATTGCAAACTGAGTAATTATAAAGTTCACCTTACTTATCTCCTATCTCACAGGGTCACAGCCCTGCACTGCCTGTGATCCAGCAGCTGAGAACAGCTGTTTCATATATATGGTCCAGTTTCCCAGCTGTTTATAGTAGGAAAGCAATTCCTTTCACAGTTCTTCCTTCATAGGTTAAGGCAAAAGTCAATTTGCTAAGATATTTTAAAAGAATTTTTTGTCTATAGTCATCATAGATATTGGTCTCAGGTTTCCTTTTCTTATACGTTTTTGTAAGATTTTGGAATCAGAATTAAGTTACCTTAAAAAATGAGAAGTGTTTACTCCTCCTCTCTTTTTCTTCTGAAAGAGTTCCTGGAGGATTGGTATTATTTCTTCTTTAAATGTTTGAGTTCACTAGTAAAGCCATCTGGTCCTGAGGTTTTCCATGTGTGAAGGCTCTTGTATAACAAATTTAATTTTTTTTAATCAATATAAGGATGTTAAAGGCTTATGTTTCTTCTTGCCTTAGTTTAAGTCGTGTCTTTCAAGAAATACGTCCATTTCATGAATTGACTGGCATAAAATTGTAAATAACATTCCCTTATTATTTTTTTCAATGTCTGTAGGATCTGTTGTGATGTCCCCCTTCTTTAATTTCTGACATTGGTAACTTGTTTTTCTCTTTTTTTTCTGTTCATTAATCTAACTAGAGATTTTTCAGGGGTCTCTTCAAAACAATTTTATATTTTAGTGATTCTTTTCTTGTTTATCCATTTTCCAGTTTGTTGATTTTCACCCTCATTGCAATTATTTCTCTTCTTTTAGTTTTTGTTTTTCTAGTTTCTTAAAATGAAAGCTTCAAATATTGATTTGAAACCTTTATTCTTTCCTAATATAGGCATTTAAAAGTGTAACTTTTCCTCCAAGCACTGTTTTAGCTGCAGTAGACAAACTTTGACATGTGTTGTCATTATTATTCAGTTCAAAATTCCTTGTGATTTCTTTGATCACACACACAGGACTCTATCACTCTATCTATCTATCTATCTATCTATCTATCTATCTATCACTCTATCTATCTATCACTCTATCAAAAGTGGTTTTGTTTAGATGTATGTAGGTAAATTTCCAAATACCTGAGGATTTTCTGTGTATCTTGTTGTTACTGGTTTTTCATTTAAAGCATTTGATCAGATGCACTTGGTGGTATTTCAACCTTTTCATATTTACTGTAACTTTTTGGGGACCAGCATAGAGTTTCCTTGGTGAATGTGCCATATGTCCTTGAAAAGAATGTGCATCATTAGTTAGTAGATGTGGTATTTTATAACTCAATTAGATCTCACTGGCTGATAATGCTATTCTCATCTTGTATACGTCTCCCTTTGAGACAGAGCTTCACTCTTTTGCCCAGGCTAGAGTGCAGTGGTGTGATTTGAGCTCACTGCAACCTCTGCCTCCCAGGTTCAGGCAACTCTCTGCCTCAGCGTCCCGAGTAGCTAGGATTACAGTCACCCACCACTTTTTCTCTTGCAGTTTAGGAGACTGAGAGGTCTCACATCAAGGTGCGAGCATCTGGTGAAGGCTCGCCTGCTGCATCCTCACATGGTCAAAAGCAAAGACAAAATGGGACGCCCAGCTAATGTTTTGTATTTTTAGTAGAGACAGCGTTTCACCATCTTGGCCAGGTTGGTCTTGTATTCCTGACCTCGTGATCTACCAGCCTCTGCCTCCCAAAGTGCTGGGATTACTGGCACAAGCCACTTAGCCTGGACTTCTATACTTTTCATAACATTTTAATTTACCTGTTGTATTAATTACTCACAGAGGGCTGTTAAAATTTCTGCATAGGATTATAAACTTGTTTATTTCTCTCTTTATTGCTGTCAATGTTTGCTTTATGTACTGTAAAGCTAGTACATACACATTTAGGACTCATCTCTCTACTTAATGAATTGATCCTTTTATCATGAAACATCCTTCTTTGTCTCTGATACAACTCTTTGTCTTGAGGTCTACTTTTTCTGATGTAACTATAAGCAAATTAGTTTTCTTGTGATTAGCGCTTACACGACATACCTTTTTCTATCCTTTTATTTCAACTGCCTGTCTTTATGTTTCAAACTTGTGTGTTTTGCTTTTGTTATGGTTTGAAGGTTTTTGTCCCCTCCAAAAATTCAAGTGCTGGAAAGTTAATCCCCAGTGCAGTAGTGTTGGGAAGTGGCCCTGTGGAAGGTGTTTAGGTCATGAGTGATCCACCCTCCTGACTGGATCAATGTCACTATAATAGTGCTTCCAAAGGTGGACTGCCCTCTTCTGCTCTTCTGTCATGTGAGGACACAGATTTTGTCCCGTTTTGCCCTTTACTTTTGACCACATGAGGACACAGCAGGCGAGCCTTCACGAGACGCTCACACCTTGACGCGAGACTTCCAAGTCTCCTAAAGTGTGAGAGAAAAAGTTCCCTTGCTTGCGGATTATCCAGTCTGTGGTATTCTGTTAGAGCAACATGCAACAGACGAAGACAGCTTTCCTTTCAGCTTTCTGTCTCTATAGCTTCATGCAGTCAGACAGTAACATCACAAGTCCTCTAAGAGAGAAGACTAAAATGTAAGAAAAACTTACATAGGCAGAAAATGAATGAGATTAAGAATGAATGAAAATGAATGAGAAATAAATACCATTTCTTCTACAACGGTGGATTTCCTTTCTGAAAAAGGAAACTTTGAAATATTTTCATGAAAACACCACCAAAATCACAATTTCACGCTGATCTGCACTGTGAAAGCTTTACTTCTAAATAAAACTCCCACTTAGGAAATTACCAGTTGCTAACTCTAAAGAAAGCAGAGAGAGAGCAGAGTGTAGAGAAACAAAGGCTGGTTGTGGGTTCAGCGTGCCTGGCTTCAGGACCAGCTTGGCCAACAACAATCTGGAGGCTTTAGACAATCCCCTTCATCTCTCAAGCTCCAGTTTCCTCCACTGGAACACAGGACAAATAAAAATACCAAACTTGCTTAAGTCACACAGTTTTTACAAGGAACAAAGGCATGAAACACGGGGAAACGTTTGTGACATAACATACAAATAAATGCAAGAGCACGCTTGTGTTATGCTGACAGATGCAGTTTCTCAGCACTCTGTGAACCCAAACCATAAAGCAACTGGGACTCGTTCATTCTAACTGGATGTAAAATATCACATTTGAGACTGAACAAGAAACCTGTCACAAAATGGTGTATGCGAAGAATTCATCATTATAAGCATCTTTTTTTGAAAGGCCCAGAAAAAAAAAAAAATCAACCCATCATTGAAGCTTCTTTTTTTCTTAAGAATCATTTCTTATTAACTGCCTTTAATTATGATTTTTAAAACCTTTTCTAACAATCAAATCTGGAGGAAACACTGAACAACAGCAAGAAATGCATGAGCACTGCAATCACCTAGGCTTCCACGTGGTTCTAGACTAAAAGCTGAGTGTCACCAGCATAAGAAGCTTCCACAAAAATAAGGATGGCCTGTTCCTGAAGCCACACACAGGAGAGCCTCACATGACAGATAACCCCATGTGACCAGCACCTGCTGAGCACATCCTCTGTGTAAGCTGCCTCTGGGCAAAGCCACTGAGACGCACCCAGGCCGAGTCCACCCACACATGAATCCAGCCCATTGGCACACGCCAATCAACACTCACCGCCGACCAGGCCCAGAACTAGCCTCCAAGAGAATAATTAAACCCAGTTCCTTCCCGAAAGGGGCTAACTGTCAAGCAGCAAGAAGAAATCTATCATTGTTCACCAGGACTTTGAGAGAAACGAATACAAGGTACAGAGAGTCACCAGAGGAAGGGTGGTCTCTTCTCTGAAGAAGGGGACATCAGGAAAGATTCTCCATGAGCTGCTGCTAGAGAGCCACCTTGAAGCTAAGCAACAGGTTTATGTCTACTCCCCCTAACTCTCCCCAACAGGACAGTAAAGAAATAGTGTCATCAACAAGGACAGGGGTGTAAAGGCGGCAGACAAGAAATGTCAGCAGAAATCTGAAGGCTGGACAGCAGACACAGGAGTGGGTGCCGGCACAGCAGCATGGCTAATGGCTGCCAACGGGACGCCAACGGGGAGGGGCCAACTGAGGGCAAAGAACCCCAGAAAGAGCTATGCGGGGGCAGAACGGAGGAGCACCCCCACCTACTCCCCACCCACGCAGCGAGCTCCCTCTGCCTCACCCGCAAATGAACAACTCTAGGATGAAACAAGTTATACATGACAGGTACTCCGTCATGAACCAGAGTTATAGAGTCATAACATCACAAACAATGAATCCCAATGTCACCAAAAATTAAACTGAGAGGGTGGGGAAGGAGAAGAGGAAGATGCCTGATAAGAGAGGTAAACCCTCTGCTTCCAGAGTAGAAAGTTAATAATCATGGCGAAACTGTAAAAGTCTGCAAAATTAGCATCATATTTAGAAATACAATGACAAGTACCAGAAGCAACAGAGATACAAGGACAGCCTCACCTCAGAGATAGAAGGCAGGGATGAGGAAGGGTGGGAACGGGGGACGACTCTTTCCAGTATGAATCCTATACTGCTGGTTCAATATCCCTTACCCAAAAAGCTTGGGATCACAAGTGCTCGAAATGTCGTTTTTTTCCCCAGATTTTGGAATATTTGCATACATATAACAAGCTAGCTTGAGGATAAGACCCAAATCTAAACACAGAATTCATTTATGGTTCATCTATACCTTTTACACACAGCCTGAGGGTGACTCCATACCTTTTTTAAATAATTTTGCCCATGAAACAAAATGTGTGTACACTGAACAACCCAAAAGTCGGGGTGTCACTAGCTCAGCCACTCGTGAGGAAGTCGGGGTGTCACTAGCTCAGCCACTCAGGAGGAAGTCAGGATGTCACTAGCTCAGCCACTCGGAAGTCAGGGTGTCACTAGCTCAGCCACTCGGGAGGAAGTCGGGGTGTCACTAGCTCAGCCACTCGAGAGGAAGTCAGGGTGTCACTAGCTCAGCCACTCGGGAGGAAGTCGGGGTGTCACTAGCTCAGCCACTCGAGAGGAAGTCAGGGTGTCACTAGCTCAGCCACTCGAGAGGAAGTCAGGGTGTCACTAGCTCAGCCACTCGGGAGGAGGTCGGGGTGTCACTAGCTCAGCCACTCGTGAGGAAGTTGGGGTGTCACTAGCTCAGCCACTCGTGAGGAATTCAGGGTGTCACTAGCTCAGCCACTCGTGAGGAATTCGGGGTGTCACTAGCTCAGCCACTCGGGAGGAAGTCGGGGTGTCACTAGCTCAGCCACTCGGGAGGAAGTCGGAGTGTCACTCGTTCAGCCACTCGGGAGGAGGTCGGGATGTCACTAGCTCAGCCACTTGGGAGGACAACCTGTGGTTGTCTGGCACCATCATTCCCAGCTCCGAATTTACATGCAACCAAGAAGCGTGTAACATTTTTACACTTATTCCCACATAAGTACTTAACAGTAGAAAACACAAGCTACCATTACTAGAGTGAAAAGGCTGTTCACAGCAGATGAGCAGCGGGCCGGCCTCCCCAGATCACCTGCATCCGCTGCGGAACAGCAGTAACAAGCATGGGCAGCTTCCGGTCTCCAACTACGGTGCTGCGTTTCCATCAGGAGGTTACTGGACACTGCGGGGTTTTTGCTTTCTGGTTTTTGTTTTTTCAGTGAGAAGAAACATCAGAAGCAGCTGAGGGAGGGGGAAGCGAGTGCTCCAGGGATGAGAAGGCAGAATCTGCTGGATGGCTTTCTACAATGTTTCCTTTGGAGTCATGTGCTCATTAACATCACTTTCTGCCCTTTAAGTCTCTCTTTGATTTTGTAAATTGACATGATTTCTCGCTCTGCTGTGAACACGTGCTGCCCAGTCCTTCAGTAAGCCTGTGGCACATTTTCACCCCGTCATCCATAGGCACTTTTTCTAGAGGGTTAACGTCACCATCACTATTATCACAGTTACCTTGACTCAAAACCATTTTGGCCACTTCAGCATCGACTGATGACTAACAACTGGTACCTCGTTTACCGATGCTGAGAACTTCTGATGTCCACTTCTTCCCACTTTCTGATGGATCCTGAAGGTGTATTTTTTACCTGTGTAAGGAGGTCACACGTCATTTTTGTCTCACATGACATGCAGAATCCTTCAAAGTCACCACTTTTTTCATCATCATCACTGAACACAGATAGTCACAGGCCAGAGGTGGTGCCAGGCAGGCACAGCTGTTTGTTCCATCGCTGTGTTCCACGCACTGGTGGCAACATATACAGTATCCTTCATGGCAAACTCCTTCTGACAACCTTCCAAACCCATGCCTGTGTTCACTGCCACCAGCATGCAGCTCAGGAAGGTGTGTTGATATCTACTCTTCACTGATCTACAGATGCTTGGTCACATGGCTGAACTAACGAAGTCACATCTGGGGGGAAATACATGGCATAAACAGCATTATTGTTGAGAATGTCAGCTGCAGGATGAGCAGGTCACCTGTCATGAAATGACAAAGCTTGCAGTCATCATCCAGTCCAGCCTCCCTGCGGGGAGCACAAGCCATGGATACAAAATGTTTGTGAAATGAATCAGAAAAGACGTCCTCGGCATAATGGAGGACTGGTAAGAAATCCACTCCTTGAAAACAGCAAGGATACAAGCTTTTGCGGCTCACAGCAGGTTTACACTTATGCATGCCTGCTGCATTAGCACGGCCCAGCACAGTTGTTCTGTCCTAGAATCCTGAATTCCTGAAGGGGCTTTCTCATCAGCTCTAATAGTCAGTGTCTTTGAGGCAAGAACGCCAAAACAGTGATGCTTCCCCAGCACTGCAGACTGTTGTGGCATGGGCTTTTCATTACAGGTGATCTTGGCAAACTAATGAATTTATCCACCACTTCATGATTAGCGCAATCCTTTAAAAATATAATGCCATGTCTATTATTAAATTTCTGCAACCAGCTTGTTGAATAGTCACAGTTCTCTTTAACTTTGTGTTCACGGACATAGAGCTTTGCTTTCCGTTTGATGGGTTTTTCACTAAGTGGATGTGTTCACTGTGACACTGATGGATTCACTCTCTCAATACACAATCGAGATCTTTATTTCTTGGGCCGAGTGCGGTGGCTCACTCCTGTAATCCCAGCACTCTGGGAGGCTGTGGTGGGAGGATCACTTGAGGTCAGGAGTTTGAGGCCAATGTGGCCCAACATGGTGAAACCCCATCTCTACTAAAATACAAAAATTAGCCAAGCATGGTGGCAGGCACCTGTAACACCAGCTTCTCAGGAGGCTGAAGCAGGAGAATCAATTGAATGCAGGAGGAGAATCCAGCCTGGGTGACAAAGTGAGACTCCATCTCAAAAAAATCAATAAAAGAAATAAAATTTTAAAAGATCTTCATTTTTGTGGCTTTATGCACTGGTTTTTAATTTTTCATTAACTTCTATTCATCAGTTTTGGCATAGAACTTCAACGGTTTATCCTTCTGTTTCTTCAGGTCCATATGGTGGTGATTCCAACACCACTCCTCTGTAAGATGTTTCACTTCCACCAAACTCCAGTTTCTCCAATAGCCCGACTTTTCTGTGATGCAAATAAACATAAATGCTCCTTTTTCTTATCACTGTTACCCACAGGGGTATCTACAGGTCTTTTTTGGCATTTTCAATGGTGTCTTTATGCCACAGAACAAAGAGTAAGCAAAATGCCACCATGAGTAATACACACAGGCCTTCCCCCCTGGGGCGCATCAGAGGGAACCGGCCCTTGGTACATCCAGTGCACATGTGTGGTCTTATGCCCTGTGGGCATGCCTGTGCAGGGGAATCTGGAAGGGCGCAGACAGGATAAATGACAGAAGGGGCTGGAAGGGTCTCATTTCTCTCTGGGACAGTGATAAACTGCACGTTATGCATCTACGAGGTCACGTGATTCCACATAAGATCAGGTGCAGAACTTTCTACCTGTGGTGTCAAGTCAGTGCTCAGTTTCAGACTTTGGAGCATTTCAGATGTCAGATTTTTGGAGGCACACAGATTAATTTGTAATGTAAATATCTGACCTAAAATAATCAAATAAGGTATACGTCAAGGCGGCACAGGCACTGTGGCTAGAGGAAGCAGCATAAACAGAAGGAGAGTGTGAAACAATAAAACGTCTTCCCATCACTGCACGGGCTTAGCATGGTGCACCCACGCAGAGCGGGGAGGTGGGGGGTGCCCACAAGAAGTCAGACTGGAGAGGAAGGCAGGGCCTGGATCCTGCAGAGTCTGGAACAGGTGCCAACCACCTGGATTTACAGTCACCAGTGCTGTGGTGCCAACAGGGGTTTGGAGATGGGTGTTAGGCAAAGATGTCACAGGTATGACCCGGTGTGGGTTAAGTAAGAAGAAACCACGTTTGGACAGAATGCCACAGGTCCAGCTGGGTGACCTGGGAGGTCAAAGTGAAGCACAGTGACTTGGGAAGTGCACAGCGACCAGAAATGCAGAGCCCACATGGGGGCCAGCCAACCCCGGCCTGAGTTCTCCCTCACTCCCTCACTCCCTCACTCCCTCACTCCCTCACTCCCCCCTCACTCACTCCCCCCTCACTCCCCCACTCCCTCATTCACTCCCTCACACCCTCACACCCTCCCTCACTCCCTCCCTCACACCCTCCCTCCCTCACTCCCTCACTCCCTCCCACCCTCCCTCACTCACTCACACCCTCCCTCCCGCCCTCACTCCTCCCTCACTCACTCCCCCCTCACTCCCCCACTCCCTCCCTCCCTCACTCCCTCCTTCACTCACTCCTCCCTCACTCCCTCCCTCACACCCTCACACCCTCCCTCACTCCCTCCCTCACACCCTCCCTCACTCACTCCCTCACTCACACCCTCCCTCACTCCCTCACTCACACCCTCCCTCACTCCCTCCCTCACATCCTCCCTCACTCCCTCACTCACATCCTCCCTCACTCCCTCACTCACACCCTCCCTCACTCCCTCCCTCACACCCTCCCTCACTCCCTCACTCACACCCTCCCTCACTCCCTCCCTCACTCCCTCCCTCACTCCCTCCCTCACTCACACCCTCACTCACTCCCTCACTCCCTCACTCCCTCACTCATCTGGGTGGGTCCCACAGCAGCACTCAGTACTCGAGATAAACTCTGTATAGGCTAGGCACTGTGTGGCAACAGAGGGAGAAATCGATCCAGCCAGGAGCTGCCCACAGTACTCCCTCTGGAACACCACTGGCACTACATAAGGTCCCTAGAATCGTGCAGGTATACCTGGAAGCAAACCACACCCCATCACCCAGGTTTTCAAAATGGATTAACTAACTTTCTGGGCTGTGTTTCTTCTCAGGTGAAAACAGGGGGAAAAAGAAAACCACCAATCCAAAAGACGATTTTTTTAAATCATTCATCTACTGAATTCTATGCTCCTTACCAATGTGTCTGTGTGAAAGGCTGGATGGCAGAGGGAAAAGTACAACAGGCCGAAGAAATACATCCGTTCTTCTCCTCTGCAGCCTTTGGCAAATTTGAACAAGGTTTCACTTCCGAAGACAGAGCTAGGAGGGAGACTGTTTTTCCCTGATCATGCGATACAGATGAATGAGCCTTCTGGAAGGTGTTCTTTCTGCTGGACCCTGAAGCCCAAACTGGAGCAGGGGGCAATGGCTGCTCTGCGCCTCTGGCTCCACCGCAGTCCATCAGAAAGGCACGAACGTTCCTTACCTGGCGGCTTCTCTTGAGAGCTATGAGAGTGTAAGCCTCATGGCCCTTAATTGCTGTCATTAACACAACAGAGTTTATCAAAAATAACTTCTCTAGCTGTAGCTTTTTCTTTTATTTGCAGGCTGGGTGTGTGTGTGTGTGTAACTTTAGGCAGTTTCTAGTTACAACCAGGAAGGAACGTGCACGTGGAAGCATCAGGAATGTCAGCAAAGGTTTGGACAAACGCTCCTCTAGGCATTGTGCCATGCGGAACCCCAGGAAGCAAACAGCCTCCTGAGAGAATAAACACAAGGAGAGGGCCCAGGCACAAGTCGAGAGGCCTCCCTACGAGAGATGCTGGGCTACAAAAGGCCCTGCAGAGGAAGCTGCCATGTCCCTGGAAATAAGGGATGTCCATGAGGCCGACAGACAGGAGAATGGAGGGAGGCATTCTTCACGGAGGTGCAAGCATCTGAGAAAGCTATGCAGGCCAGAAGCAGAGGCAGCCCTGCTGGGGGAAGGCGGCATTTTAAGGGAAAAGCCGAGAGAAACGTCGGGGCTGAATGAGGCTCCTGAATGACAGAAATGCTTTTACTGTGTGCAAAACCATATCACATGACTCCTCTGGTTTCCAATACACCGTTAAAACCCCATTATGGGGCTCTAATTAAATCCTAATTGGGATAAGCACCATGTGCAAAAAAGGGCATAAAATGACAAGGTTAAATACTAGAGGTGTCTAGTTGCTGAGATACCAAAGAGACCAACTTATCCTGAAAAGTCAGAACCCAGCCAGGCTGAAAGAAACAGGATCAAACGGAGCAGGGCTCTCAGCTCACTGCTCTGGCAGCTTCTGTCCATTGGACAACTGGGAATTATTATGCACCACCTATGTCACCAATACAGTGCTTGCTCACAAGAGACGTTTCGAATACACTACCGGCATCCAGCATGTCTCCTGCCTCGCCCCTTCTCTCCGAGGCCAGCCCTGCTCAGCCTTGCAGCATCAACTCTTCCATGAAGCCTCCGGCTCCTCCTCACTGTCTTGGAGAGTGACCACTGGGAGAGCCACCTCCTGGCTGCCTGTCATGGGTGCCCATCCCAGGACTCAAGGTCCTGGGAGGGTGGGGCACACATTGCACTCGATGCATACACGTGCTGTGGGCACCTAACTCATGACCTGTGCAACCACAGAATGAGAAGTGAGAGTTGCTTCTCTTCTCCAGGAGGGCGGCTCCTGCTGGGGCAGCCATGCCATGCTTATTCTGCACAGACTATGGCAACCGCAGGGGTAGAAATCTGAGCAAGACGCCTTGGAAACCCACAGACCAGAGGCACTCTACCTACAGACAGAATTTCTCAAACAGAAAAGAGCAAACCCAGGTCCACAGTGCCTCTTCGAGAGACTGTCCCCCTTTCCTCCCATGCTCCCCAGTCCCACACCCCAGAATCAGAGGTCCCCTCCATTCCAAAAAGCCCCAGCACCAGGCCTGTCGGCTGCACACCTCAGGGTGGGGCCTCCACCCCAGCCTCCTCTCTGCTTCTCTATGGCCACAGGCAGGCAGGCTGTCCGCCTCCTCCCGGGCACTGCCTTGGATGAGAAACCCCACACCCGCCCCTGCAGACCCTCAGCTTGCAGGGCTCGTACCCTGTCTCCAAACAGGCAATTTCTACAGCCCTGCTCTCGCTGGCTGGCTCCCAGGGCTGAACAGTGTTGAGTGGAAGCTAGTGCTTCACTGGGAAAATGGCCTCGGGAGCCATTTTCAGCGAAGGCCGCGGGCTCTGGACAAGCCACAGAGTGCATACACGCCCTGAGAACAGAAGTAAGAGGACTGAGGCTTGTGGCAAGAGAAAATTTCCAAGTCTCATATCACTCCCAATTCTACCACCTGCAACCCCATCTGCAACCGTCCAAGCCTCTCCTGCCCACAGCCTCCCTGGGACACTGTTAACTTCATACATCCAAGATTTACAGAGGACCCACTTCCTGAGGGCCAGGCACCCGGGGGGTGCTCAGAGCGAGAAGACCTCACGGAGCTGGGGAAACAAACGCTGAGCTTCACTGAGCACCTGCTGTGTGCTGGGATTCAGGCGGTGTTTCTTCTAATCCTGACATCCACTGATTCCTAGATAAATGTCATCACCGAGGCCCCGGGGCTCAGTCACTTGCCTGAAGTCAAAAGGCTGAGGAGGCCATGCAGAGGCCCCAGTACGCTGTCCTTACACATTCCCAGTCCCTCCCGGAAGCACAGAAAAGAGAGAAACAGGGCCAAGGACTGTGCTCTGTTTCCTCCACACATGTTCTCATGGGATCCTTAAACCAAGGTGAAAAGTCAGAGTCAAACTGGGTCTGTCCGACCGCGGTCAAACACCGACCACAGCCAGAGAGAAGCAGAGGAAGCCCACCTCCTGCCCCACTGCCAGCCAAGGCCAAGACAACTGCTCAGAACCCCAGGACAGCCGGGTACACGACTCGGAGTTTGCCCAGGGGTTCCGGGTGGGTAGACATGAGGTGGGGGTACTAACCACCCCCTCCCTCTCCTGAGAGATGGGCAATTCTGGCCAGAACATGAACACCGCTGGCCTAGGAGGCCACCCCAGTGAGAGACAGAATCTGAGGAGACGATGTCCTCAGAAACAAATTCAAGACCCACAAGGGAAGCTGAGATACCCACTCCCACAATCCTGCAAGTTCTGAATAAAGGGGAGGGCCCCTTGTCTCCTGCCATCTGGGCTGTCACAGAGGACAGAAACCTGCAAGCCACCGGTGAAACACAGAGTAAGGCCACCTGTGCTTCACTCTGGTCACACCGTTGCATTTTGAAAACCTGTAAAGATTAATATTTTAAAAGAAATGAAAAATTTAAAAGGAGACATTTTATTCTTGAAACTGTCCTACAATTAAATGTTGAGTCATTTTATGTGAGATAAAACACGATTCTAAAAATTAAATTTATAATCCCAGCACTTTGGGAGGCCAAGGCACAGTGGATCGCTTTAGCCCAGGAGTTTGAGGCCAACCTGGGCAACAGGGCAAAACTCCATCTCCATAAAAAATGCAAAAATTAACCAGGCATGGTGGTGTGCACACAGTGCCGGCTGCTGGGGAGGCTAAGATAGGAGGATGGTTCGAACCCGGGGGGCAGAGGCAGTGAGCCAATATTGTGCCATTGCACTTCAGTAGGGGCAACACCAACCAAAAAAAAAGCATTACATTTATTATCTGTTTTCAAACGTGCTTTCACCAAAAGAGCTTCTCAGAATGAGCAGAGTCTCCCCCAAAGGCAGCGGAAGCTGACATGCTCCTTCTCCCCCTGTACCACATCCTGTAACCCCACCCACCACCACAGAAAACACTCATGTAATTTACACGCCAGCCCGAGAGGGCCCGTCCTGCTCACTGCTCCGACACCCGCCTGGCAGCAGGACCCTCCCCCAGTGGTCCCAGACAGGGTCTCCAGGATGCATGTGCTCGAACCAGAGCAGGAAGGGGCACAGCACTGTGCAGGCTTCTATCGAAAAGAATTCTGGTCTGCTCCTGGGCATGTAAGACTTGCTTTTCTCATCATTTGTCTTTATTTTGCTTGAATTTGCTAGTTTGTTTGTTGTTTTTTTTTTTTTTTTTTGAGACGGAGTTTCGCTCTTGTTGCCCAGGCTGGAGTGCAATGGTGCGATCTCGGCTCACCGCAACCTCCGCCTCCTGGGTTCAGGCAATTCTCCTGCCTCAGCCTCCTGAGTAGCTGGGATTACAGGCACGCACCACCATGCCCAGCTAATTTTTAGTATTTTTAGTAGAGACGGGGTTTCACCATGTTGACCAGGATGGTCTCGATCTCTTGATCTCGTGATCCACCCGCCTCAGCCTACCAAAGTGCTGGGATTACAGGCTTGAGCCACCGCGCCCGGCTTGAATTTGCTCGTTTTAGCAGTAATGTGCAACACACATAGAATTTTTATTTTTAATACTTTACCACAGTGAACGTACCCAATTCATGGCAGGAAAAACAAATCCTGTTAGGAAAACAACTCCTCTACCTTACTCAGCGGTGGGTGTCCTCCCTCTCCTTAGCCCTTCCTTCTGGAATGGTCAAGGCCGCCTCTCCCAAGAAGCACTTGAACCACGCCTTCCAGTGCACCACTCAGCGCTCCCCCTCAGTCCACCTGCTCTCCTGCAGGACAGAGTCCTCCTCCCACAGTCCGTGGGGAAGCATCGGGAATGCCCGAAGGCAGCTCTGCAGGAACACCAACGGTATCTATCGGTCCAGTGACTACTTCATCATAAACGTGAGACGTGGCTCTCAGGCCCAGCTGGGTCATCCCTGAGATACACATGCATTGTGAGCTGAGGAAGGGGCATTTCCCACAAGAAACAGAGCCTGCCGGCCCAGGGCGGCTTCCCTGCTGTTGGCTGCCTCCAGCCTGGTCCTCATGGCAGCCTACTAAACAGACAGTAATGAGTGTCAAGAGTCTTGGATATCAATAACAAAAAGATGAGCAACCCAATTAAAAATGGGAAAGGATGTGAATAGGCATTTCTTCAAAGAAGATATACAGACAGCCAGTCAGAATGGAAAAAGATGCTCAAACTTAAGAGCCATCCAGGAGCTCAAACTACAATGAGATAGACACCCCTCTGCACTAGGATGGCTACAGTGTTTAAACACGGGGACACTAGAGACCTCGTGCATTGCTGGTGGGAATACAGAATGCTGCGTCAGCTGTGGGAAAGTCTGGCAGCTCCTCATCATGTTCAACACAGAGTTACCACCTGCGCCAGCAATTCCACTCCTCAGCATATCCCCGAGAGATGAGAAAACACAACCGCAAAAACCATGGCAGGATTGTGCAGAACAGTCAAAAAGGGGAGACGCACCAACTGTCCATTCACTAAGAGTGAATACCACGCAGCGCAGCCACGCAATGGAACATTATTTGGCCTACAAAGAATGAAGCAGGCATGCTCCAACCCAGATGTGCCTTAACAGCACCATGCAAAGAAGCAGGAGCCAGTTTCAAAGGCTGCGGACTGTGCGATTCCACTTACACGGATCCACAGAGACAGAAAGCAGACTCCTGGTTGCCCGGGACAGGGGGAAGGGTTGGGGAACCCTGGAACGACTACTAATGGGTCCAGGGTTTGTGAGGAGATGAAACTGTTCGAACACTGACTGTGATGAAGTCACAACTCTGCAAACACACTAAAAACCAGTGAACTGGACACTTTAAAAGGTGACCTGAATGGTATGCAAATTTCATCTCAATAAAGATGTCTAAAAAGAGTCTTGAATAAGGATACTTGCAGAATTTTCATAACCCCCAACTACCTTCTCAGAGAAGCAGCTCTGGGAAACAGAGGCCCTCTGCTGTGGGACAATAGCGATGCTGGGCTTTGACGTGCAGCTTTTGGGTCAGTGCCGATCTCAGTCTGGACAGTGCTTCCTGACTGGGAAGATGGCAGCAGAACAAAGAGAGCCCTCCCAGGGCCCCCAGGCCTGGTTACGCCAACAGAAATCCTCGAGAAGGCCTGACGTAAGTGGTTGTGTTGTTCTGTTTTTGTGTTTAACTGGGGAGGGCCTGGGGTTGGCATAGGGCAAACCAAACCAGCTTGGGAAGACACTGTGACCCGATGATGCCCATGGCACCCCTTCCACGGGGGCAGCCTGCGCATGGGAGACACGGGCATTCCAGGGAACACTCTGGCCTTCGCCCAGCAAGAAATAGGACTGGAGGCAATTCTGTGACCAGACCTCATGGGGAGAAATGCCTCTAGCTCGAATTCCAACCTCATTTAAAATGCTTGCACCCTCTGAGCCAGTAATTTCATTTCTGGGAATCTGTCCCAAGGAAATTATCCAAAATGCAAACAAATATTTATGTAGAAAGATGGTCATCACAGCATTATTTATACGTCAAAAAAGATACGATCTAAATGTCTAATAATAAGAAAGTGATTAAATTTTAGCTATGTCCATTTGTTGCTGACAGGAAATCAAGAAATAGAACCAAAATGTTTAAGGGAAAACTTTGGCCTTTCAAAGTCTATAGCAAGGAAAGGCAAAGTGAAACTAATCCACACGTCCGGTACCAGCCCCAACCCGTTCTTGGAAGAGAGCCCTAATCATTTGTTAGTCACTTCACAAGGTCTAATTACACTGTTTTTTCCTTCAATATCATTGATCCCACGGCCAATGTTGCATGGCATTTAATTAAAGGAAAGGCTACTGCTATTTCATGTTAAAAATCTAAATCCTTTCAAACAAATTAGAAGCTTGAAGTTCACAATTTTGCTTTCCAGTAGGACTCACTGAAGACAGACCTCCACCTCCTATAATTTCAGCATTAAAGCATATACAGCAGGGCTCAGCTCAAGCCCCTTCTGAGGTTAGCAGCCTTTGCTGATAATAGTACCTGGCAGCAGGTTACTCCATTTCTTAACAGGCAGTCAATAACCAGATTGGCTTCAGCAAGTACAATCATTCTGATGCTACAAATACAGAAGTATTAACGGGGCAGCCATGCAGAGGCTCCTGAGACAGCTTTTGACACATCCACGCTTTGGGTGGGGCCCTGGCATCACGAGACCTCTCTGGCACATCCTCTACTCTAGGCTCATGACTCCCACACCTGTCACCCTGTAGAAGCCCTCCAACCAAACCGAAGGGGACATGCAGAGGAGAGGGGTAGCCTCTCAGCACTGCCAAGGGACTCCCTCTGTCTACTTTCCTTCTGTGGCTCCGGAGGCCAGTGGGCACATGCCTAGATGTCACACATGACTGAGAAATCCACCAGAAAGGAAGTTGGATACACAGAAAGGCTAGGGAGAGTCTTGTCCACTACAAGCTCAATTAATTTTAGATAAGTATGCAATGTAATTGCAAAGGCAAAGCAACATAATCCCATAGTCCCCTGCATATAATTTCAAATATAACGCACAGAAGCACAGAAGAAAGGCTCAGATGGCAATGAAAGACCTCGGGGCAGTCAAGAACTGACCACCGGCCCCACCTGCTGGCCCACAACCCACATGGCATGGCCAGGACTGCTTTATCCTGCGTGAGCCTGGATCTGGTGCCCCAGAGCACTTCTGTCTAGAACTCATCAGTCCTGGGTTTCTACCCAGCAGGCCCACTGCTACTCCGTGAAACAGACTCCATGGATCCCACCTTCATTCCCAGACTGCACGCTGCCACTTCTACCCTGCACTGGCACAATCACCCTTTTCCTTCGTTCACGCCAGCACGAGCTGTACCTGTTTCCAGGTCCCTCTGAACCCCAACCACAAGCTCCCGGTTTGTACCTCCCACATCCCCAAACACCTAACCCCTGGTGCTATCACGGCATAGAGGAGGTGCTGGAGAAGGTTTGTTAAACAGAACACAAAAAGGACCTGGCAATATAAAACGCTCCGCCTGTCTAGTGAGACGGGCAAGAAAGGATTTCAGTGGGTTTCCATTCACACTCTGTATTACCTACAGTTAAATGGACCATATGACGTATCATCCAAAGCAGACACCTTGGGCACAAGTAGTAATTATGCCAGGACAACAGGGGTAAACCAGCGCTTCCCAGCAACCTGGCCCTCTGATCACCCTGTGTACAGGGCTCTGCTGTGGGTGGGTTGGGCAGCACAGTGGAGAAGGTTTCCTGCTGGCACCAGGCCCTTAGAAAATGGGTGGAAAGACACATTCCAGGCAAAGAGGAAAATACCGATTGTTACTTATTATTAACTACTGTAATAGCTACAATATTGCCATCTATTGTGTCATTGGAGTAGTCTATGTTTTAGCATATATTTTAATAGTTACTGCTCATAAGTATTGGGCAGAGATTAATAATGAACAGCCCGGGATCAGCAGGTTCCTATGTCTGGATGGAACAGAGGATGAACAAGTAATTAGCAGTCCGATTAAGAAGGGCATTAAATACCAGGAGTGTGATCTTTGTCTGGGAAGCAACGGGGAGCTGTTAAAGTAGAGGTGAAAGCCACGTTTCAATGTGATTCACCTCCTGCTAGGACGTGGAACGCATCGCAAGGAAGAGGGAAGCAAGGAGACTTGCTGGGAAGCTGCTTCGATGCCTGGGCAGAGATCAGAAAGGTCTGGTCTAGGGCAGCCCATCACAGGCAGAAGAAAGGAAAGGCTGAAGAATTAGAGCGAGAACATCTGGAGAGAACAAGAACGGGTGGGGGCGGGCTTCAGCGATAACCAGATTTGGGGACAAAGAGAGGTAAAAGGACCATGACGAAACTTAGCATGGGTAGGAGAGATGAGCACCTTCGATAACGTAAACAGGAAGCTGAGGGGGAGGCTTGCGCAGTGGAGGAGGAGCAGGGAACGGGAAGAGGAGGGAGAGGAGGAATGCCAACGCCATGGAGCAGTATCTGTGCCATGCACTGGTGTCCACAGGACAATGTGTCATCCCAGAGAGCAGTTCCCTCCCCATTTCACAAATGAGGAAAGGAAACGCAGGGCCGTGACTCTCGGCTGAAGTCCGCGATCTTCATATCACACTTGACACGTTTCTGATGGGGAAAGTCCCCAGGCAGTACGGTGGGCACCTCCGGGAGACTGGGACCCTGGGCAACGAGGCTCAGGGGTGCAGAAATGCAGGCAGAGTCCCAATCAAGGGAGATTGTGTTTAAAACAAGAAGTTCAGAAATGTACGTGGGTGTGAAGAAAGAGAGTCCATTCACAGGGGACGGCGGAGACGGTGGGGAAGCATCAGAGCAAAACGTCAAAGAAAACTGGGAAAAAAACTTTCCACGAAGCATTCATTGGTACAAAATGCTTCTGAGGTCAGGCGGCATGGCTGAGAGAGCAATCCCGAAGGCAGAAAAGAGCCACACATGCTTTCAGGAACTGCCTGCACCCAGCTCTGTGCCCATCACTCCGACAGGCCACGTGCACACTGCTGTCTCCGGGGCCCAGCGGATGAGGCCCTGCCTCCAGTGAGTGCTCGGTAAGTATCTGTTGAACAATGAACCTCTTCAGGTTCCCCTTCTTCATTTATACAACTGAATTAATTAAATTCTCAGTTCCTCTTCCACTCTCAAGTACAACGAGGCAAATGTGACGTCTTTGCTGACCAGTGTCAGCAAAGTGGAGTCGAAACCCGATTTTAAGAGAAACGGCACTTAAAGAACACTCCTGTATCTCACACCATCCCTCACAGCAGCTGAAGGGAAGCCCTAACTCCCTCTCCCTCGTGCTGATCCTCTAGTGGAGGCTGGAGGAAAGCCCCCAAAAGAGTCAAGGCCAGTCACATGGGCACAAAGCCAGGCGTGGGGCGAACCCTTAGGTAAAGGACATTTTTTCAGATGTTCAGGATCTCCTGCAGTCATCTTCCACGGCACGGCTGGGAAGCACATCCTGAGGTAGGCATCTTCACGCCTCCCTAGCCTCCTTTCAACATTCCCAACGTTCTGCTCAGACCCCACGGGTGCCTCTGTCATTCCTGCCCCACCACAGCAGGTGAGAAATGTGACCAGGCTGAGGTGCCAATGAAGCATGAAAGGACGGACAAGGGGGGTGCAGAGCCGAGGATGGAGGCAAGGTGGCGGGTGCTCTGGGAACAAGCGAATGCTGGGCGAAGGCCCCGCCATCCTCTCAAGCCCGCAGCTTTCCAGGGACAACTGCCTCCTGAGCTCTTGGTCTTAGAAGGCCTCCACACTGTCCCCTCAGCAGCAAGGGCTGCCCAGGAATCGTGCTCCCAGTAGGAGCAGCATTGGAGGTCACAGTGTGCGGGCCACAGACTGTCTTGAGTCCCGCAAGAGCTAGGGGACCCAAACCAGGCTCCTCATGCAAGAAACGGAATGGACCTCCGTCACCAGAGATGCAGAAAACGCTGGGGACATGGCGCTCCAGGACAGGCAGGCTCCAAGCACAGGGAGATGAGCGAAGTACAGCCCTCCCTAGAGGAGCTCGTGATGCAGCCAGGAAACAGCCAGCCTTACACAGGCGACACGGAAGGTGCTGGAACCGAGGCACAAGCAGGAGCAGGGAGACAAGGAGTCACTGGATTCGGTGGAGTGTGACGTGAGGAAAATGCCGGGCGCTGATGTTCAGAGGCATCAAGAAAAAAGCCAGGTGACAGAAGACGGGCAAAGGCAGAGGCCTCACGGAGCCGGAACCCAGAACAAGCCTTCCAGCCAGTGTGATGTCTCCAGCGGCAGATTCGTCCACCCCGAGCAAACAAGGACCTCACGCCACTGAGATTCAAACAAATGTTACAACAAACCCAAAGATTCCCTAAGTCTCATAACCCTGTGCTCGGCTTCAAGGGAATGGCTACCAAGGGATCAGCCTGTGAACAGTATCGGGGAAGAAACAGGCCAGACCACAGACAGGGGGACACAGGCAGCAGCAGCCACCCTGGCATTCTGGAAGAGGGGAGGGCTAAAGTTCTCTGCGGCCCTAGGAAACTGAGACAGGCCCCGGGAAGGGCCAGAGCCTCTGAAGAGCTTCAAGGTACCCCTTCTTCTGTATTTCTCCACCAACGTCACCTACTTGGAGGAGGACAGGCCAGCAAGGACTCACACAGATACCAGGCTGCTATGATGCCCACGACATCCCTCCAAACAGCTGAGAAGGTATAACACAGGTGCAAAAGACAGCTGACTCCCAGAAACCACCAGAACCGCACAGCTGCCTATGGCGCCCCTGAGCCCCACCACAGCACCCACGAAGGATCCTCTAGGCCCAGTTTGTCCAAGAAAAAGCCTCCTGTCTTCATCAAATCCAATGCACAACAAAGCCAGGGGCTGTGAGGAACCCACCAGCGAGTCATGCCACCAGCTGGCTGTTCCTGCCCCATTTTTACCAACATTACATTCACGGCAGAAAGGCAGAAAGAGCACACACCTATGAAGAGCCTCAAACCCAGCTGCCACTGTGTGCTGAGCTGAGCACCCCTTCCTAACCCCCTCCAACCACAGTCAACAAAGAGCTATGGAGGTTGCTAAGTACCTCTGAAATCCCATTTCGAATTCTCTCCAGTAGGCATCTCTTCCCCTCTGGAGATAAGCTCAGGAATTCTAATCACTGCACTAAATCCCGACGGATCACACAGGCCACAGAGGAAAGCTCCCTGGACTTCATGCACTCTGTTCTTATCGGGGCAGAACAGCCAGGACCAGGAAAGAGCACCAAGGCAGACCGCTTCAAACAACCTGGGACTTCGCCTTCTTGAAGCATCCAGGGCCTGCTGCCTCAGGGCCTGGGCCAGGCTCTCAGGCACTAAGCTCTGGGGAACCTCTCCCACTGGAAGGCGTCTCTACAGGAGTGCAGCAATGGGAGGGGCTCTGTGACCTGACAGCGACGCCTGCCCCAGCCCAGGTTTGAACCAGGGAGGTGACGTCAGGTAGGAATGCAGTGAAAATCAAACCCGTTCAGCTGCGTCTTGCCGCCTACTACCACTCCTCACCTCTCCAATAGGCTAAAACCTCTTTGAGGGCACAGCCTCTTCCCAACCCCCTTAGGGACGTCCCACAGCAAAGCCAACAGGCCAACAGGTATATGTTTTGAACTTTTTTAGTGAGACATAATTCACATGCCATAAAATGTCACGTGTACGACCCAGTGGTTTTCAGTACATGCACGGAGCTGTGCAACCATGACCACTGTAACTGCAGAACATTTCCATCGCCCCAAACAGAAACCACGTGCCTGTGCGCCTCACTCCCCACCCCCACGACTACTCATCTACTTTCTGTCTCTATGTATTTGCCTGTTTTGCAAATTTAATATAAATATATAGGAGTCATATAATATGTGGTCTTCCGTGAGTGATTTATTCCACTTAATACATTTAAGTTTCATCCAGTTTTTCCTTTTTATGGCCAAGTAATATTCCATTATCTGGAGAGACTATTTTTGTTTATGCATTCGTCCGTGAAAGACATGGAACCGTTTCCCCTTTTCTGGCTAGTATGAAAAATGCTCCTGGGAACATTCACGTACATGTCTGTATATGGACTTGAGTTTTCATTTCTCTTGGGAATATGCACACCTAGGAGTCCAGCTGCTGGGTCACATGGCAGCTCTATGTTTAATTGTCTGAGGAACTGTCAGACTCTTTTCCACAGCAGGTGTATCTTCACACATTCTCACCAGCAGCGTCTGAGGGTTCTGATTTCTCCACATCCTTGCAAACATGTGTTAATGACTGTCTTTTTTGCTGTCTGGTCTTTTTTACCGTAGCCATCCTAGTGGGTGCAACTGGTACATTTTTGGAATGGGCTAATAGTTATTTCCCAAATTATGGATCTAGTTTTATGCCTTCCCAAGGAGTTCTGCACACTACATCCACATGTGTGAATTTCTAACGCGTACATGCACACGAACACACACAGCCACCATGCTGGCATCAAGTGTGCGGCAATGCCTGGGGATGAGACATTTCACAGCACACCTCAAAGGCACCCACAACCCCACAGCACACAGCAGGCAGGAGACAGGACAGGCAAGAGGCCCTCCTGTGTGCCCGTCGGCACTCATCCCCAACCGCGCTGACCTGTAAGCCCCAGGAGCACATGGCCCTTGCCTGCATCCACCATGCACTCCAGCACACAGCAAGATGCAGTCGGGCTGCTTGCCACACGGATACACACCCCGGAAAGAAGGGCTATGCCCCCACAAATGCAGCCACTGTTAGGGGCAGCTAACTTTTTCCAGATGTTCCCCAGACAGCAACAACAGCTAAGCTAAACTATCATCACCAGCTGTCATTTACCCAAGTTCATTTAAACCACCCTGGCTAAATGCATAACTAGCAATAACAACTTAAGTGAAGCCAAAGAAGGCATGTTCCTCAATCCACTAGCCACATGGCATAGAAAGAGCACTAACCACTGAATAGGAGAAATCACGGTAACGGGCGATGGTCATACAGCATGGCAGAGCTGACACTTGTGTGCAGCACCTCATGTTGTCATTGCAGCTCTTAGAGCTGAAGACCCCCAAAAGTTGCACAGCCAATCCAAGATCACCCCATTAGAGAAAAGCAGAAACAACAAATGAATCGGGTCATGTGAACCACATTTTCGGATGTCCCTTTGCCTGCTGACCACTGCCCAGCCTCTCCCAATAATCCTTGCAGGCTGGGATGACAGTAAAACAGTAGATGAATCTGAGTCACCTGTCCAGCCCAGGACAGGTGACTTGACTTAGCTGTTGTCTAATAAAGATGACAGGGACCATGTCTTAGTTAACAGCAGGTTCGGTGAAGACCACAGGGCGTGGTAGCTGTCCTGAGAGGTAAAGGGATCTGAGGCCTCCTCTAGTCAGTTCTGGACTCTCAGAGAGAAACACTGAGAGACAGAAAAGCGTCCAGGAGGAAGGCGGGTGGCAGAGGGTATTGAAGGCAGGCTGGGGCAGACTGAGCAATGGCAGCAGATCACCCACAGAGCAACCTGCCATCTGGAGACCCACGTGGACAGAGGCCTCCACTCCAGCAGCCAGGGCCAGGCCAACAGGGACAACCTGCAGGCAGACAGCCAGCATCGCCACAGAAGAAAGAATTGTCCAGCATGGGAATAATAATGGCCACAGCCAGGCCCTCTGCCTAGAGCATCACATAAATTATGAGCTAGCCCCCTTCACAAATGGGATTAAATACTGTAACCATCTACTAAGTGGTGAATGCAGGATCTGAGGATGCTCTGTGAACTGTGTATCACAGAAAAGGCTCAAACAGAGACTGGGGGCAGGGAGGGGAGGATGCACTGGTTAAGGGTCCTACCAGCAATGAAATGTCACAGGAGTTTAAAAAAAAATGGATGGTGAGGCACTGAGGTGCTATTAACGGGTGCTGAGGCACACTCAGAAAGAAACACCAAAGGAAAAACACAAATTGCTCAGCCCTGCAACCCAAAGTGTACGTGAGACTACTTAAGAGCAACGCATCATAATGCAGTCAAAACTGTAACAATATTTATGACTATTTGCAACAGAAATAGTATGCAATAAAAAAGTAATATACAGTAACACCATAAACATCATCATACAGCTTCAGCAATGCCAACCAAAAGCCCTTGTTACCAAGAAAAAGGCGATAAATAATATCTGTGTCACAGAGCCTAACTGGATTTCTGTCCAAGGTGCTGACAGAGAGGCTGCAAATGGTTGGTCCACCCTCTGTTGCCCCAGGTCTCTCTCTCAGCTTAGAGAACCATACAGGCTGCTCTGACATCAGAGCCAGGCGGTAGCTGCCTTAATGAGGCATCACTTAAACTTCATAGACAACTTGCTTTAAACATTCACTGCAGTTAGTCACAGACCAACTGACGCGCCTAGAATCACCTCTAGCTGGCTCTCTACTACTGCCTTCCAACAGCAGGCACTCCTTCCCTGTTCTCCTGGGTCCCTGATGGAAAGCTTCTAGCATGAGACTAAACCTGCAAGGGTGGAGGAGAACTCTTCAGTTCCACTAGAATACTTCCAGGGCTCTTCTGACACCCCCTCTGCTACACCATTTCTTTGGAGGGAGTGGCAAAAGTTACAGCAGAAGTGTTCAAAAGTTAAACACTTAAAAGCTTTAAAACTGCTCTTAATGAGCAACTTCCTATCACAAAGCCATCATCCAAATAACAGATTCAATCACTCTCCCAACTATTTAAGGTTCCCATCTCCTTCCTTCTAAGACAGGAAGACATCCAGAAAGAACATCTACTGCTTAGGAAGTGTCTGAAGTTGTCCCTCTGGGTGTTTACTGTATATCACACACACACACACACACACACACACACACACACACACTCACTCTCTCTCTCTCTCTCTCTCTCTCTCTCTCTCTTTCTCTCTCTCTCTCCCGCCCCCCTCCGCTCCCCCCAACTAGGGTATTTTGACTATTTCTCTTGGTGCCATCAGAACTGGCATCCTTTTAGATGTTTTACACAAAAGTGTTGGCCAGGCACAGTGGTTCACACCTGTAATCCCAACACTTTGGAAGGCCGAGGTGGGCAGATCACAAGGTCAGTAGCTGGAGACCAGCCTGGCCAATATGGCAAAACCCTGTCTCTACTAAAAATACAAAAATTAGCCAGGCGTGGTGGCACGTGCCTGTAGTCCTAGCTACTCAGAAGGCTGAGGCACAACAATCACTTGAACCCAGGAGGCAGAGGCTGCAGTGAGCTGACATGGCACCATTGCACTCCAGCCTGGGCAACAGAGTAAGACTCGGTCTCAAAAACAAACAAACAAAAAACAAGTGTCCATTTACAGTGGACACTTTTTAAATATCAAACCCCATTCTCCCTCCCTGGAATGAGTGGGGCACTCCTCTCCAAACACAGAGGACCAACGAGCCTGGGCACCTCCACTATGGGGTTGTTTTGTACATAAAGTCCTTTGTAAGAAAGGACTCAAAAGTCCTAACCTGGGAGAAACATGGACCTCAGGCATCATCAGCAGAGCTGGCAGCATAAAGAACTTAGACTAACAGGAAAACCCAAGGCAGCCCACACTTTCCTGCAGACATGTCCACACAGTGGGGCAGGAGGACAGTGCGGTGAGAAGAGATGGAAGAAAGGCAGAGAAGCAGCATCAAGCCTAACAGTCATCATTCTCAACATGCAGAAAATGGTCTCGAAAAACAGAAACGAAGACAGTGACAGATAACATAAGCCAGGCCACCATCAATGCCTTAGGACCAACTGCAAAGGTCTCTGGCAGACACTGGTGGATATGTTGACCAGCGCTGGCTAGGTGACCTGCGCTCCTCCGAAAAAGTGTATTCTGGTCTTTACAACTCTCCAGGACACCTGAGGCCAGGCCTCCTGCCTCCTAGTCTCCCCTCGGTGGCATTCTCTTCTATACTCTTCCTCCTATGTGGGAATCTAAACTTCAAACTAATGCCAAAGAACATACCAGATGCCTCCAGGTTAGACCCACCTGGGGTCCCCAAAAATGACAGAGATGTCACTGCAGAATTGGTTTTCCGCACTGCAAAGTCCTCAGCTCAGTCCCAATTAACCAAAGATGGTCAGATGCAGGGCCAGTAAGGAAGGCGGACAGCCTCCAAGCCCCAGCCCTGGAATGCTGAGCCCCATGCGAGATGGAGCAAAGGGGGCACGCGCCCAAAGGCTCTCTCAACAGCACCAGCACCAGGTTCTGAAAACAGCAGGAGTTGTTTTTGTTTCCTGTGGCATGGAGACATCCTCAGCAGACCTGGCAGCCATGACTTCGACCTACAGAAAGGGGAAATGACAGGATGTCTGGGATTTGCTTTGAAATACTCCAGCCAAGGAGAAGGAAAAGAAAAGGGACAGATGAGAGGAGGTGGCACATCTTGATACCCACCGAATCTGGGTGATAGGTACGCTGCTTCACTGCACGGCTCCCTCGATCTTCGTGCATGTTTGAAATTTTTTGTAACAGCTTTTTTTTATTTTTTTTAAGCACGAGAGAAGGTAAAGGTGGCACAGGCCTGCTGACAATGATTGATGACATTCCTGTTTGGGAAAACTCTGTCCATTTCCCGAGGAGCAGAGCCTTTCCCCTTTCTGGACCAGGAGTCGCCTCTCTTCCCACACTCAGGAACCCCACAGACCACAGCAAACTGTCTCCCCTGACCTCCACACGCTTGCAGGGTATCTCTGCAAAGACCGTGAGCACAGGGGAGGAATTTATGTCACCGTGCCTACTGAGAAACATGCATACAAATGGATCAGTGCTGCTAGCAACAAATCTCACGCACTAAATTGTTCTCATTGAAGGATCAAGGATCACAGCAGCTATTGCCTGTTCACGTCTTTATTTAAAACCACCACATCACGGCACACGTGTGCGGTCGAGATAGATGAGTAACAGGAAGGGGAAGAAAAAGCGCTCGGCACATCGCTGTCTTCCAGATTCATTGTGGCAAACTCCAAGGTTCCTGCCTGGCAACAATACTGATGGCAAGATACCCACTTCTTGTCCCAGACAGATGGATGTCTGAAAAGCATCTCATCTTTTAAAAACTGAATTTTTTTTACCCCTAAACCAACACCCCAGCCTTCCCACAGAGCCGTGGCTGTTGCCAGCTCTAGGCTGCTCCCGCAGCCTGACTGCAGCAAGGTGCACGGTCCTCCTGGAGTCAGCTCGCCGCCGGTTCCTTCCCGAGGGCTGGCGACCCAATGCAAACAGGAACAACAGATTCTCGAGTCCCCAGCTTGCAACTAGTACATGATCATCATTCTATCACTTTCAAATAGAAGAGCCTAATATTTTGAGCATAATGATTTTAAGGAGCTCAACAATTTCTTTGCATGCATTATTCATTTTGTGACACAAAACTGTTATTTCACTGAGATTACTGTAAATCACTACACGAAGAGCTGGCTTGCATGAACAATTAAATGATAGATATGATAAACTAGATTTATAAGCTTTATGTTCCCATAACATAAATTCCTTGAATGATTTAACTCAGCAGAGCTAGAAAATTCTTTCCAGACACCAGGTTCGTGGATCTCCAGCTCCCCCATCAGCATTTCACGAAAACTTACCTCAAAACTGAAAGCAAAAATAGTTAATATAAGGCTTAATATTACTATGGTAACCACAGTAACTTGTTTCAAAAATGAATAATAGCTCTGTTAGGTGCTTCATTAAAAATATTCCAACCAAATACTGCCCTTAATCTTCTCAATGGAACAAAAGACTTATTCAGGATACATGTAGAAGACTGAAAATAACGTCAACTACAACCTTGTGCCCAAGCACAGACATCCTTCCGTCTCAAGCACAGAAAAAGACGGAATCTAATCAGCTAAGAGGAGAGAAAGTTGGTATTTATCCCGAAACAATTGATTAACAATCTCAATATCCCATTGTTACGTTCTTTCCTCCATTGATCAACAGACATTTCTCGTCTCACCAAAATGGGTTTCTCCTGACACAGGCAACCGCCTGCAGATAATGCAGGAATCAAACTCCAGAGTCACTGGACACCAGGGTGTGACCAACAAATACCAAGCCCGCTGGACTCCAGGCACAGACAGGACTCCCTTCTCCAGAGAGTTCCAGAGTCGGAGAACTCCTGGAAACCAGACCAAACCTGACTATAGCACAGGACTTTTTTTTTCTTTTTTCTTTTTTTTTTTTGACAGTCTCAGAGACTCGCCCAGGTTGGAGGGCAGTGGCACGATCTCAGTTCACTGCAACCTCTGCCTCCCAGGTTCAAGCGATTCTCCTGCCTCAGGCTCCTGAGTACTGTAGCTGGGACTACAGGTAGCAGCCCCACCCCGCCATCACGCTGGCTAACTTTTTGTATTAGCAGACATGAGGTTTCACCATGTTGGTCAGGCTGGTCTCGAACTCCTGACCACAAGTGATCCACCCACCTTGGTCTCCCAAAGTGCTAGGATTACAGGTGTGAGCCACCGCGCCAGGTTGGCACAGGACTTTTGAGATCACCAGGCAATACTTGCTGGGATGGAGGAGGGTGTGGCATCTCCAACGCAATAGTCTCCTACCACTCTCCACTCAGGAGCCCAAAAGGACCCTTGGGTCTGGAACACCTCTGCTTGGATGTCCAGGCCAGCCTCACTGTAATCCCAGCTACTCGGGATGCTGAGGCAGGAGAATTGCTTGAATCCAGGAGGCAGAGGTTGCAGTGAGCCAAAATTATGCTATCGCACTCCATCCTGGGCAACAGAGCGAGACTCTGTCATAAATAAATAAGATGATGAATATCTTCCTGGGTCTGGATAATTCCATTTAGGACGATGTCACCCAGGCTCACTCATGTTGTTGCAAATGACAGGCTTGTCTTCTTTTTTAAGAATGAATAATATCACTATCTTACTCCATCAGTACTGTTAAAACAAAATACCTGACACTGGATAGTTTATGAAGAACAGAAAAGTTTTTCTCATGGTTTTGGAGGCTAAAAGTCTAAGATCTAGGTGCTGGCAGGTTAGGTGTCTGAACACAGCCCTCTTGCTGTGTCCTCACATGGCCAAAGGCGTAAAAAGGACAAAAGGGACAAATGTCATGTCTTCACATGGCCAAACAGCAGAAGAGAGTGAGCCCACTTCCTCAGGCCTCTTTCAAAGGGCCCTAACCTCAACCATGAGGACTCCACCTTCATGAATCAGTCACCTCCTATAGGCCCCACCATTTAATACTCTTACATTGGTGATTACGTTTCAACACATCGATTCTGGGGCACATTAAGGCCATAGCAATCCCATTTACATATATACACGCACATGCACACACACACACACACACACACACACACACACACACATTTTCATTATTCATTCACTCATCGATGAATACCTAAGTTTTTTGCATGTCTTAGCTGTTGAAAATAATGCTGCAATGAGCATGAGGGTGCAAATAGCTCTCTGAGGCACTGACTTCATTTCCTTTAGATATATACCCAGAAGTGGGATTGCTGGGTCATCTGGTAATTCGATGTTAAATTTTTTGAGGAACCTCCATACTGTTTTCCATAAAGGCTTTTTCAATTTATATTCCCACCAACGGTGGGGGTGTACAAAGGTTCCCCTTTCTCCACATTCTCACCAACCCTTATCACTTTTTTTTTTTCTTTTTTTGTGACAGAGTCTCAGCCGGAGGACAGTGGCATGATCTCAGCTCAATGCAATCTCCGCCGCCTGAGTAGTTGAGACCACAGGCACACACCACCATGCCTAGCTAATTTTTGTATTTTTAGTAGAGACAGGGTTTCACTGTGTTGGCCAGGCTGGTCTCAAACTTCCGACCTCATGATCCACCCGCCTCGGCCTCCCAAAGTGCTGAGATTACAGGCATGAGGCACCACAACCAGCCTCATTTGTCTTTTTGATAAGAGCCATTCTAACAGGTGTGAAATGATAACTCATTGCAATTTTTATTTGCATTTCTCTGATGATGAGTGACATTAAGCACCTTTTCATACATCTATTGATAACTTGTAGGTCTTCTTTTGAGAAATGTCTATTCAGGTTCTTTGTCTACCTTTTCATCAGGTTACTTTGTTTGCTTTTCATTTGTGCTAGAGCTGTTTGAGCTCTTTATGCATTTCAGACATTCACCCCTTATCAGGTGTACAGTGTGCAAATATTTTCTCCTAATCCACAGGCTGTCTCTTCACTCTGATGATTATTTCCTTTGTTGTGCAGAAGGTTTTCATTCTGATGCAATTCCATCTGTCTATTTTTGCTTTTGGTGTCAGATCCAAAACGTCACTGCCCAGAACAATGTCAAGTTGCTTTCTCCTTATGTTTTCTCCAGTAGTTTCACACTTTCAATCCTTATCTTTAAGGGATTTAATCCATTTTAAGTCGACATATACGCTGTGAGATAAGGATCCAATTTCATTCTCATGCAGGTGAATATCTACTCTTCCCAATGCACTTATTGAAAAGACTATCCTTTCCCTATTGTGTGTTCTTGGCACCCTTGTCAAAGATCAGTTGACCACAAATGCATGGATTTATTTCTGAGCTCTGTATTCCATATATCCCAAAGGTCTATCTGTCACTTTTTATGCCAATACCATACTGTTTTGATAATCTAGTTTTGCAACATATTTTGAAATCAAGAAATGGGGTGCCTCCAGGTTCATTCTTCTTGTTCAAAACTACTTTGGCTACTTGAGATATTTTGTGGGTCCATATGAATTTTAGGATCGTTTTTCTTATTTCTGTAAAACATGTCACTGGAATTTTCATAGAGATTGCCCTATTTATAGATCACTTTACATACTGTGGACATTTTAACAATACTAATTTTTCCTCCTTATAAACATGGGATATCTTTCCATTTATTTGTGTCTTCTTTACTTCCTTTTATCAACTGTTATTAGGGGTAAGAATCCTTTACCTACTTGATTACATTTACACCAAAGTATTTCATTCTTTTTGATTCTATTATAAATGGGCTTTTCTTAAATTTTTGGAGAGTTAGTTGTTAGTGTATAGAAACACAACTGATCTTTGTGTGTTGGTGTTTGCATCCTGCCACTTCAGGGAATTTGTTTATTAGTTCTAACAGTTTTTTTGGTGTCCTTAGGGCTATCTATGTATAAGATCATATGAACTGCAAACAATTTTAATTTTCCTTTTTGATTAGAATGTCTTTTATTTCTTTTTATTGTCTAATTGCTCTGGCTGGGACTTCCAGAACCATGCTGAACAGAAGTGGTGAGGGTAGGCATCCTTGTCCTCTTCCTAATCTAAGAGGAAAGGCATTTGTAAGATCTTAAGCTACGGGCTTGTCACATAAGGCCTTTATTATGTTGATATGCATTCCTTCTACACCTGATTTATTCGATGTTTTATCATGAAAGGTACTGAATTTTGTCAAATGCTTTTTCTGCATATACTGAGATGATATAATTCTTCTCCTTCATTCTATTTTTTTTTTTTTTTTTTTTTTTTTTTGAGACGGAGTTTCGCTCTTGTTACCCAGGCTGGAGTGCAATGGCGCGATCTCGGCTCACAGCAACCTCCGCCTCCTGGGTTCAGGCAATTCTCCTGCCTCAGCCTCCTGAGTAGCTGGGATTATAAGCACGCACCACCATGCCCAGCTATTTTTTTTGTATTTTTAGTAGAGACGGGCTTTCACCATGTTGACCAAGATGGTCTCGATCTCTTGACCTTGTGATCCACCCGCCTCGGCCTCCCAAAGTGCTGGGATTACAGGCTTGAGCCACCGCGCCCGGCCTCCTTCATTCTATTAATGTGATACATCATATTTACTGACTTGCATGTGCAGAACCATCCTTGCATCCCAGGGATAAACCCCAACTGATCACAGTGTACGATCCTTTTAGTGTGCTGTTGGATTCGGTTTGCTAGTATTTTGATGAGAGTTTCTGCACCTGTGTTCATCAGGAATACCAGCCTGTAATTTTCTTGTCTGGCTTTTAAATCAGGGTATAATATGTCCTCATAATACAGTTTGGAAGTGTTCCCTCCACTACAATTTTTGGAAATACTTTGACAAGAACTGGCATTAATTCTTCTTTAAATATTTCGTAGAATTCACCAGTGAAGCCATCTGGTCCTGAGCTTTTCCTCATTGGGATGTATCCGATTACTGATTCAATCTCATTTTCATTATTGGTTTGTTCAGATTTTCTATTTCTTCATAATTCACTTTCAGTACACTGTATGTTTCTAGGAATGTATCAATTTATTCTAGACTAACCAATTTTGTTGGTGTATAATTGTTCATAGTATTCTCCGATAACTCTTTGTCTTTCTATGGCATAAGTTGTAATATTTCCTTATTTATGATTTCGTTTCTGTCTTTTTTCTTAGCTAAAAGTTTTTTTGTTTGTTTGTTTTGTTTTTGTTTTTGTTTTTGAGACAGAGTCTTGGTCTGTCACCCAGGCTGGAGTGCAGTGACGCGATTTCAGCTCACTGCAACTTCCACCTCCTGGGTTCAAGCAATTCTCTGCCTCAGCTTCCAAGTAGCTGGGATTACAGGCACCTGTTACCACACCCAGCTAATTTTTGTATTTTTAGGAGAGACAGGGGTTTCACCATCTTGGCCAGGCTGGTCTTGAACTCCTGACCTCATGATCTGTCTCCTGCTTACTTTGAACTTAGTTTTTCTTTCCCTAGTTCCCTAAAGTATAGAAGTTGAGTTGTTTATTTGCAATCTTTTTTCTTAACAAGGTACTGATCACTATAAACTTCCCTTTTAGAACTACTTGGGCCGTATCTGAGAAGTGCTGGTATGCTGTATTTCCATTTTCATTTGCTCACGCTTTCTTTTTATTTCCCTTTAATTTCTTCTCTAACCCACTGGTAGTTTAGGAATGTCTTGTTCACATATTTGTGAACTTTCCTCCATTATTTATTTCTAGTATCACCCCATTTTGTGATATCAAGTATCTTTGGTGACGGGGGATGGAGGCAACAAACCACATTGCTGCCGGCATGACCTGCACCTGTACCCCAGAACCTAAAGTACAATGTTTTAAAAAAGTATCTCTGATACTTGATATTATTTCAATCCTCTTAAATTGTCAAGCCTTGCTTTGTGGTCCAATAAATGAATTAACCTGGAGAATGTTCCTTAAGACTTGAAAAAAAGGTATGTTCTATTGCTGTTGGATGGAATGGTCTGTCTGTATCCTGTGAGGTCCATTTGGTCTATAGTGTCACTCAAATCTGCTGTTTCCTTACTGATTTTCAGTCCAGATGACCTATCCATTTTTGAAAGTACAGTACTGAAACCCCTATTATTGTATAGCTATTTCTTCCTTAAATTCTGTTAATACATGCTTTATATACTGAGGTTCTCCAATGTTGGATACGCATATATTCACAATTGTTGTAAGTGGCCCCTTCATCATTATATAATGGCCTTGTCTACACTGTGAAAGTTTTTTTGTTTTTTGAGACAGGATCTTGCTCTGTCCCCCAAGGTGGAACCCAAGGGCATGGTCATAGTTCACATTAACTTCAAACGCATACTTAGGAAGGACTACAGGCACATGCCACCATACCTGGCTTATTTTATTTTATTTTATTTTATTTATTTTTAGAGACAAGATATCCCTATGTTGCCCAGGCTGGTCTCAAACTCCCAGCCTCAAGCAATCCTCCTAGTAAGCCTCCCAAAGCACTGCAATTACAGGCATGAGCCACTGCACCCAGCCTCTTGTGACAGTTTTTAACTTCATGTCTATTTTGCCTGATATAAAGATGGTCACCCCCGCTCTCTTTTGGTATCATTTGTGTGGAATATCTTTTTCCATCCCTTAACTTTCAGCCTAAATGTCACTAAAACTAAAGTGAGTCACTTACAGGCAGCATATAGTTGGATCTTGTTTTTTTAATCCATTCAGCCACTCTTTGTCTTCTGATTGGATAATTTAATCCATTAACATTTAAAGTAATTACTAATTGGTAAGCACTTAACTACTGCCAGGTTGTTAATTGTTTTACAAATGTTGTATAGCTCTTTTGTTTCCTCTCTCTTGCTGCCTTTGGTTGTGATTTAATTATTTATTTATTTATTTTGTAATAGCGTGCTTTGATTCTTCTCTCTTTATATTTTCCGTATCGACTATGATTTTTCTTTGTGGTTATCACGAGGCTTAGACAGTGTTACAAAGGACATCGTGCTAACCATCTATTCTAAGCTCATAACAACTTAACATCAACTGCACACCAAACTTTAAACTCTTAGTTCTCTCTCTTACAAATACACACACACACACACACACACACACACACACACACATTTTGCCACTGGTATCATAATTAATTTACATCATTTTATACTGTGTATCCATTAATAAAATATTGTAGCTATAATTATTTTAGTACTTCTGTTTTTAGCTTTAGTTATACTATAGTTAACTGTGATTTACACACCACCATTACAATATTAAAGTATTCTGAATTTGACTATATACTTACTTTTACCAGTGAATATTATACTTTCATAGGTTTTCATGTTACTAATTAACATACTTTCATTTCAAATTTAACTCCCTTTCATAGTTCTTTTAAAGCAGGTCTAGTGGTAATGGATCTCTTACCACTTTTGTTTGTCGGGGAAAATCTTGCTCTCATTTCTGAAAGACATCTTTGCTGGGTATTGTATTCTTAGTTGGCAGGGTTCCCCCCATCCCCCTTTCAGTACTTTGAATATATCACCCCATTTGCTCCTGACCTACAAGGTTTATGTTTAGAAATTCACTGACAGTCTTAGGACACTCCCTTGTATATGACAAGTTGCCTTTTCTGTTGCTGCTTTCCAAATTCTGTTTGTCTTTGACTTTTGACAGTTTAATTATATTGTGTTTCAGTATAGAGTTTTTCATGTTCAATCTATTTGGGGTCCTATGGGCTTCTTGAGTCTACTTCTCTCCCCAGATTTAAGACATTTTCTGTTCTTATTTCTTTAAACAAGCTTTCTGCCCCTTTCTCTCTTTTCTCCCTCTGAGATTCTCTTATTGCATACACTGCTTGCTTAATGTTGTTCCAAAAATCCTACAGGCTTTCTTCCCTCTTTTTCATACTTTTTTATTATCTAATTGGATAACTTCAATTCGCCTTTCTTCAAGTCTATTGATTCTTCAGCTTGTTAAGAGTCTGCTGTTAACGCTCTCAATTGCATTTTATAGTTCAGTTATTGCATTCTCCAGAATTTGGTTTTTTATGATTTCTCTCTTTGTTGAACTTCCCATTTTTGTTCATATATTTACCTGATTTTGTTAGGTTGTCTGTTTTCTCAGTTGCCTTACATTCTTCGTCAGGAAATTTGTAGATCTCCATGTCTTTGGGATCAGTTACTGAAAAGTTATAATGTTCTTTTCGTCAGGTCATGTTTCCCTGGCTTTTCAGGTTCCTTTAAGTCCTGCATTGCTGTCTTTGCACTGGAAGGGACAGTCACTTTCCCCAGTCTTTACTGAAGAGAAAGATCTTCCAATCTGCCTGGCTAGGAATTCTGGGAGCCTCTCAGACCTTTCCTATTGATGCACCCACTCCACACCTCTTGTTCTCTGTTTGGGGGTAAGTCTTAGGATTACATGCCTTATCTCAACCTCACAAAGCCAGGCCAGATGTCAAGAAGCTTCCATTTGCTTTTCTCAGGGCAGTGCTCAGAAGTGATGAAGGTTAAGTTCTTTCTTCCAATATAGCAGAGTCAAGCCAGTTGTCCGTGTCTGCTCGTACACAATCTGCAGAGGCTCACATGCCATCTACAGGGGTGCAGCTGTGCCAGCTGCCAAGGAAGGGAGGCACACAGAATGCTGGAGGCATATGTGGACTAGCTGGGGATGTCTGCAGGAAACGGATCCTATGAAATTTGAGGGCTAGCCTCTTGGTGAAGTCCTCGAGGCAGCTGGTAGAAGCAGCAGTCCTTTGTTGAGCTCCATGCCCTGACACTGACAGTCCCTGACCCTTTTCCCTCCTCTTAGTGTTCCCCTCAGTGTTCTTAGGGGGATGAGAAAGAAGTGGCCTCCTGGACAGCATCCCACGTGGCTGGAGAAACTGGGTGTCCACTATGCTCTCACTTTGTGTCGTGAGAGAAATCAAGAAGCAAGGGAGTCTCTGCTGGCACTGAGCTCTGCTGCCCTGGGGGAGCGGCAACACGGATAAGTGAAACTCTTCTTCTTACCCTCTTCAATGTGTCTATTCTTGAGTGTTTTTCTCTTCTCCAGCAGACTACTAAGACCTCTGCACCTGTACTCCTGTGCTCCACCAAAGTACTCTCATCTGTGGGCATTTGTCAAAACTGGTATTACTGTTGGGGGGATGAGGGCTGAAAACTCCTATGTCACCATCTTCCTGACATCATTTGCCACAGTGTGCTTTTTATTCCGGCATTTCCTTACACCCTTGAGTCTCTTCCCTGTTTTATTCAACCCAGCAGTCTGTATTCATTCGTCTTAATCAGGATCTGAGCTTTGCACCTGCTCCCTTTGGCTGGGGTTGAGCCTACTTCAGAGGCTAGGGATATAGAGGGTCCAAGTACAATTTAAATAAGAAAATGCTACTAATAAATGTTGAGAAGAATATGAATCCTACGGGAAAAAAAATTTAATGTTAAGTCATCTGGCAGAGAGACCAAATGGGAATAAACACCCAGTTCCTCTCTGCGGACAAGTCATTGCGTCCTGGCCTATGGTTCCTTCAACCCACAAAACTACGCCTTTGCTTATTAGCACTCAGGTATCAATAGGCTGGCATGAAGTTGCTATTTTACCCAAAACAAAGGCTCCAGAGAAACTAGACTTTCCACTGCTCTGGAACCACCTTCGCAACTTTACCCTATTGCTTCTTCTGGAATATGATTCTGTCTCTCTACTGACTCAAGACGAGTCTCTCTGCTCCGCTGTCACCTTTGCCTTTAAAAATGCTCCTGATCACTCCAGCTAGACGTGTTCCCCCCTTTCCTTTGGATATTCGTCCTTTCCCAGTTGCTGGCTTGAGTCCTATCACCCCCGCAAGTCATGAAGTCCTTGAGGACAGGGACAGTCACACAAAGCACTTCAGGCAAGGCAACTTGAGCCCAGGAGAAGAACGCGCCACGGGACTCAGGAGAAGACACGGTGCCTGCAATGCAAGGAGCCAGTCATCCATGCTGGTTACTAACTGCCGATCTTGAAAGGCCCTCAAGCGGGGACAGGCAGCCTAGCAGGTGCCATGGCTCATCTTCTGGCCCTCCTGAGGCTGGTCGGACTAGCTGCGCATCCTCCACCTACAGTTCAAGTGTGTTTAAAATGGGGCCTGAGCTATGACCTGCAGTCCAGAGCAGACTGACTGCTACGACCTCTGCACGTGTACTCCTGTGCTCCACAAAGGTCCTCTCATCTGGGGGCGTTTGTCCCAACAAACAATTTAAGCTTCCTGTAAGTATGGTCAAATAAGCTAAAAATCACAATAGTGCACTGACACACGGCAAACAAGGATTCTAAACACTGCCGAGTCATCACATATACAAAATTAAGACTTAAATAGAAAGAGATCAACTCATATGCATCTTCCCACTAACCTGAAAGTTTCCAATCACAGCCTTAACTGAGGCTGGGCCTCCTAGTCAGGAGCGATGTAACCTTCTCTCCTCCTGGAGCTGCCCATCCGGACAGGGCCTCAGAATGCATGCATGCTTTGTGCTCTCCAGGGTTCCCCTGACACTCATATTCTACCTCCAGGAGGAATCCCCATGCAGCTTAGCTAGGGACGGACACCATCTGCCTATCCCTGTCCCTGCTCTATCCCTTCTTCCTCACATTCCACAGAGCCAAGTGGAAGCCAAATGACAGAAAGCGCCTTCCAGTGCCTGCCGGCCAAAGTCTGACCAGTGAGAATGGCACTGTCCAAGGACTTCGGTGACTTGTCAGCCCAGATATCTAACAATCAGCCAAATAATTTATTTCAGCAGAATAAGAATAAGTGTATTTTTGTTAGTCTTTTTATTCAAACATTTTATTTCTGTGGACATCGCATTTTAAAAGACGTACACTTTTCCACAGAGCGTAACGTTCTGGGACACAAAGAAGGAGGAGACGAGAGGATTTCTAAAGAGAGACGACGTGACCTCCCCACACACGGGCCCACAGCTCCTGCCCTGGATCTGCCCCTGGGCCACCTGGTCGCCAGTTCGGCCCTTCCCTGCCATGATGCATGGATTCTCTCTCAGATACAAGTACAAAATCAGACCAGGCATCCTGCCCAAGCCCAGACTCTTGCTGGGCCTCCACCATTTTCCGGGACATGAAGCCCAGGAGTTGACTCAAAAAAAGAAAGGAATAACAGAAATACTGACTTGCCTCCCTAAAATCCTGCACTTTCAACTGATGGTTTTTATCCCGCTTGCAAAGGGACAGTAACAATGAGGGGGAAACAGGACCTTCCAACGTCTCACCAAACAGCAATTCGCTGGAATCAGCTCATTTTCATATTTAAAATATTCCAACACCGTATCCTGTCCTTCACTTTCCTGACTTTGCCACAATGATCTACCGCTCCTTCTCTTTCAAATGGATTGCCAAACAGCATTTTATTGGGGATTTCCTCTAAAAGGCAATTGGAGGTTCCTGCAACACAATTTAGAAGTGCATTATTTCCATTTCTTTAATTTTATTTATAGCCTTCTGCCCAGAGCCCGCTGGGCACAGGCGGCTATAAATCAAAGATCACAAACACAGGGCTGCTTTGTTCCTCTGCTGATGCTCACATACCAGGGGACTGTTTGGTAAGCGCTAATAAGAATACTAATTACTTTTTCAATCAGACTGTGGGTGTGAACTCACTTGAAAAACTGCATAAAACAAAATTTCATTATACACTAGATATGATCTTGAACCAAAGGACACCAGGAGTGGTCCTATCTGAGAAGGAACACACACACTGGAGAGAGCCACGTGCCTGTGCTCCGAGTCCAGGAAATTCTGTGGGCTCACTCTCATCTACTGGGTGACCTTGCAGCAAGTATCCTGACCCTCTGCGAGCCTCAGTGCCCTCAACCATTAAACGAGACAGTGGTAAAGAGAATTTACTCTGTAGAGTTGCTGGAAATCCAATGGGAGGCTCTAGAGAGACTCCTGGAACCATTTCACACATAGGAGGTCCTCACTGTCAGCATCCTTCCCTCTACGGAAATGTCAGGGGTGGGCTCTGTCCACGCAATCTGCTCCTCCCTGACACGAGCCCACTGGCTTACTTCATCTGCCAACACCTCCCTTCTCCTGGTGCCACAGCCCAGTGCCCAGCATCGAATGCCTTGGGCCTGCCCAATCTGCTCCTCCTCTCATGTCCACTTAAATGTGCCATCTACCTGACTCCAATGCCCAGCATGACGTACTGTGACCCTAGGGCTCTCTCACGCCACCAGTCACTAGATTCAGCTGATTCCATCTTCCTCCAAGACACCCCTCAAAGCTTTTCTTTCTTCACCACCCCCACTCCAGTGGCTTGATCCTCTGCCCAGAGCCTGCTGGGCACAGGCAGCTTTAACTATATTTCCCACCAACACTGACCCTGAGTCTATCTGCACTTTTCCAGGCCACCTTCCCTGTTTGCACAAAATAATAACTAGGATCACATTACTTCCCAGATTAAAATCCTTCAGGCACTCTGAGTAGCAGCCTGTATCACTGTCTTTATAGGGAAGACTCGCTTCCCTATAAAAGGATTACACATTCCTGCCCAGTGACGTTAGGCTGGGCCCTGTGCCATCAGCCGGCCACTGGAAAGTGATGTAACACACCACGCCGTCCTGGCAAAGCTCGAAGAGGCACTGGGAGCTTCCAGCAGCCCCTTGCTTCTGCTCCCCGCCATGGGAGCGGTCCCAGACAGACTGCACTTTCCCACTAGGGCCTGGAAGGAGGACACACACAGAGCTACCCACAGCTTGCAGTCTACATGCAACATGACGCCTGCGGTTCTGAGCCCTGCGAGATAGATCTGAGAGCTGTTGGAAAAGCTGCAATGACTGCTCTGTCATTTATTGAGAACAGGGCCCTATCCTCCAGAGGCTCAAAGGGTGACGGGAAGTAGTGTGTGTGGAGAGAAGTCACATAGGATCAGCAGTCACTCTGAGACCGGGCAACCACAGGCCTTCGTAAAGCAGACTGTCCCCGATGCTGGCCTGCCTCCAGTCACTTGCTTCAGCGTCCCCATGCATTTCTGCCTTGGGTGCGGCTTGCCTGATGCCCACAGTACCTGTGCCCGGCTCCACACCCTTCCAGCCCTGCTGTACCATCAGCAAAGGAGAAATGTCTCCACCTCAGATCCTTTCCTCGCCGAGGGCTCTGCGCTCACATCACCAGGCAGACGGTCTGTCCCTAGCCGAGCACAGCGCCTTGGGAACAGAGCCTCTCATTTCCCTGTATACCCCCTGCTCCTTTCATGGCGCCTGGTACTGAGCTGGCACTGAATCTGGTGTCCTGGGGTTTTTTTTTTTTCCTTTATTTCCATTGTTTAGAAATATAGACACACACAGTTCTTGTAAAATCGTTTCACACGACACTGAACTCCAAAGCCCTGGCCTCCAAATAGGAAGACAGCCAATTTCAGAAAGAAACGCTAGAGATAACCTCAGAAATCCATGGAGGCAGCCAAAAGCCAGAAGACCTTCTGGAGGCACAGAAACACCACGGCCCCCATTGCGATGAGTAATAGCTGCATTATCATTCCCTACCTTGGGCAAACAGGCCATTGTAAATGCTTATTTTATGACTCAGTCTTTCATAAATTATGCAGTAAGATTCTCTTAACTTGGCTCTTCTCTGGCCTTCCAGATGCAGTATTAATTTGGCAGCAATGTTAAGTAGATGTATTCTCTCTGTGCTAGTAAGTCAGTTGAGTTCTGTCTCTAATCAGCAGCAAAAGCAGAGGTGACTTCGTGAGTATCGGAGCACAGAAGAGAAGCAAACCCAGGGCGAGGCTCCTCACAAAGTCCCCACTCACCAGGCTGCGAGGCGGGGGTGAGCTCCAAAACACACATTTTCAAGACACTCCAAACATGACCTGATTTTACCAGGTACCTACTTCCTCTGTGCCCTGAACCTTGGAACCAAAGATGATTAAGATGTCCCTCTACCCGGAGGGCTCACAGCCCAGACCGAAAGGAACTATGAAACAATGTACTTGGTGACAGCACAATGAATTTTGCCAGAATGGAGAGAAGAGTCAAAGAAAAGAGAGCCACAAAGAAGAGGCGCTATTTGAGCTGACACTTGGAGAATGCGCAGGAGCGAAGCAGGGGAACCACCCCCCAGCATGTCAGAAACGAGGAGGTGGCAAGGACACATCTGGGCTCTAATCCCAGTCCTGTGACACTGGTGAGTGGGTGACATTGGGGACTCTGCTTACTGTATCAGTGCTTCCAGCTCCTCATCTGAAACAGGGACAACAGAGTGCCTGCCACGTGGGTTGTTTCAAGTATGAAGTAAGACACCCGGGGCACTAAGAGCAGTGCCAGGCACGAAGGAAATGAGGGCTCGACATGAGGGCATGTATCTGTGTGTGCGCATGCACACAGTTCACCTGAAGAGCAGAGATGAGCCCGCGTGGCTAGAGTGACAGCAGGTGGCAGAGAACAGCCCAGAGAGAGGCAGGAGGGTGGGGCAGGCGGAGTGGGAGGCGGTAAGAGGTGTGGCCTCCTGTCCCAGCCTGAGGAGTCGGGACTGGACTCTGAGCTCCAGGTAGGAGGCTAACAAGGCTCTAAAAGCAGAAGCTCAGGCAAGAGGACTGGTCTCCAACAAGATGGCCTGTGGGTGACGGACGGGGAGAGGTGAGCTGGACGTCCTCGGGCCAGACGGGAGAATCCCAAAGCAGCCCAGGCCAGAAACAGGAGGGTGTGAACTCAAGGAGAGGCCATGGGAGTGGACAGAGAAATGCAAGACACACATGGCTCGTAGTGGCCCGGGTGATACTTCAAGTGGACACGCTGTTAGAATCAGAACACGAACACCTAAGAGGACAGCAGGCTGACTCAAAGGCTTCTGGCCTTTTCCATCTTTTATTCCGTTGTCTTCCTTCCTGCAGAATTACAAGCCCTCCATTTTTTAACTTTATCACATTTTTGTGTATTTATTAATCCTGGAGGAGAAATCACACTGAGCAAATGTATCCCACCTCCATCCATTCTCTCAGACGTAAGAGAAAATACCACTTGAGTGCTGACCCTGCACAAGACCCTCTGCTGTGTTTAAGGAGGGCACAGGAGCAGGGAGCGCCACCAGCCTTGAGATGCTTCTAATCTTAGTCAATGGCACGTGGATGCCCCCGAGGAGCGAAAGTCCTGGGACACCTTGTGGGGCAATTACACTAATGTTTGGGGTTGTGTGAGGGTAGGGGACACCGAGGGTGGAGCCTCTGCCTCACATCTGCACAAAGAGGTGCAGAGCGGCCTCAACGCTGCTCACGCACTCCAGACAGACACGCCCGGTGGAGAAGACAAGCACCCCCAGATGAAGTCTTCACTGCTCCCCTCCCGGCAGGAAGTGGCCCATCATCCATTGTGCTGGGACCCCAGTACACTCCACCCAGGCACTCTCAGAGAAGAGACAGGCCACACAGGTCACACTCCAGAAATCCACCTGAAGCTGGGACCTCACTCACACCAGCAGGCTGCAGAGGCTGGCCACGTCCACACCCACTCGCAGGTGGAAATGACAGCAGCTCTCTCTGGGCGGGCCGATCACCTAGGCTGATCAGATGCTCTGTTGGCAGCCAGGCCTTGCTCTGATATGAGAAGACGATGACTTACGAAATGCCATTTGGTACACGCATGTTCAAAAGCTAAGTCCGTGAGAAAGGAAAGCAGATTCTGAAGGGGCTGTGGGTGGCTGAAATGCCTTAGAGACAGGCGACGTGGGTGAGGGAGTCACATTTTGGAAACACAAGCTGCACGGATGGTGAAAAGGCCAGCGCAGTAAGAGGACACTGAGCAGTTTTCCCAAGGTGGTCACTGGCCCCATCGGAGCTCAGTATACCGACTCAGCCTGCGGGACCTGCCCCACATCACGCCACAACACCACTGCGTGGTGACGGCGGGCAGAGCTCTCTGAAAGGTAAGTTAGAAGCCTGACCTGGACGGGAGGGCCATGGGACCTAGGAGCCCCCACTCACCTGAGGGGCAGCAGTTCTGTGTTCAGGACGTCACAGGACACAGATTATAACCAAAGAGTGCTAAGGAATCGTGTCACTTCTAAACAGGTCATGAAGAACATTTTAACGTAATTTGCTTTCCAGGCACAAAGAACTCTGTCAATCAACTCTACAGCAGGATAGGGGAAAGAGTCTCTGTTGACGGCTTCCTGGCAAAGGAAGAAAAACAGATTTTACAGTGAGCTAATCTGTCTTTCCAAAAAAAAAAAAAAAAAAACGGAAGCTAAAACTAGATTTACGTTTTCATGTATTCATTCAACAGCTATCTGAGTGCCGACTGCGAGGCAGGAACCAGACTGCACAGCGACCAGAGCTACACTCTGATCAGCCAGCGTCTGCCCAGGTTCAAATCCTGACTCTGCTGCATAGGCGCTACGTGACTGTCCAGAGTCTCCCCTCTGAAACTCATTTTCTCATCTCTAAAATGGGTCTAACACCTAACTTTGTAGGAGCGTAGCACTCAAGCCGGGCAGGCTCCAGGACAGTCTCAGGACCTCACTTCCATCCCGGCTAGTCCTGCTGAGCCTCAGAAGAGCTCTGCGTGCTCAAGCTCCACCTGCATCCCACCCACATTCCAGGACACCAGGACGTGGAAAGCCCTCTCCCAGACACACCAGGACAAGACAAAACCAGCAAAGAAAAACAGCTCAAGAAATGACAGCAGAAACACAGATGGTCCATAAGACGTGAAAAAAAAGACAACTTGATCAAGTCTTAAAAATAAGCCTATCTTTGGAAACAATAATTTTACACGGAGTAATTATCCCAAGAAAATAACCAGCGACGAGCGCTAGGATGTGAGTACCAAGACATCTGAGGCAGCGTCTAATGGGGAAAACTGGGAAGAAACAAATGAAGAAGAACAGGGCGGCCAGGTCAGTGAGGTCCAGCCAAACGACGCAGCTGCACGTGGGTACTGAGCGTCGGCTTGCAGAATAAATCCAGTCACGGCGAGGGCCACGGTTAGCACTGAACCAAGGAAGAGCGCACAGTGTCTCATCACATAATATGTCTTTTTTCATATTACATATGCAATATGTGAGGGCAATTTTTATTTAAGACGATTCACTGTAGGCTGGGTGCGGTGGCTTATGCCTGTAATCCCAGCGCTTTGGGAGGCCAAAGCGGGTGGATCACTTAAGGCCAGGAATTCAAAACCAGCCTGCGCAACATGGCGAAACCCCGTCTCTACTAAAAAGATAAAAATTAGCCAGGCATGGTGGTGCATACTTGTAATCCCAGCTACTTGGGAGACTGAGGCACAAGAATTATTTGAACCCGGGAGGCAGAGTTTGCAGAGAGCTGAGATCATGCCACTGCACTGCACTCTTTTGAGACTCTGTCTCAAAAGAAAAAAAAATTCACTGTAATATTTTTTGGCAAGTGGGTATTACATAATTCATAAGAAGGGAGAGAACAAAGTTCTCTGCATCGCCTGGTAAAGGGAGAGGCAGATTCCAAAGGCGGAGGCACTGCGGGTCCCCTGGGCCCGTGAGGGCAGCCGGGCCTCTGCAGAGAGGAAACGCAGCACAGGCAAGGGCATGGCGGGGTTCAGACCCCCGCGGAGAAAAAGGCACTGTGAGAAGTTCCTGGTGTCAAAAGGAGTTTCTTTGGGGGTAACATGGATATTTAGTAGTCGATTTTCAGTTATTACATAAGTATTACATCATCCCTGAGACTTCACTGATGCCTGCAGCACACACAAATGCCTTACGTTAAGGGCAAACACAGGCACCACCCTGCTCTGCAGTTAAAAATGTGTTGACCCAAGCAGGTCAGCCCATGCAAAGGAATGCTGGGCAAGCCAGGTCTCAATGCCACTCCAGCGTCCCCACCCATGTCCCCATCCTGGTATCTCCCCTGGCTGCAGATCACTATAGACACACCTGTGTCCAGCTGCCCACTTGATATCCTGATTTAGAGGTCCCAGGGCACCTCAAGCTTTATACGTCCCAAGCCAAATTCCCACTTTTCTCCCCAAATCTGCTCCTCTCCAAGTTGCCCCATCCTTGACAGCCACTCCTGATGGCCCTCTTTCCATCGTCCCGCACACCCAGTCCCTCAACAAGCCTCCTCCCCAGAGCTTTAAAATATACTCCCCCAAACCCCATACTTCTCACCACCTCCTCCACCTCCACCCACTCCAGCCACCACCCTCCTAACTGGTCTTTCTAGCTCCATAGAAAAGCCAGAGGGATCCTTTAGAAAGCCTTAGTCAGATCATGCCAACCCTGCTCAACCCTTCCGCTGGCTTTCCACCACCGTGACTAGCATGGAATCTGATCTCCTCCTACCGCTCTCTGTGGCCTGTGGGGTGCAGCTCTGATTCCCCTCCCTCCTCGCCCGCCTCTAAGCTCCACCCTCCTTTCACTGCAGCCACAGCGGCCTTCTTGGAGAAGAGCCACACGCACACTAAGCTCATCTTCCCAAACCCCTCCTTCCAGGGCTGTGTGCCCCCAAATCATCAGGTGGCCATCTCCTCTCATCCTCTGGGTCTGTGCTTCACTGTCACCCCATCAGAAGGACCATCCGAATCACCTGCATAAGCAGCCCCTCCTTCACCCCAGTGCTGTCCAACACAGGAGCCTCGAGCCACGAAGGCTACAGGACACCCGAAAAGTGGTCCAGCGGAGATGCGCTGTAATTAGGAGACATACTGTAGACCTAGTACAAAAAAGTGAGTGTATAAAAAAGTGATTGTGCGTTATCTCACTGACAGTCTCTATATGGATTAGACGTTGCCTTCGTAATGTGTTATGATCACACAGTTTATATATTATATTAATGGAATATATTTTTAAAACCCATCTCACCTGTTGCTTCCTCCTTCCTTACCATGGCCACAGGAACACTTTAACTCACACCGTGGCTGGCATCGTCCCCCGGGGTGGTGCTGCCCCAGAGCATGGTCCTGCATTATCTGAGTCACAGCTTCCCTGTCATCCTGCCTTGTGTGTTGATGGGGTCAGGTGTGTGTGTGCGGCACCTGCTGGTCCTGGTCATGGCCGTGTTCCCAGCTCCTGTGGCCGCACGTGGCATGCAGCAGGCTCTCAGACCAGAAGCGATGCGGGCTGATTAAATTACATCAAGAGTTCCGGAGAAAACATAGCAGAGCCAGCAGTGACCATGAGAAGAAAACTAAACAGCACCGCTAACCTTTATTAAGTACTGCCCACATGCCAGGCACTATTCTAGGAGCCTTCCTTCCGTGAATTCATTGAATCCTCTCGTAAGTGGTGAGGTGGGATTCAAGCCACCCTGCAGTCTGCATGCTGCCCAGCTTGGACACCAGCAAACGCCAGGCAGGCACCCTGCCACACGGCTTCCCACGCCCCGAGGACTCACCCAGGGCCCTGGGCCTCCCTGAATGGCCCGCCCTTCCCAGGCGACCTGAAGTGAACCCCCAGGTTGATACAGGAGTATCAACCACACGAAGAACAGAAACTGAAGAACAGAAACTAAAACAGAGCTGCAGATGCACACGGGTGATACCTTCACAGCAGTTTTCTGTATTTTCCAAATTGTTCTATAATAAATGTGCATTACTGTCTAACCCTGAAGTTTTTTATATCACATCTTTGGACGAATCCGATTGGTAACACTGTGGGTCACCACAAATCACTGCAGTTTGGTGTTGCCCTGGCTTTGGGATTCTTCGTAGAGACACTATCATGGACCCTCAACCTTATACCTCATCCGGCCTCCTAGATGTGCGTTTCTTCAAAGAAGACAGTAAGATGCTTTGGGATTTCAAACTATGGTCACTCCCAGAAGCCTGATGCAGCCAGATACTTGTGGTTCCCGGCAGCAGAGGTTATCCGCATTGGTCTGAATGGTCCCAGTACTGACTCTCTTGCTGTCCTTCACCCTAAGATAGTGGTTTTCAACTCAGGAATGATGGGGTCATTGGCTTGGGGAGCTCCCCAGGAGAGAGGCAATTCTTGCATACACTGGAGCTCACCCAGCTCTTAGTCCCCATTCAAACAAAAGTAGGGCCCCTTTATTTGGTGACCTGAGCCCCCACCAACCCTCAGCCCAGATGAGTGGGTTTTTCCTCAGCAAAACACACCCTCTCCACCAAGGGACAAAATGCTTCATTAAACCGGTCCTGCTCCCTGTGCCACCCAAGCAGGTGGCACCCTCAACAGGGGTTGTCAGGTACCCTATACAGGAGCGATCCTACTGGTATCAGGTTGGCGCCCCTCACAGTCAAAGGTGCCAGAAGCAGCAGCAGGCACCCATATTTGCTGCTCTCTAGCCTCCTTGAGTGGCACCTCCAGGCACAGGTGCAAATCAGTTGAATAGGGCCTGAAGTAGACCCAGCAAACTTCAGCAGCACTACAGAAGAGAGACTTGAGTACTGCAGAGGGACAAGCAGAAAGCAACGGCACCACCAAGAAAAAGTCCCCACAAAAACCTCACTCGAGGGTCAGCAGCCTCAAAGACTGAAACTAGACAAACTCAGGAGGATGAGAAAGAACCCATTTTAAAATGCTGAAAACCCGAAGGCCAGAGTGCCCCTTCTCCTCCAAATGATTGCAGCATCTCTCCATCAAGGGCGCAGAACTGGACGGAGGATGAGATGGACAAATTGACAGAAGTAGGCTTCAGAAGATAGGTAGTAAAAAAACTAATGAGCTAAAGAAGCATGTTCTAACCCAATGCAAACAAGCTAAGAACGCTGATAAAAGGTTAGAGGAATTGCTAACTAGAATAGACAGTTCAGAGAGGAACTTAACCTGATGGAGCTGGAAAACACAGCACGAGAACTTCATGAAGCATACACCAGTACCAACAGCTGAACCAACCACGCGGAAGAAAGGATATCAGAGTTTGAAGACCACCTGACTGAAATTAGACATGCAGACCAGAATAAAGAATGAATAGGAATGAACAAAGCCTCCAAGAAATATGAGACTTTATCGAATGACTGAACCTATGATTGACTAGAGCACCAGAAGGAGATACGGAGAACAGAAACAAGCTGGAAAACTTACTTCAGGATGTTATCAAGAGAACGTCCCCACCTAGCAAGACAGGCCAACGTGCAAATTCAGGAAATACAGAGAACACCATTAAGATACTCCACAAGATCACCCCCAAGACACACAATCCTCAGCTTCTCCAAGGTCGAAATGAAGGAAAAACTGTTCAGATCAGCCAGAGAGAAAGGCCAGGTCGCCTACAAAGGAAAGCCCATCAGACAAACCGCAGATCTCTCAGCAGAAACTCTACAAGCTAGAAGAGGAAGAATCAATATTCAACATTCTTAAAGAAAAGAATTGTCAACCCAGAATCTCATATCCAGCCAATCTAAGCTTCATCAGCGAAGGAGAAATAAAATCCTTTCCAGATAAGCAAATGCTGAGGGATTTCGTTACCACCAGGCCTGCCCTGCAAGAGCTCCTGAAACACGCAGTAAGTATGGAAAGGAAAAACTGGTACCAGCCACTGCAAAAATACACCAAAATACAAAGACCGACGACACTCTGAAGAAACTGCATCAACTAGTGTGCAAAATAACCAACTAGCATCATGATGACAGGATCAAATTCATACATAACAATACTAACCTTAAATGAAAATGGGCTAAATGCCCCAATAAAAAGACACAGACTGGCAAATTGGGTAAGGTGTCAAGACCCATCAATGTGCTGTATTCAGGAGACCCATTTTAAACACAAAGACATACACAGACTCAAAATAAAGGAATGGAGGAAAATATACCAAACAGATGGAAAGCAAAAACAAAAGCAGGGGTTCCAATCCTAGTCCTTGATAAAACAGACTTTAAACTAACAAAGATCAAAAAAGACAAAGAAAGGCATAATATAATGGTAAAAGGATCAATGCAAAAGAGGAGCTAACTATCCTAAATACACATGCACCCAACACAGGAGCACCCAGATTCATGAAGCAAGTTCTCAGAGGCTTACAACGAGACTGAAACTCCCACACAGTAACAGTAGAGACTTTAATACCCACTACCAGTATTCACTCAACAAGACAGAAAATTATCAAGGATATTCAGGGCTTCAATTCAGCTCTGGATCAAGTGGACCTTGTAGACATCTACAGAACTCTCTACCCCAGATCAACAGAATATACATTCTTCTCAGTGCCACATGGCGCTTATTCTAAAATTGACCACCTAATTGGAAGTAAAACACCCCTCAGTAAATCCAAAAGAACTGAATTTGTAACAGTCTCTCAGACCACAGTGCAATCAAATTAGAACTCAGGATTAAGAAACTCACTCAAAACCACATAATGTCATGGAAATTTAATAACTTGCTCCTGAATGACTCCTGGGTAAATAACGAAATTAAAGCAGAAAGCAAGAAGTTCTTTGAAACCAATGAGAACAAAGAGACAACGTACCAGAATCTCTGGGACACAGCTAAAGCAGTGTTAAGAGGGAAATTTATAGCACTGAATGCCCACATCAGAAAGCTCAAAAGATTTCAAATAGACATCCTAACATCACAATTAAAAGAGCTAAAGAAGCAAGAGCAAATTAATCCAAAAGCAAACAGAAGACAAGAAATAAGTAAGATCAGAGAAGAACTGAAGGAGACAGAGACATGAGAAGCCCTCCAAAAAAATCAACAAATCCAGGAGCTTGTTTTTTGAAAATGTTAACAAAACAGACCACTAGCTGGAATAATAAAGGAGAAAAGAGAGAAGAATCAAATAAACACAATAAAAAGTGATAAAGGGGATATCAAAACTGACCCCACAGAAATACAAACTACCATCAGAGAACACTATAAACTCCTCTATGCAAATAAACAGAAAATCTAGAAAATGGATAAATTCCTGGATGCATACACCCTACCAAGACTAAACCAGGAAGAAGCTGAATCCCTGAATAGACCAATAACCAGCTCTAAAATTGAAGCAGTAATTAATAGCCTACCAACCAAAAAAAGCCCAGAACCAGATGGATTCACAGCTGAATTCTACCAGAAATACAAAGAGGAGCTGGTACCATTCCTGCTGAAACTATTCCAAACAATTGAAAATAAGGGACTCCTCCCTAACTCATTTTATGATGCCAGCATCATCCTGATACCAAAACCAGGAAGAGACACAAGCAAAAAAAAAAAAAAAACTTCAGGCCAATATCCCTGATGAACATCAATGTGAAAATCCTCAAGAAAATACTGGTGAACTGAATCCAGCAGCACATCAAAAAACTTATCCACCATGATCAAGTCAGCTTCATCCCTGGGATGCAAGGCCGGTTCAACGTACACAAATCAATGAACGTAATCCATCACATAAACAGAACCAAAGCCAAAAAACACATTGTTATCTCAATAGATGCAAAAAAGGCCTTTGATACAATTCAACAATCCTTCACATTAAAAACTCTCAACTAGGTATTGCTGGAACATATCTCAAACTAATAAGAGCTATTTGTGACAAACCCACAGCCAGTATCGTACTGAATGGGCAAAAGCTGGAAGCATTCCCTCTGAAAACCGGTATAAGACAAGGATGCCCTCTCTCACCACTCCTATTCAACATAGTATTGGAAGTTCTGGCCAGGGCAACCAGGCAAGAGAAAGAAAGAAACAGTATTCAATTAGGAAGAGAGGAAGTCAAGTTCTCTCTGTTTGCAGATGACATGATTGCCTATTTAGAAAACCCCATTATCTCAGCCCAAAAACTTCTGGAACTGATAAGCAACTTCAGCCAAGTCTCAGGATACAAAATCAATGTGCAAAAATCACAAACATTTCTTTACACCAACAATAGGTAAGCAGAGAGCCAAATCATGAATGAACTCACATTCACAATCGCTACAAAGCGAACAAAATACCTAGGAACAAGGGATGTAAAGGACCTCCTCAAGGAGAACTACAAACCACTGCTCAAGGAAGATACGAGAGAACACGAACAAATGGAAAACATTCCGTGCTCTCGGATGGAAAGAATCAAGTAAAAATGGCCATACTGCCCAAAGTGATTTGTAAGATTCAATGCTATTCCCATCAAACTACCACTGACATACTTCACAGGATTAGAAAAAAGCTACTTTAAATTTCATATGGAATCAAAGAAGAACCCGTAGAGCCAAGACAATCCTAAGCAAGAAGCTGGAAGCAGCATGCTACCTGACTTCAAACTATACTATAAGCCTACACCAACCAAAACAGCAAGAAACTGGTACCAAAACAGACATATATAGACCAACGGAGCAGAACAGAGGCCTCAGAAATAACACCGTATGTTTACAACCATCTGATCTTCAACAAACCTGACAAAAACAAGCCATGGGGAAAGGATCTCCCATCACTAATTGGTGCTGGGAAAACTGGCTAGCCATATGCAGAAAAATATAACTGGACCCCTTCCTTACACCTTATACAAAAATTAACTCAAGACAGATTAAAGACTTAAATGTAAAACCCAAAACCATAAAACCCTAGAAGAAAACCTAGGCAATGCCATTTAGGACGTAAGCATGGGCAAAGACTTCATAACAAAAACACCAAAAGAAATCGCCAAAAAAAAAAAAAAAAAAAAAAAAGCCAAAATTGACAAATGGGATCTAATTAAATCATTTCTGCAGAGCAAAAAAAAAAAAAAAAAAAAAAAAAACTATCATCAAAGTGAACAGGCAACCTACAGAACGGGAGAAAATGTTTGTAATCTATCTAATCTGACAAAGGTCTAATATCCAGAATCTACAAGGAACTTAAATTTACAAGTAAAAAACAACCTCATCAAAAACTGAGCGAAGGATATGAACAGACACTTCTCAAAAGAAGACATTTATACAGCCAGCAAACATATAAGCTCAGCATCACGGGTCATCAGAGAAATGCAAATTAAAACCACAATGAGATACCTTCTCATGCCAGCCAGAATGGCGACTATTCAACATTAAGAAACAGCAGATGCCGGTAAGGCTGTAGAGAAATGGGAACGCTTTTACACTGCTGGTGAACGTGTGAGTGAGTTCAACCATTGTGGAAGACAGTTTGGCAATTCCCCAAGGAAGAAATACCATCTGACCCCGCAACCCCATTACTGGGTATATACCCAAAGGAATACAAATCATTCTACTATGAAGACACATGCACATGTATGTTTACTGAAGTACTATTTACAATACCAAAGACTTGGAACCAACCCAAATGCCCACCAATGACAGACTGGATAAAGAAAATGTAGCACAGATATAGCACAGGATACTATTCAGTCATAAAAAGGAATGAAATCGTATCCTCTGCAGGAACATGGATGAAGCTGGAAGCCACCATCCTCAGCAAACTACCAGCACAGGAACACAAAACCAAACACCGCATGTCGTCTCTCATAAGCGGGAGTCGAACAATGAGAACACATGGACACACAGAGAGGAACAGCACACACCAGGGCCTGCTGTGGGGTGGGGGGTGAGGGGAGGGTACTTAAGAGGATGGGTCAACAGTTGCAGCAAACCACCATGGCACATTTATACCCATGTAACAAACCTGCACGTTCTACACACGTATATCCTCTTTTCGTTTTTGTTTTTTTAGGAGAAGAAATCAAGAAAAAAGAAAGGACAACCTAGTTATCTACTTATCTTCACATACCTAGAGCAATGTCAATAGGGAATTGGACTCATCCAATATAGCCCCACTTATGAAAGCCAATGGGTGGAGGTTACAGAGAAAGCTATTCCAGTATAACTAAAGGGCAAAAAATTGCAAGCCACTGTCCTGAGATAGGACTGACTTACAAAAAGATGTACTTACTTAATGTATACAACTTGATGAGTTTAGCAAAAATGTTCTAAGCTGTGCAATATAGAGATTTTCTTGTTACCAGAAGTCTTCGATGCTCGAACATCAGCATTTTGCCTAAGTGAACAGGACACTGAGAGAATTCAGATGTTAAGATCTGATGCTTAGGGAATCAGCGGACTGACCCTCTGAATGAGGTCTGCAGTTTTCACAAGCTCTACCAGCTTTTTGCAGGACGGCAGGACAGTGAAACGTTAACGTGGTCCGTGAATAAGCAGCTCTGTAGACAGATGTCAGGAAATGTGGCCTATCTTATTTTGGTCATGGGGATTGATAATATGTATAGGCATCAAAATGCTTTCAAAAGCCCTAGGGGAAAAAAAAAAAAGAACATGACCTCAGCCTGTCATCTACCACTTGGCTAACTTCCCTGAGTACTAACTGTTCCCCACCTCATGCTACTGCCTAAAGCAGAGAGCCTGACACACAACGTGCCCCAGTAAAATCCACTGTTGTGGAGATGGTGCTGCTCTTGAGTTGACTTCTACTGGGACTGATTCTCCTTCAAGTCCTCCACAGAATTTACCTAATCTTATTAGAAAGAATAACTTCATTCAGTGCTTAGAGAACGGCAGTAAATTTCTTGAAAACGACGTTTTTGGCTGAGATAGATAAGGGAGAGACGAAACACAACTCCAGGCAAGCTTACTCTTCAGTTTACCAAGTAATGACAAAGCACGGCTCTGAGCCAGGCCCGGCGCCAAGCCCAAATCCCTCCCCTGAGATACCCTCCAAACCGAAGTGTGCAGGAACGAGGCACGGCGGCCACAGACTGCTTTCCAGCGGGGAGGTGCAGGGACAGAGGAGGAGCCGCCGTGCCGTTACGGGCAAGCAGGCGGCGGCAGCAGGAGGCCCACGGCAGGTTCAGAGGGCCAGAGGCCTCGGTCCCAATCCCACGGGCAGGAGCGTGATTGTTACAGAACGGTAAGCAGGGTGACGACACCATCTGCGGGAGAAAATCCAATCTGCTTCCCGCTCCCCAGAGCCCTCCCCTCGGCCACAGCTGGGCGGACCAGCCCACAGCGCACACTGGAGCACGGCCCACAGGCTCCAGCCGACTCTCTCCACGCACCCCCGACCCACCAGCAGGCCTCCCCTCCATGCAACACCCTCTCCCTTCATCTTCCACCCTCCCAGCCACCAAACCAGCCTCATCCACAGAGGCCCTCCCTTCTCTCCACAAAGCTGGAACTCTCCTGCGTTGCTGGGTCTCCCAGCATGGATGAGATCCCTACAGGGCAGGGAGTATGACTCACAAACACATCTTTGTATCCTCACTGCCCAGCACCAGGCAGCTTAAGAAATGTTTTCCGAGTAAATGGGCGAACGAATCAATGAGCAAATGACTGAATTCATGAGTGAGCAAACAAGTGAATACATTACAAAGAGAAACGGCCACAGTCTTGTTAGAACTGCCCACCGACCTCTAAGGCATCTAGAAAGTCTGAAGCAGAAAAACCTCAGCAAATCAAACACGGGGGAAGCAGGACTGCGTGCTCTGAGCGAGACAGCATCCGAAGGTCCAAATAAATCACTGTGTGGCCAGGGGCACTTCAATTCAAAAACACTGATACAGAGGAAAAGAAAGGCAAAGAGTAATCAAGTCAACAGCGGCTATCAAACTGCACGGGGCCAGCAGGGAACCGCAGGGGCGAGCAAGACAAGGGACAGCCGCACAGCTCCGTTTAACACCGAGTCCTCGCCGCAGGGCTCCTGCCGGGGAAATCACACAAGGCAGGTGGTCAAGAGTTATGTGTCAGGGGTGTGCCTCACAGGTTAGTAATTACAATAAATAAAAAACAGCATCAGAAACAAAACTGGAAACAACTTAAACACCCGTTAAATAGAACGTCTTCAGAAACGTTTCACCTACAAGCAAACTGAAGAATGTATTTTAATGAATATTACAAAGCCATTAACAATCATGTTTTCAAAGAAAATTAGTGTCATGGGAAAATACATTATTTAAAATAAGTAAAAACAGGCTGCAATTGGTGGCTCACGTCTGTAATCCCACCATTTGGGAGGCTGAGGCGGGTGGATCACTTGAGGTCAGGGGTTCGAGATCAGCCTGGCCAATGTGGTGAAACCCCATCTCTACTAAAAATACAAAAAAGATTAGCCAGGTATGGTGGCGGGCAACTGTAATCCCAGCTACTCGGGAGGCCGAGGCAGGAGAATTGCTTGGACCTTGGAGGCTAAGGTTGCGGTGAGCCGCGATTTCATCACTGCACTCCAGCCTGGGCAACAGAGCAAGACTCCATCTCAAAAATAAGTAAAAATAAAATAAGTAAAAATAGATATATTTAGATGCGCTACTTGATCTCAAGTCTATGTAGAAAGGAAAACACACACAAGCCTCCCAAAAAGACAAAGAAGATAAGCTTTTCTAACATCCTGGGGAAACCAGGGTGACAGCTGACATGGGCTTTTATCCTTCTTCCTGAGACTGGTCTTGGGAGTTTGCACAGCAGGCAGAAGAGACTGTGCCCAGCGGCCTCACAAATTCCTAAGCCAGAGTCCTGGCTCTGTGATGTCAAAATCTCAGAACATCGGGCTTGTTTTTAACCCCTTCAAGCCTCAGTTTCCTCATCTGTCAAACAGGAATAAAAACAGTGTCCACTTCACCAGACCACTGAGAGAAATGATTGAGAAAATGCATATCAAGGACTCCACATCACACACCTGGCACATAGCAAGCATTATAATACATTAGATGCAGCCGGGCATGGTGACTCACTGCTATAATCCCAGCACTTTGGGAGGCCGAAGTGGGTGAATCAAGAGGTCAGGAGTTCAAGACCGGCCTGGCAAATATGGTCTTGAACTCTTTTTAGTAGAAACCCCGTCTCTACTAAAACTATGAAAATGAGCAGGGTGTGGTGGCATGATCCTGTCGTCCCAGCTACTCAGGAGGCTGAGGCAGAAGCATTGCTTGAACCCGGGAAGCAGAGGTTGCAGTGAGCCAAGACGGAGCCACTGCCCTCCAGCCTGGACAACAGAGCAAGACTCCATCTCAAAAAAAAAAAAAAAATACGTTAGATGCTATTATTTTTCTTATTATTACTCTCAGTAGTTGCTAAATTTCAAACACTAAACATCTGTAATTTTAAATTATATTTAAGAGTAGCAAAGATGAACAGAAGTAAATATTCTCTAAGAAGGGAAGGCTGGTGCCCCTGCCATGCCAGCCTGTGTGTGAAAGGAGCCCGGGTATGCACTGACTAAGCCAGGGCTACGGGAAGGTGGAAACCAGCACCACCAGCCTTCTGGTCCCCACCAAGGCTCCTGGCAGGAGCACCAGGGCTCAGGCTCCTGCGTCCTCCTCCTAAGATCCCGGTGTCCAATCCACGCCACCTTCCCAGATACCATCTGCATCTGTAGATCTGATTTCTTGCCCATAAGGTGCTCCCGCCTTCGTGGAACACCCTGCCCCAGTCCTGGGTCAAGGAGGTGGCTCAGCCTCCAGTGCCCAGCACAGACACGATACCTTCTCTGCAGCTATTCTGACCCGTGAAGGCCCTCCTGCCCCCACCCCCAGCCATATCCCCAGCAGAATTCATTATTTGTTCATCTGGGTTTCCACAGAACTTTTTTTTCCCCCAGATAAACTGCAGAAGTTTATTAAAATTGGAAACACTATGGCTGGGCACAGTAGCTCACACCTGTAATCCCAGCACTTTGGGAGGCCCAGGTAGGTGGATCACGAGGTCAAGGGACTGAGATCACCCTGGCCAACATGGTGAAACCCCGCCTCTACTAAAAATACAAAAATTAGCTGAGCGTGGTGATGCATGCCTGTAATCCCAGCTATTCAGGAGGCTGAGGCAGGAGAATCATTTGAACCAGGGAGTCGGAGATTGCGGTGAGCCAAGATCGTGCCACTGCACTCCAGCCTGGTGACAGAGGGAGACTCCATCTCATAAATGAATGAATGAAAGAAATTGGAGACATTGTTTAATCTTCTTGTGCCATGAGACTCCATAGGCTATCTACAAAGTCCACTGGGAGGCTGAGGATCACTTGAGCCCAGGAGTTTGAGGCTGTAAGTGAGCCTCAGAGAGCCACTGCACTCCAGCCTGGGTGAGCAAGGCCCTTTCAAGGGGTAAACGGACTGCTTGCTTGCTACCACAGAACTTCTTACAATTGGACGAGAGCCCTCGCCCTTCCTGGCTCTACCGTAATTATCTGCAGCAGACCTGTCTCTCCATTAAAGCAGAAGCCTTCGGGTCCCCTGTGCCTCACCTGGCAGGAGCTCACTACATATTTTAATTGAAAGAAATAATCGGAAATAATTTTCACTATTATTAAAGCATTCTTCTTCTACCCCAGGAAAATGGAAAAGCCAACAAAAAGTTAAAATAAAAATAAGGTTTCTCCCTCTCAAGGAAAGTCAGCTGCACTGGCCAAGGCGAATTTAGAGTCTCGCTGAAAGTAACTGTGGATTAAATACTGCATACTAAACATGAAAAAATAACTTTGCTAAGTAGATCTCATTCTTTAATACTTGGCTCAGGTAACAGGGACGGCATTTTCAAGCACAGAAGGCCCAGGCCTAGACAAGTTTTAATGACATCTGATGGAAGCAGGACACATAAGGAAATCTGTGTCTTGCGAACTCAACATGTACTTTATTGAGGAAATAAACATGAATAAATGAAAGAAAAGAGTGTACTTTAGTGAAGTATTTAATGGTCTGATCTAGAAGGTCATTAAAGTCAAGGAAGAAGCAAATGAAATACAGTGACCTGCATACAGAAAGACCTGGGAGCCACCCACGAGATGAGGAGTGGACCCGGGGACGGTGGTGGCCGCATGAATCACCAGGCAGACAGCTCCAGACACGACCGGCTCTATCAATAACCAGGAAGAGACTACACATGCCAGAAGATCAACTGCAGCACGGAAACAGCCAAAAGCAGCCTGAAATGGCTTGAAAGAACCCAACCAAGAAAGACAAACACGAGGATTAAGTCAAAACAAGCAAATTTAAGCTTACAAGGATTAGGAAACATTTTCTTGTAAACCGAATGGTACTCCGTAAATCTGACAAGAATGCTACTAAAACAAGGATCAGTAAAGTCATCCCAAAGTTGGAGTTACCTGGCTGCCATCTTTAACTGAAATCCATTCCCGTTAAACACAGTGAGCCTTCTGCCAATTCCTCAACCACCTGCCTGGAAAACCCATTTCGAAAGCCCGTTCGAGGCAGACCAAAGCCACACACAGCCAGCAGAAAGGCAGCGGGGTCAGTCCCCACAGGGGTCGGTGGTGGGAGGATCACTGGGAAGAGTGGCTGAAGAGGCTCTGAGGCCAGGAAGCCCACAGTGTGACCAACATGTGGGAGCCCCAGAGCCTGCACGCTTCAAATGCCAGCCTCACATCTGGGCCACTGATCTCCATGACTCATGGGTGCTCTGTGTCTCCTCAGCACCACAAGCCCGTCCAAACAGCCTCATTATCCTTGTGCCTGCTGTGCCCACAGGGTGTGCAGAGAAGCCAGCGATGGTGCCAGGGACTGAGCAGGCAGGAGGAGACAGCGGCAGAGGAGCAGAAGCTGCCACCAGACCCAGAAACAGCATGAGGGAGTTGCAAACAGCTACAGCTCAGAGCACAGCTAATTCACCTGCTGCTGAATTTCAAAGTGTCACCCCCACGTCACTTCCAGCCCTACAGCAGGATCATCGCAAAGCACCAGAAGCCCGATTAACCTCCCCAAAGCACAGCTTTGATCATTCCACTCCCTGCCCAAAACCTTCCAGGGCTCCCAACTACACATGGAACAAAGACTTCCAGACCTCGGCAACCACCTGCACCAATTCTTTGATTTTACTGATGAGGAAACTGAGACTACGGCGGGATTAAGTGGCTGGACGTCCGGGGGTGGCGGAGGCGGGATCTGCGCCCAGGATCTCAGCGCCTCCTCTCCATCCCCAGTGGCTTTCTCACGGCACTGTCGCTGCCTCAAATCAGACGCCTCCACCTGGCAGGCCAGACCTTCCAAGAACTGAGCCCAGCTGCATTTTTGGCTTTTCCTACCACTGTCTTCTCACACTATCAGTCCTGCAGGGCGGCGGGCTGGACGCTGGCTCTCTCGGACACAGCTGGCCTGGAATGCCGGTTCCACTGGCCGGGAGACCCTGAGCCAGGCACGGAGCTTCTGTGCCCTCCAGGAATCGCAGGGGCACTGCTCACAACGTGCTCAGCGCACAGCTCGGCACACTGTTGTGACTGTTGCTGCTGCTGCCCTCGCCACGCAGACTCTGCCCTCTCTGCCTCCTCCCCTCAACTCTCTGCTGAAGTGACTCCCTCCCTGGAAGAGTACTGCCCCATGTCCCACTATGGAAATCACACCCATGAGACAAGATGTACCCACAAATGCCAGCCCTCAGGAGCCCACAGAACTCAAGGGCTCATCACCGTCCAGCATGTGCAGGCCCCAGCACAGCAGGCACCTACTCGTGTCTGACAGATGAATGAAGAGATGGGAACCTGCTTTCTTGTCACCTATGTCTCTGTGCTGGCTCCACCCCACCCCAGAATCTGTCCCTGACAACTCCTCACCACTCCATCCAATGGGCCTTCCTGACCAGGCCACTGACACGCAGCGAAGTACCAAAGCCTTTCCAAGTGGCCCACCACCTCCAGTGCCTGCACCTGGCGAAACAAGCTCATCAGTTATCCGACGCCCACTGGCCCCTGCCCACAGGAACCTGAAGCCAGTCTGCTGCCCTGCACCCAGGCAGCTTGGTAATCAGCCTGTCCTAGATGACAGCCGAGTGATGGACTCTTGACACATAGCCTGGCCTGTGCCCGTCATGCTCCCCAGAGCAAGCCCTGCCTCTGCAATCATCCTGCATGTGAGGAAGCAGCTTCTCAGCAGTGCAGCCGCCCCACAGCACTCACGAGAGGGCAAAAGGAATGATCTGATGTCTCCTAGCTTCCAGGAGGATCTGAGTCAATGATGGAAGAGTGTATCACCATGGGGTGTCCAGAAAGGTCAAAAGCAGAGTTATCTCCTCATTTGATTATAAGAACAAAAATCCTCCAATTATATAATTATTGTTTTTTGATTTTGGTGGGGTTTTTTTTGAGACGGAGTTTCGCTCTTGTTATCCAGGCTGGAGTGCAATGGCGCGATCTCGGCTCACCGCAACCTCCGCCTCCTGGGTTCAGGCAATTCTCCTGCCTCAGCCTCTCGAGTAGCTCGGACTACAGGCACGTGCCACCATGCCCAGCTAATTTTTGTATTTTTAGTAAGATGGGGTTTCACCATGTTGAACCAGGATGGTCTCGATCTCTTGACCTTGTGATCCACCTGCCTCGGCCTCCCAAAGGCGATTATAGGTGTGCAATTATAGGCGTGAGCCACCAAGCCTGGCCGTAATTATTGTTTTTTAACAAACTCCTCCCAAAGATGAGCATCTGCCTATTCTTTTGCATGAGGAACGCCTGAGCTGGGGGTTGTGCAGCAGTGTGGAGGCACCAAACGCTGCTGAGCTGTTTGCCACTAAACAGCTTACTGTACGTTACTTGAACTGCACCTCAAGTTTTTCAGAGTATTTTACTTAAAAATTTGATGACTTTATGCCATTTTCACACTAGTAATAAAATATGATTATGCATATATACTAAGTCTCACCTGTTTTCATGCGCACATATATGTATTTTTTGGGAGTGGGGGGGATGAGAAAAGGGGCACATAACACTAATATGTTGTCATTTGTATTTTTTAAAGAATGAGGTCGGATGAGCGTGGTGGCTCACACCTGTAATCCCAGCACTTTGGGAGACCGAGGCGGGTGGACTACCTGAGGTCAGGAATTCGAGACCAGCCTGTCCAATACGAAGAAACCCCGTCTCTACTACAAATACAAAATTAGCTGAGTGTGGTGGCATGCTCCTATAATCCCAGCTACTTGGGAGGCTGAGGCAGGAGAATTGCTTGGACCCAGGAGGCAGAGGCTGCGGTGAGCTGAGATCCTGCCACTGCACTCCAGCCTGGGCAACAAGTGCAAAACTCTGCCTCAAAAAATAAAAGAATGGGGTGGAGTGAGAAATCTATTAACACGTGTCTATATAAATCTACTGGACTATGTGTGCAACACTTCTGAAAGGAGACAGAAATAGAAGAGTTGCTCAGGGAGCAAAGGAGATTTATTTGTGAGACTGCAGGCCCTGAGGACCCACTGTAAATGTTTTAACTTTGTATAATGTAGTGTCTCCTATTAGAAACAGGTAAATCGAGTAGAAATCAATGCTACCAGTTCCTACACTGCACGTGGTAAGCCCTTGAGCATCCCCTCACTCTGCCTCCCCTGCCCCTTGCCCCCAGAACACCCAGGAACATCACTTCTGTTTGCAGGAGCTGATGTGACACATTTTAAATAGTCTCAAACAAGTCTCAATTTTGATTAAGCATATAAATAAAATTTTGCCTTAGATATACCATTTTAATAAGAATTTTAAGTAAAGATGATTTTCAAAACATTATACAGCCATTAAAAATGATGGTTATGAAGATGACAGCAGCGTGGATGTCATGTTAACTGGAATAAAAGGACAACAAACGCCATCTGTGGCTTCAAGGCCTCCATGGAAAACCTGGGGAGGGGGAGGGCACGTAGGAAAAAGGTGGCGAGGACACAGCAGCCGGAGGGGCTCCACGCTGCCCACACCGGGATGGCCTCGCCGTGCCACCCGAGCACTGTGGAGCTCTGTCACTACCCCATTCTCAGGCGAAGACGCTGCTGTGAGGGAAGGCGGAGCAACAGTGACACGGGGGAGCCACTGAGCGGAAAACGCAAACGCAGGGCCACACGGGTGGAAAAGCTCATCCTTGGCTCAAGGAGGGATCAGGCTGAGCTGCCACTGGATGGTAGTGACAGTGACTTCCCTAGTAAACTTACCTAAGAAACAAAGTAAAACCAGACAGAGTGGAACATGTATGCCCCAAAGGAAGAAGAGAAAAGTCTAGCTGAGGAGTCAGTGAACCCCAACAAATGACGAGTGTCTACTTACTACATGACACTCACTACAAGGGACTTGGGGACAGAGCAGGGCCAGCAAGGATCTGGGTGTGGCTGGGCCCTGCACACACAGAATGGGTGTACCAGCGGGCATTTGTTCCCTCCATGCCAGGCCTCTGCACTGGGCAGTTCCAAGTGGCCAGGGGGCTGCCTTTCTTGAGAAGGCCCTTCCCTGATGAGACTCCAGGGCAAGGCCGAGTTGGCCAGAGCTTTCACCTTCGTCCCTCACGTTATCACCGTCTTCTGAGGCTGTGCTTGCCTTTCGGTGAACACGCTGAACACACACAGGCACATGCAAATGTAGGCACCCCCGACCCATAAGGCCAACGTGGAAACACAGGCTGCAAGGCCAGTGCCTGGCCACTAGAGGGCGACGCCGGACACCGAAGGCCGGGCAGCGAGAACCAAGTGCCCTCCTGGCCTCAGCTCCTGGGCGCCTGACCCCAGCTCCCACACCAGAAGCCAGGGCCTCCGACGAGGCCCACAGGAGAGAAAACAGCCCCCTTCCTCCGGCCTCCAAGAGCACCGAGAACGCCCACTGTCTACACTAACCACCGGAGGCTGGGAGCCCAGCCCAGGGTGACCCCAGTTCCCAGCCAGTTCTGCCCTCACTGTCGGGCTGGGGGGAGGCCGCCTGCCAAACCTCAACCCAGGCTCCTCAGCTGTAAACCAGCGGTAAGGCCAGCAACACGGGGCACACAGGAAGGGGGTGGGGGTGCAGTGGGGGGTCTTTTGATGATGATAACAGAGTCTCTACAGCACAGTGTCCAGCACAGAGTAGAGGCCCCCAGTGGTTTCATGAGGACGTGATTTTGTCTCCCCAGTGAAACGCCATGTCTTGAGTGGGTTCTGGTTTCTGTGCCTATTCCTGCAGACCCCAGGCTCTAAGCTATGGGGGTCCTGGCTCTCACCTTCGCCAGTGTACCCAGCTCCAGATCCAATCAGCCCCACTCACCCAGCCCATGCCACCCCGCATCCCCAGCTCTGGTCCTCCCCCACCCCTCCCAAGAGCTGCCCAAGGACTCCACGCAGCCCATGGCCACGGCAACGCTCTGCTCAGAAGCAGTCATCAGCTCTTCCTTCCAGAGAACAGCAAGCGCTTTCCCATGCTCTGCACCACGCTTTACTCCCCTGGTTCAAAACCTCCCAGAGGCTTCATGCTGTACTCAAAGCAAAAGCAGAGCTGCTTCTCCCAGACTTCTCAGCCCTGGGTACCAGGTCTCTGGCTGCCTTACAGGCCTCTCCCCACCGCCCCACTCAGCCACCAGGCCGAAGCCTTAGCCGTTCCTCAAGCACAGGAAGCTCTATCGCCCGCACAACGTTTGCACTTCTGGGCCTCTCCCTAGAATGCTCATGCCCCCTCTTCAAATGCTTGCCTCCACCCAGATCTCACCCCAGAAACAGCCAACTGCAAAGCAGCTCCAGCCTCTACCCCTCTACCCCTCCACACGGTTTCACTCCCCCCAGACACTTCCTGCCTTCTGATGGTTGCCAGGGTACCGAGCGAGCCCCATCTGCTTCCTCGTACGACAATATCAGCTCCTGGAGGGCAGAGCCCTTGCCAGCCTGACTGCCTATTTAACCCAGTGCCCACGACCACAGCAGGTGCTCAACAGATACTGAATGAATGAGTGACTCTTTACTCACATTTCTTCCAACCTTCACAAGGACCCCAAGGGCAGGTCTCATGCCCCCTCTGCGGCTAACAAGACAGGGAGGTTGAGCCACGTCACGAGTGAGGACATGGGCAGCCATCACACTGACGGCCAACTCCAAGGCCGCGCCTGCTGCCTCCTGTCACCAAGGGCCCAGGCCCCTCCAGGGCTGCCCTCCAGCCACAGACACCAAGGGGGCACCTACTCCTCATATCCGTCCTGCAGAGACGCACACCTCCGAACTTTTGTTCATGCCCCCCCAGCCCCAAAAAACCCTCTCCCCCGACCTCTGTCTAACAGCATGCTCTCATAAAGCCCAGACTGGCTGCCCGGCACTCGGGGGAAGAGGAACATGAGCGTGGCCTGGCCCCACTCCTTGAAGGAAGGAAGTAGTGCCTCGTGTCCTCTCATCTCAAAGCCCTGAGGGCCAGAACCGAGCTGCACACACGGTCTGCCCTCCGAGGCCCCACCGCTGCGAGGAGGGCCCCAGATGGTCCTTGGGAAGCTGCGTGCCCTGCATGCCACCAAATCACACTGCCATTCACCAGACACACGTGACCAACATGAGTGTCATTTTCCAGGGCTTCAAAGCAGGCAGTCTTTCTTTGAGTAAATATTGAGCCAATGCTAAGAGTAAAATGAGCTGTTAAGTTCTATTTGCTACTTTCATCCCCAGGCTCATAACAGAGCATAAGCTAAACAAAGAAAAACAGCACTCGGCTGGACAGAATGATACGCGGCAGACAGGCTCACTTCCGCAGGCGCTCCCCACGTCGGTGATCTGCTTCCCCAACATGGGCAAATATTTGCCACTAACGTCTTTCATGTAATGTGAAGACAGCGCATTCCACTGTCTTCCAAAGCTGTCTTAACTACCTTATAAAAACAGGCAATTTACTGGCTATGGTTTCTCTTGCCACTAAATACAAATGTAGTAATTGCTTAACTTTGAAAGCTCTGCTTTTAGCGTTTTGAGGTTTAAATCTGATATTTACACAGAATTACAAAGAAAGAAAAAACCCACAGTCCCGTCAACCTAACAAAATAACTTGATTTTGACATTAAAATCTAGCCCTACATGCTCACCTCTTCCCAAAAGTCTTGAAACCTTTACTTTTAAATATGATTTTAATTTCCAAAAGTTGCTTCAATTACAAAGTCCACCAGAAGATTCCAGGTAGGTTCTACTGACCCGGCCCAGGGTTCCCATCAGACAAATCTTGCTTTCACCAGCTGTCTCCCTGCCACCTGCCTATGGCTGTGACCATGGGACACAACCACGAAAACATCTGTAAGTCACCTGACTCGACCCTGACCACAAAAGTGACCATATACATCAATAGCGCAAAAACCGAGTGAGGGGATAAAAAGGCCAATTCAAGTGAGCATAAGAACAGCCATGAAAATAATGAACATTTTTGAGTGTTCAGTACATGCTAGGCACTGTCTTAAGCATGTTATACATACTATCTCATTTAATCTGCAAAGGGAGCACTGCTTTCATGCCTATCGCACAAACAGGAACTCTGAGGCGGAGGATCATCACCAGCTGGCTCAAGGTCACCAGGCAAGTAACCACACAGGCAGCCCGGCTCCAGGACCCACCCTCCCAGGCGCAATGTGGTTCTGCATCCCCACACCACCTTGGAGGCATGAGAGCCAGCAGAGAAGGGACGGTGGCAGGCTGGAAGAGGAGGTGGCCAAGATGGGTACCTCAAGCACAGGACTAGACTCCCGCAGGCATGAGCTACCTTTATGCCCTATCTTGGTGGGTGGTGCTTCCGCCCACCTGGTGCTTTAGCCAAAATCACAGAGCCATCTCCACGCTGCCTCCTCACCCCACCTAGGCCTAGGCAGGCTCTGTGAATCTCATCAGCACAGCAGGAAGCTTAGATGCCTGAAGGAAAGTCCTCAAGTTGTTTGTAACAAGAGTAAATTAGGAAGAACCTGCCTGCCCATCTACAGGGGCTGGTGCAGTCGAGTGTGGGACACCCACAGGATGGCGTGGCACAGGGCACGCTAAAGACTGAGATGGTTCTCCACGGACACCATGGGAACATCCATCATCCCTTTAAAAAGTGCGGTGCACAACCGCCTTCCTGTGCAGCGGGGAAGGAGATAACTGCAGAGAGGCACAGGCCCCAGGGCACCTCTCCACAGAGCACTCCTTCACCAGAGAGGGAGTGCTTAGCGGGAAGGGCAGGCAGACGCCACCTCATCCAAGCGACCGGAGTCCACATCAGCACTGTTAGGGTCCAGCAGCACCACGCACCCCAGTGTACTGATCCAGAAGAACACAAATCCCGTCAGTGATGTTCCTGCCAAAAATTATCAACCAGAAGCTCATCGTGGGAAAGCATCAGACCCAAACAACCCAAGGGACATCCCACAGAATAACTGGCCTGTGCTCTGCTCAAGTGTCAAGAGGGAAACGGAGTCAGGCAAAGCGGCTGTTCCAGGTGGATGGAGAAGACAGAGGCATTGACAGCTGAATGGAACTCACGGTCCCCACTGGAGTCTGGACTAAGAAAAAAGTCAGAAAGGACATCACCGTGACAACCGGCAGAACGTGACCGTGGACCGTGGATTACGGTAATAAACGTGTTGAGACAGTACTGTGCCAATGTGAAACGTCCTGACTCTGACACCTGTGCTGTGACTACCTTGACGGAATGTCTTGGTGCTTAGGAAATCTCCAGTGAAGGTTTTACAGGTAAAGGGATCTATCGCCAACTGACTCTCAAATGGTTCAGGAGCATACACACAGACACACAAACAGACACACACACGCAGAATGGTAATGGGCAAGCGTAAACTGCTGGTGATTCTGGGTACGGAGCATATGGGAGTTGTTTGCACTGTTCTTGCCAAATGTTCTGCAGGTTTGAATCGCATCAACATAAAACGATTAAAACAACATGTGCAGGGGCCATCGCTGGAAGGAGACACCTGGAATTGCGGAGAGGAAGGGAAAGTGGAGGCTGGGACAGGCCGCGCTGCACAGACGCCTGCTGTGCTGTGTACTGTTACAGCATATGCAAGCGTTACTGTTGCAAAAAATAAACCTAAGGGAGAAACAACAACCCACCTTGAGAACTCACTCAGAGCTACGTCCTTCTAGCCAGGAGACCTTCCAGGAGCCGCCCTCCGCAGCCTTGGGAACGCAGCCTCAGCTGTGCCCCGGGAACCACCGCTTCTGCCAGAAACCCTCTCCCTGCCCTGGGCCTCGGAGCCTGAAGGCGCGGCTCCCGCTGGCCCATCCGCGCGCCCCACTCGCCACCTCCTGGCCGAGCCAGGCGTTGCACCTCCGGCTCTCAGGGCCGCGGTGGCACCAGCCACAACTGTCTGATACAGGTGTGTCCCCCCGACGAAGCAATCCCATGACCAAGGCCACATTCCGGTCCCCCCGAGAGCTCCAGCGTCTAGCAAATGCCTAGCCAGAGTGGCACTCCACAAAGATGAGATTTGTAAAGGAAGAACATGGATTCAGCAGGAGTTCCACCGGAGGAACTCAAAGTGGGTGTGTTCCACAGAGCCAGGCCGTGGCAGTCCATGTGGCGCTGTGTGTGCCTGGAAGCAGCTTCCGCAGGAAGGGTCACGCTGCTGACTGCGCTTGCCCTGAGGGCCTGCCCCTCTGCTCCAGCCTCACCCTTGCCCCCTTGCAGGGCTCACAGCCTGTCCCCCTCTGATGACCACCAGCCCCAGGGCAGGAAAGTGCAAAATCAGCAGGTCCAGTTGATGGTCGCCAGCACTGTGCCCCCATGAGCCGCCGTCTCAGAATACCATGAAAGGATGGTATCCTGGATGTCCACCTGGCCAGCCTTGAAGGGCTCACCGACGGCCACAAGAATAGAGAGGGCAACTGGGACAATAAGAAAACAGAACGGGCCAGGCATGGTGGCTCACACCTGTAAGCCCAGTCAGTGGGAGGATCTCTTAACACTAGGAGTTCAAGACTAGCCTGGGCAACACAGGGAGACACTTAGCTCTAGAAAAAAATTGTTTATAATAAACTTGGTGAGCATGGTGGCACAAGCCTGTAGTCCCAGCTACTTGGGAGGCAGGGGCAGGAGGATGGCTTGAGCCCAGGAGTTCCAGGTTGCAGCGAGCTATGATGGCACCACTGCACTCCAGCCTGGGAGACAGAGTAAGAACCAGTCTCAATTTAAAAAATAAAAATTAAAAGGAATGGAAAATACACTTTCAAATTGCACTGGAAAAACATTAACAAAACATGTCTACAAAAAAACGATCAGCACAAATTGCTACTACCTTGGTGACTTCCTGGCATGAAAACATTACACAAACGCATCACCTTCTTCCAAGGCAAATGACGCCTGGACGCATGGGCATTACAGAAGCATACACAGAATCCTTTAAGATGTGATGTATTTCAGAAACAGCCAGAAATGTCTGCACGTGTCCTCCCGTGGGCAGGACGCTTACCAAGGTCCGTGTTGGGTCCGGCAAGCAGCTGCTTGAACTTGTCGAGCCGGGAGGCCTCTCTTTCGCTCAGCGCTGAGCTGCTGAGGGTGCTGGGGTCAGATGTCCCACCCAGCATGACGGTGGCCGAGTGTGGGAGAGACTGGGACCGCTGTAGAGGAGTGGCATCGCTGGCACTTTCTGCAGGGGTGAGAGAGGGGGGTGAGGGTGAGGGCACTCCTCCCAACCTCATGTTCTTCCTTGCTGTGTCACTGTCCCTTTGTGAATGTTGTGAGGTAATAACAGTCCCTTCTTCCCATCACTGAGCAGTGGGGACTTCGGTTTCTTGAGCAATAACATGGAAGTGACACCTCTGAAATTCACTCACCTCACTGGCAGAGTATTATTCATCAATGAAATGGACACACCTCACATAAAAGCAACACAATGACAGCCAGAAAACTCCAGGACCCCTTGGGCTGTGTAGTCAGGGTCCCACCAGTGCCTAGGATGGCGGATCAGGGGCTGCCCAGGTGACATGACCCAGAGGGTCTATGCAGGAGGGTGGTCTTGGGGCAGCCAGGCCTGAGCGCAGAGGGCAGCCCCGCAAGTTACTGTGAGGGAAAGAAGAAAGCCTGCAGACACACTGAGGACAGGAGGCAACAGTGGGGACTCACCAGGGACCAGGGTCTACGAGGGCACGAACCTGCTGTCTCAAGGGCATGCCCGACCCTGCCACTTGCCTGGCCCTCTCTGGCTCTCATCACTGCCCTGGAAGGAAGATCACACAGAGGCCCTGATCCCAAAGAAACAAAGAAAGCCAGACCTGTGAGGGATGGCACCTTCCCAGATGCCACCACAGGCAGTGGTGCCATCCCGCCTCCTGTGCCAGCCCAAGATGCACAGGCCCATGGAGACCCAAGCAAGATGTGAGACAGGCAGTTACATCCAGTGACCCCGGACCAGGTCAGCCCCAGGGAAGACCCTAAGGCCCTCAGGTCACTCAACACGGCCACCCAAGACCAACAACCAATAGGCTGGGAAAGGCTCCCAACTCCTAGGCCTAAATCCTGTCTAGCTATTGCATCTTTCAAAAACTGAAAATTAAAGTGGAGTGAAAAATAAACTCCAGGGAATGGAGCCAGAGCACGTGCCGCCGCTGACGGGCTGGCATCCGCTCCAGCAGCCGCCGGAGTGAGGAGGTAAGCGCCACACTGCCCTGCGCCCTCCTTCCCACACAGCTCCCCGATTTTCTTCATAGCCTGGGGGTGGGGGAGAAGAATTCACACAGAAACCCTCAGGCCATCCAGGAGCCAGGCAACCTATGGCCTCTGGGCAGAATGTGGCCCAGTTAAATGTCCAGAGAAGTCCGCTGAAGTGGGGGCACAGACTGCAGAGTGCCACCCTGTCTCCTCCCCTATCCTCGGCACCCAGTTTCCCTGACTCCCCCCAACCCGCCTCAGCACCTGCTGGGATTCCTGCTTGGCAGCAGCTGTACACCAAGGGCTGGCTGGGGCTCCAGCTCGGGGCGTCTGGCTCTGGAGTTCCCGCTGCCGGCCTTACTGCAGGGAGGGCTGAGAACCAGTCCCTGAGCAGAGCGGAGGACATGGGTGACAGTGTGCCTCTCTGCCTCCTCCAGAGGCTCCTGCTTCAGCCTGAGCAGAGCGGAGGACATGGGTGACAGTGTGCCTCTCTGCCTCCTCCAGAGGCTCCTGCTTCAGCAGCACTTACAGTTCCCCAGAACCGAAATTCGGCAGGAGGAACAGCTGCGCACTGTGTCCCAGAGCTGGACTTCCCTGCGATCTTTAGAGATGTCTGATGTGACTGCATCAAGACACTGAAGGGACCACTCACTCCTGAGCAGGGCCCACAAGCCTAAGTCCTAGTGCTGCTGCAAAACTGAATGAGTTTATCATCACAAGGGCTTGTGACAGTGCTTGCCACACAGTAAATGATCGATAAAACTGAAGCGCTCAAAAAACGCCTGCCCAGAAAGTAAACACAGGAAATGTGGCCAACTCCAATGCAGGTAGCGGGGGCACAGGGCAGCGGGGGCACAGGGCAGCGGGGGCACAGGGCAGTGGGGGCACAGGCCCCTTCTCCCAGCACTACCTGCCTGAAGCATCCTGCACTTGGCTCTTCCAGGATGAGGCCATCCCAGGGTGACATCCCACGGTTCCCCTGACCCGGCTGGTCGCAGCCTGAGCCTGCCTCTGGTCAGATCCCCCAGCCACACACAATGTGGTCCTGCGGCCCTGGCCACTCTCAGACTGACAGCACCCTGCATCTTGGGGGTAGGGGCAGGGTGCTGAGAGGCTCACAGAGCTTCAACGTCAGCACCACCTACGAGCAGATGAGGCCAGCGATATTGCCAACACCACCTCCACCCCAGCTGAGCCCAGGACTGAGCTGCAGGAGGCGGGCAGGGCACGCTTCAGTCAGCAGGTTTCCAACCCTCCCGCAAAGGCCATGACCAGGTTTCCACTTACAAGTTCAAAGACTTTAAAATTTATTCAACTCCAAAAAGAAAACTGATCAAATGAAATCATGCACAGCATTCTCACCTAATGAGAGCTGTAATATTTTAGAAGTTAACCAATTCCTAGAGAGTGGTTGGGAAAACTAGACCTAGGTATGAAACCTAGTTCTGCAGCATCACCTCGGGCCACTCAACAATCTCCATCTTCTCAGCTGGCAATGTGGGGAGAGAAGACCCTGGAGGGAGGTACCTTTCAGGGCCTGTGGCCGCCCCAGCTGGCCCTTGCCCCGAGCCCCCAGGCTCCCAACAACCCTGCTCACACAAGGACACCCGCTCCCCACTGCTCTCACGGCCCCCACGCTCACAGCCCGCTCTCCGCCTCTCCTGACCGTGGCCCTTGCTGTCTCCCCGCACACTCTGTGCCCCCTTGCTGGAGGTGGGCAGTGCTGCAGCCATCCCCCTCACCAGAACAGACTTTCCACAGGGACAGAGGCACGTCAGTCTGTCCAGTGGGGTATGCCAAGCCCTGAAAGCAGTGCCCGACCCACAGCGGGTTCATCACACGACAGTGCAGCTTTTCCGTCACAGACACGATGACCTGCAGCACCTGAAGAGCAGCGGCCCCAGAAACAGTCTCAAAAGCAGCTGCTGCACACCAGCGCCACGCACACGGCCCGGACACGACCCCACCCAGGGGGATCAGAATGCACGTGGAGCCGGCCCAAAAGTCAGACTCCCAGCCCCGATGGACCTGAGCGCACCTGGAGGCACCCCTGGCAGGAACCCTGAACGTGCAGCCAGCCTGACCCCTCGGCTGACATCACCGCCCATGGAGCCATCACAAGATGGTAGAGTCAGGAGGGAGACAGTGTCCTCCAAGCGCCTGCCTGCCCATGGCCCTCTCACAGCCAGCCCACAACAGCCTGATGCCCGGCCACTCCACTCAGCTAGGACACAAGAAAGCACACGGGGCCCAAGGGAAAAGCGCAGACCGCTCCCCTGCCCCTGGAAGAGAAATGCAAGGGCTTTCATGGCCAGAAGGCCTGCTGCAAATGAGGACTGGAGCCCACCGATCCTTCCACAGTGAGTGGACTGGCCTCTTTCTTGGCTCGGCCAGAAGCCCAGACAGACCGTCTCTCCAGTCCACCCGTCATACCTGCAGGACAGCATGTGTGGCTCTCACTGACAGACTTCACCAGCCGGAGGTCACCGCTGGGGGGCGAGGGGGGCTCTGCCTCGGTCCTGGGCTTCTGCTGCAGCCCCGGCGCCTCCTGCAGCGCGGGCCGCCCCTGCCGCCGGCTGTGGTTGCGCAGCACGCGGTGGGCCGTCTCCATGACCACCTCGGTGTTCAAGCTCTCCGCCGCCATGGCCAGGAGCTCGTCGTCGTCCTCCCCCGCGTCCCAGGCGTCGCTGGTATTGCTCTCGAACTCCTGGAAGGTGCTGACCCTCTTGGCCTTCACTGGTGTGGTTGGCATCTTGGCGGTGGACTTGGGCAAACTGCAATGCAAAGGCAGGCTTGACTCACACGGGCTCGAAGGCTTCACCCCAAAACCAGCCGGAAAAGAGTCCCCAGGTACAAAGACATACACAGAAGTTTTCAGCTTCAATCTGGCAATCGTGAGTGAAAATGCAAAGGTGATTCACACAGCCAGCCAAAATAAGAGCAGCCGAAGCCATGAGGACAGCGGCAGGAGACGGGAAAGAGCTCCGGGAAGGCCACCTGCGAGGAGGCGCAGGTCGCACAGTGACGGCCTGCAGACCCGCATCAGCTGCCCTTGGCCAGTGCCTGTGGCCTTCCCGGAGACCCAGTAAGGCTCCCACCCGGCAGCGGGGATGTGGGCCGGGAGCTCCTGTGCAGGGAACAGGCCTGTGGTGTACAGATTTGAAGACACGATCATTTAAGTGAGATTCCCCCAAAATATGACAACACAGAGCACTGGCCCCACCTCAAGTCAGACACTTCTCAGACAGGCGGACTCCTGCAAGGCCACGCCAGCCCCACACAAGTCCCACAGCCTGTGCTCCCGCCTGCTGCGGAGGGACCAGGACAGGCCCGGGCCGGGCTCCAGCAGCAAGCGGAGAATGCAAGGAGGAGGAGGGGAAAGGACAAGCCAGCATGGACGGCCTGCAGCCAGGCTGCCCGTGTCTAACGATGCCAGCTTCTGGCTCTCCCCAGGGCTCCGCCACCTCCCCACATCCACCGTCTTCACGGGGATGTGCAACACGGGGGCGCAGCGTCTCACACAAAGCAACTGCTTGATCAGCGCGGCTGAGTAAGAAGCCACTCTCCTCCCTCAGGAATGCCTGGGAGCAGGGGGGAAGCAGGGAGACGGGGGTGGCCACAGCCGAGAAGCCACGTGAGGTTAGGACGTCACTTACGTGCCATGTAACAGTGGATCAAAGGGGGGGTGCTGGGCGCCATACACATGCTGGATGCTGACAGAAAAGAAAAGGAAAATAGTGAGCCTCTCTCCTGCCTTCCCAAGAGCCTACCACCAGCTCGCCCGAAAGATGGGCTCCTAGGAACCCACAAGGCTGAAGGATGCAGCCGCCATCGGCTGCCGCAGGCCCCCCGCAGCCTTCTGGGGTCCCGAGGGCCCAGGTGAGAAGGGATGAATAGCACCATACCAGCCCACACCCCACACAAGCAGGCCATTCAGCCCTCCCTGAGAATGGGCCTCAGCCCAACAAGCACCGCCACAGGCCCTCGGGTATCCTCCCGGTGATGAGGGTGCCTGGGGCTGCGAGGGAGAGACTGCAGCCTCTGCCCGTTTCTCATGGAGAAACGCCCACCTGGGAAGTGGCATCAGCCACCATTTTGTCTTAAGACTGAATGCAGAACTGTGAAAGACAAATACATGTTTTTAAAGATTTGATGGTTTTATTGTAAAAGTCTTCCATTCATCAGAGCAAATTTGGAAAACATATGAAAACATACCCCGCGTGGCAGACGCCGGGGTACTGGCTGGCTGATCAACCTCTACCCAGAAGCCCTTGCTCCTTGGCTGACTTCAGCCACCGCTGGCCCTGTGACACACATTTATTGCTCACAGCCAGTGACAAATAAATGGGGTTATTACTTTTCTTAAAAGAAAAAAAGGTTTAGCTAGCACACCTTTGCCCTCTAGCTTCTATCCCTTCTTCGGGCGTGGAACACAGAGGTGAGGCCGGAAACCTCAGCCAACGTGCATGAGTGAAGATACCACCATGAAGGGCAGCAGGGCAGACAGGCGGGAGAACGCCCGGGGCTGTGATGGCTTTGAGCTGCCGCCCAGCCCTGCGCTGCTTACCGCAGACTTCCGGACACATGAAATAAACCAGTCTCTGTTTGCTGAAGGCAATACTGTCAGATATCCTAACTGATACAGGCCACGTGGGAAAGAGAACCACGGTGACATTCTGATGTGGTACCTTGAAGGTTCGGGGGTGTTATGTGAAAATAAACATGGATAAAGGGGTGTTTAAACATAAATACGCATGTTTTAATTTTTTTTCTTTTTTTTTTTTTGAGATAGTTTTACTCGTCGCCCAGGCTGGCATGCAGTGGCGCGATCTGAGCTCACTGCAACCTCCGCCTCCTGGGTTCAAGGGATGATTCTCCTGCCTCAGCCTCCCAAGTAGCTGGGATTACAGGCACCTGCCACCATGCCCAGCTAATTTTTTTTTTTTTTTTTTTTTTTTGTATTTTTAGTAGAGACAGGGTTTCACCATGTTGGCCAGGCTGGTCTCGAACTCCCGATCTCCGATGATCCACCCACCTCGGCCCCCCAAAGTGCTGGGATTACAGGTGTGAGCCACTGCACCTGGCCAAGTTTTAATTTTTTTAACAGAATAAAGTGTTACCTTCTTTACTTGGTAACAGATCATTACTATTTCCCCATATTATTACTATCTTCTATTTACTTAAATAATTTGACTTTATACGTCTTGTTTGATCCATAAAAAGAATACGAACAACATATATAAGCTTAAAAGCGTAATAATGAGGGAAGAACACACAGATCTCCCAAGACAGCTCCCAGTAACTCCTTGTACATAGCAATGATTTCAAAGTTTAAGAAAGTTGTTAAGCACCATAACAGAGTGAGCTCCCGTGAGCTCATGCTGGCCTGTGCCGTCTCCCTCACAGTACCATCTCTCATTTCACTCCACCCCTGAGGGCTACAACATAACATGTTTAACTCAAGTTGACTGGGAGACACTTATTTAAATTGTGACTACAGGCCGGGAGTGGTGGCTCACGCCTGTGATCCCAGCACTTTGGGAAGCCAAGATGGGCAGATCACTTGAGCTCAGGAGTTCAGGACCAGCCCAGGCAACATAGCGAAATCCTGTCTGTACAAAACACACCAAAAAAAAAAAAAAAAAAAATGGCTGAGCATGGTAGCATACGCCTGCGGTCCCAGTGACTCGGGAGGCTGAGACTGCAGTGAGCCAAGACTGCACCACTGATCTCCAACCTGGCTTAGAGAGTGAAACCCTGACCCCAAAAATTAAAATAAGTGATTACAAACAAGTGGTGGGAGGATCGCTTGAGCCTGGGAAGCAGAGGTTGCAGTGAGCCAAGATGGCACGACTGCACTCCAGTCTGGGTTACAGAGTGAGACCCTGTCTCTAAGAAGTAAAATCAAACAGTGATGACAAAAAAGCATTAAATGATCTTCGTAGACAAATATTTGCACACAACCATGATGACCTCTTAAGGATAAACTCCTAGAAATGGAAAGCTTGAGACATAAAGCACGCATTGAAAAGGCCACTGGTCGACCCTGCCAAAGAGCAGTAGCTCATATCCCACCAGCAGCGCAGGACCCCACAAACCACTGCTCACTTAACAGGAGAACAGCCGTCGCTGTGCCGGCTGGGTGCCTTTTCATTCATCAGTGAGGTAAAACACTGCTTGTAATTTCGTTCATGTGTACCTCTTCTTTTTGTAAATTGTCTGTCTGTACCCTTTACCCATTTTCTAATGAGGTGCTCACCACTTTCTTACTGATTTGTAAAAACCTTGTACACAGAGGATTCCTTCTTAGTCATCCAGTGGTGAGGTCAGAATAACGGCCCCCCGCCCAAGACGTCCACATCCCAACGCCCTGAACCTGTGACTGCATCACTTTACACGGCAAGGGGGACTTTGCAGATGCAACTAAGAATGCAAACCTTGAGGTGGGAGGCCAACCTGGGCTGTCCTGGAGGATCCAATCTAATCATGAGTACTCAAAAGCAGAGAACATTCCCGGCTGTGGTCAGAGAGACACGGGACCGTGAAAGGTCACACACATGCAACGTGACTGATTCTGAACGTCGAGAAAAGGGGCCGTAGGCCAAGGAATGTGGGCGCTTCCTGGAACCAGAGGGAGCAGGGAAAACGCTCTCCCCTGGAGCTTCCAGAAGGAACCAGCCCTGCCAACGCCTTGGTTTTAGCCCAGTGAGAACCATGTCAGACTTGCAAACTCCAGAGCTCTAAGATAACATGTTCATTGTAAGCCAGTAAGTCTGTGATGATCTGTTGGAGCAGCGACAGGCAGAGCTGGTGGTGGCCAATCTGTTCTCCTTGGTCTGGGAGGCCAAGCCACACTTCTGTCCTTTCCTCGTGATTCCGCTTTGGGGACGACACTTGGAAAGGCCCACGCCTTCCGGAGTGCATCAACATCCCCCGTGTGCTCATTTCATACTTCTACAGGTCTCGCTTCTACCCTTAAGTTTTCAATTCCCCTAGAACTTATTTTATTTTGTGATACCGTGTTTATTAGGAAACTTTCAAAAAAAAATAAAGAATGGGTCAAATGTCATTTATTAAGTAACCTCTCCTTTTACTCGCTGGTTTGAGAATATCATCTTTAACATTGAAATACTACATTGGGTCATTTTTCAGTTTGCCACCACTCAGTTTCGTTTTTTGAGACGGAGTCTCCCTCTGTCACCAGGCTGCAGTACAGTGGCATGATCTCGGCTCACTGCAATCTCCGCCTCCCGGGTTCAAGAAATTCTCCTGCCTCAGCCTCCAGAGCAAGCTGGGACTACAGGTGTGCAACACCATGCCCAGCTAATTTTTGTATATTTAGTAGAGACGGGGTTTCCCCATGTTGACCAGGATGGTCTCAATCTCTTGACCTCGTGATCCACCCGCCTCGGCCTCCCAAAGTGCTGGGATTACAGGCGTGAGGCACCGTGCCCGGCCTTCCACTTAGTTTCTATTTAGTACCCCATTCCTATGCCTCCAGCACAATATATTAATTACCAAATGTTTACTTTTATACTCTAAGAGTTTTCAGCAAAATTTAACAAATATTTTTTTGAGACTGACTCTCTGACAGGGCACTAGGAAGGGAAAGATAAGCACAATATAGTCCAAACTATTAAGGCTCTTACAGTTTCCTTATAAAAGCAAAACCTCAACTGGCATTTTTAATGTTTTATAATTCCTACAGAAGCATGTCACAGGAGTACAGAAGAAACCCGGTCTTGGAAGATTCCTTGAGGAAAAAAAAAAAAAATTCACACTTAGAACCAGGAAAAGCACAGCTGGCAGAAGGCTGAGATAAACAACACAGCGCGCACCCAATCTGAAGGCCAGGAGCAATGGAATCATGGGATATAAAAGTGACAGCCAGGGGCCTGTCACTACAGGAGCAGAAACATGAGCCCACACCGGACCTTCCTTCAAAGGTCCAGGAGCCCAGTCTCACCCCTCACTCCACACAGAAAGACTGGAAACGCAGAGAAAGGAATTCTAAAGGGGTTGGCCCCTTGAAGGCTTTGTTACGACTTCTCCTTCCCAAAAAAAGCCAGTAAGGAGAATTACATGATTTCAGAAGAAAATTCTAAAGTCAGCATCCAAATGAAACATCCTATTTATTTCTGTATACATCAGAGTGAGTTAGTTTCCGTTTCAAACTGAAAAAGACACCTGAACTCAAAGCACCGATCCCCCCTCTCGACCAGGAAGGACCTAGGTAGCAGGCGCTGTCCTGGGTGCTGAGGACACAGACACATGTGGCATGAACCACAGGGAGGTCCCAGCGGGAGCTGGGGCTGGATACTTTTACCAAAGGAACAAAACACACAGAAAATTGAAGGCATGGCCCTGTCGCCACCACGCTGCGTGCCACCGCTCAGCTCCAAACACTCTCAACAGCCTCCGGATTGGCTGAACCTGCCTGTTGCTTTGTTAATGTCAACACTGCAAACAATGAAGCATGGAGAATAATGGCAGTAGTTAACAGAGATTAGCATTATTCTCAACTCTTAATGTGTTAACTCCTTTAATCTTTGCAACCCAATCAGGCAGGTATGATTACTCTTCCCATTCTAAAGGTAGAAAAACTGAGGGACAGAAAGGTTAAGTAGCCTGCCCAAGGTCACCCACACCTGACAGGCTGCAGAGCCAGCCAGACGACATATACAACATAAGGAATACCCACACAGACACCACCCAGAGACTCACTTCCATCAGATTCCAACATTCTGTCACACAATAGAGTTGAAACCCTCCCCGTTCTGCTTCTCTTCCTGTCTCCTCTGAGGTAGCTACCAACCTGTATTTGACATTTTCCATTTCATGTAAGAGTTTATACTATTATGGAAGAGATGTGGATCTCCAGGCAACATGTGATCTTACTCTGCACATTTGCAAAGTTTACACTGTCATCATTTCATACATATGTATCTTTTTGCAACTAGATGTTCCCTCAAGATTGTCCTTTGTGTATGGATGCTAATGCATGCAGCTCCAGTCTTGTTCTGTAGGGTTTCACTGTGTGAAAGCTGGTACTTTAGCAGTAAGCCAACTTTTCAAAAGAAATTTTACGTGGAAATGCCAAACAGGTAAAAGCAGAGCTACTCCGGTGAAGGGGGAGAAGCAGGAAACCTCCCACGTGCACTGGCCCTGGCCACTCAACAGGAAGAGAGAGGAGAGGCAACTTCCAGAACCACAGCACGACTCCAGGGGGACACAGAAAGTGCTGGTCTCATTATTTCCTTCAATATAAAGAAAATGAACAAAACCAAAAGACAGCTCTCTGAGTACGTGAATAAAACAAGACAAACCTTTAGCTAGACTTTAAAAAAAAAAAAGAGGGGCCGGGCGCAATGGCTCATGCCTGTAATCCCTGTACTTTGGGAGGCCAAGATGGGTGGATCGCGAAGTTAGGAGATAGAGACCATCCTGGCCAACATGATGAAACTCCATCTCTACTAAAACACCAAAAAAAAAAAAAAAAAAAAAAAAAAAAAAAAAAACCAAATAGCTAGGAGTGGTGGCACGCACCTGTAGTCCTAGCTACTCAGGAGGTTGAGGCAGGACAATCATTGAACCTGGGAGGTGGAGGTTGCAGTGAGCCAAGACTGCACCATTGCACTCCAGCCTGGCAACAGTGAGACTCCGTCTCAAAAAAAAGAAAAAGTAAAAAGAGAAGACTCAAATTACTAAAGTCAGAAATGATGGAGAAGACATTATTAGCAACCTTACAGAAATAAAAAGAATTGTAAGAAAATATTATGAACAACTGCATACCAACAAATTAGATAAATCAGATAAAATGCACAAATTCCCAGAAAGATACACAGAACTGAAACTTACTCAAGGAGAACATGTAAAGAGGCTGCATTAGAGGCTGGGCACACTGGCTCACGCTTGTAATCACAGCACTTTGGGAAACCAAGGTGGGAGGATCACTTGAACCCTAGGAGTTCAAGACCAGCCTGGCCAACAAAGCAACACCTCACCTACTAAAAACCAAAAACCTAGTGGACATGGGGGCACATGCCTCTAGTCCCAGCTACTCAGAAGGCGGAAGTGGAAGGTCACTTGAGCCCAAGAGTTTACAGTGAGGTTACAATGAGCTATGATGGCACCACAGCACTCCAGCGTGAGCAACAGAGCAAGACCCTGTCTCGAAAGAATAAAAAATAAAAGAGACTAAATTAGTAATCAAACCACTACCCACACAGAAAAGTCCAAGCCCAGATGGATTCACTGGTAAATTTTACCAAACAGATAAAGAAGGATTAATGCCAATTCTTCATAAATCCTTCCAAAACCTAGAAAAGGAGGTGATTCTCCCCAACTCATTCTACGAGGCTAGCACTACCCTGATACCAAAGTCAAGCAAAGACGTTATGAAGAAAACTATAGACCAATAATTCCTATGAATATACACATAAAAACCCAAAATACTAGCACACCAAATCTGACAACACATAAAAAGGAAGTGTATCATAATCAAATGGAATTTATCCAAGAAATGCAAGGTTGGTTTAATAGCCAAGAATCAATTAGTGCAATAAACTATGAAGGACAAAAACCACATGATCATCTAAATGGGTGCAGAAAAAGCATATGATAAAATTCAATACTCCTTCATTATACAAATTCTCAACAAACTAGGAATCAAAGGTAATCTTCATCTTGATAAAGAGTATCTACAAAAAACTCATAGTTAACATCATACTTAATGGTAAAAGGCTGAATATTTCCCCCTAAGCTCAGGAATAAGACAAGGATGAGAGGTGGCTCACACCTGTAATCCCAGCACTTTGGGAGACCAGGGTGGGGAGGATCACTTGAGCCCAGGAATAGAGACCAGCCTGCACAACAAAGTGAAACCTCTATCTCTAGAGACCCCTATTTCTACAAAATATCAAAACATTAACCAGGCATGATGATGCATGTCTGTGGCCCCAGCTACATGGGAGACTGAAGCAGGAGAATCCCTTGAGCCCAGGAAGTTGAGATCAAGGCTGCAGTAAGCCATGTTTGCAAAACCACACTGCAGCCTGAGCAACAGAGCAGGACCATGTCTCAAAACAAAAAGTACTGATACAAGCTGCGACATAGACGAATCTTGAAAATCTTATGCTAGGTGAAAGAAGGTAATTACCAGAGAAATGTACATTGTATTATTCTATTTATTTGAAATTCCTGGAATAGACAATTCTACACACAGAGAACATAGATTAGATTAGTGGTTACTTAGGGACTAGGACAGGGAGGAGGGCAGGGGTGATAGCTAAACGAAAACACGAAGTTTTTAGAGGTAATAAACATGTTCAAAAATTGATTGTGATGATAGTTACCCAACTCTTTAAAGACACTAAAAAACCACTGCATTATATACTTTAAATGGGTGAAGGCAGCTCTGTGTGAAGTTACATGGGTGAACCGTGTTGTATATGTATCTCGGGGAAGATGTTATAATTTTTTTTAAGTTAATACAGCTTCTACCTGGCCCTCTTGGGTTCCTGCTCTTGAAACCCAGCTACTCATTATCTGAAGACACCAAAATTAGCCACCAGGATCTCCCACACGTACACATTACAACCCACAGCAGCAGCTGTGGGGCCTGGTGGACAGCCTGCATCACCACGAGACAAGTCAGTGAATCAGCCTTCGCGTCTTCCTAGTGAGGCCCCAGTCACCACGGAGAAGAGACAAGACATCCCCACTGCGCCCCATCTGAAGTTCAGACCCACAAAACCCAGGAGCAGAATCAAATGTTTGCTCCGTGCCAGAAAAAACAAAGAAAGAAAGATACAGCCTGCTTAGATCAAGCACAATCTATGTCACATCCTTTTACTGAAATGTCCTGGATGTCTTTCTGACACTGGTAGAAAGCTTTCAGGTTTAAGAATCAAAAGCCCCAGGTTCAAGGCCCAGCTCCAACACTTACTAGCTGGTAGTTCTAACCAAGGAAGTGTGCTCAGTTTTAGTTTTCTCATCCTGGAAATGGGAATAAGGACGTGTACGAAATGAGATAACCATATATGACAGCAGTTTGAGTAAAGTGACCTGCAACTAGCATTGCAGTAAGCTGAGATCACACCACTGCACTCCAGCCTAGGCGACCGAGCAAGACTCCATTATCAAAAAAAATAAACTATATTAACCAGCCAGGTATGGTGGCTCACACTTATAATCCCAGCACTTTGTGAGGCTGAGGCAGGAGGATCACTTGAGACCAGGTATTCAAGACTAGCCTGGGCAACATAGTGAGACCCCATCTCTACCAAAAATATAACTTTTAATTAAAGGTTAACAGCAGTGGGTAAAAATAGCAGTGAGTGCAACAGGGAAGAGTGAGAGAAAATAAAAGTATGGAAAAGCAATAAATCCAGCTGCAATGTTCTCAGTATCATAAAAGAAACGAAACATTTACGATTAAGCGCTTCTCTATATTTCACATACATGAAGTCAACGGGCTAGTCTTCTAGTCAAATTCATTTTATGGCTAATCAACCTCTCTTCTCCAAGCACAGTCATTACTCAATGCCCCTTAGGGTTCAACAGCAGCTTTCTGAAATACGTACTCAAATTAGCAACGGAATTTACCATCCAGCTCGTTCTAACACACAGTGATGCTCCCCAGATTTATAAAATATATTCAGAAGTAAATTTTCCAAGGAAATTAACTCCAGAGAGCTTTGGAGGAAAATGTACGAAAAACCATTATGACAGCAGTGAACAATTCCACCACCACCAGCACCACCACCCGCCACCACCAGCGACCCCGCCATCCACAGCAGAATCTGAAACTCGTGCCCACCCCGTGGAGTCAACAGCAGAAAGACGTGGTGCCTCAGTCCCAGACCAGAGGGTCTCCGAGGCTGTCCCATCCCTGACACCCGCACCACTCTAACTGGCAGTAACGCACACACGGCCCTCCAAGGCTTCCAGCTATGCAGTGCCCCTTCTGGGCCACAAACCCCCTCCTACAGGGACTGGATTCTGTCTCAAGTCACACTCCTCACAGTCCTCAGAGCACTGAGAACCCAGCAGGGACTGAGGCAATGACTGGGTCAAATGGACATCTCTTGAAATAGGTCTTGGAAACAGCATTTTTACAATAATTTTTCCCTCACTTAATGAAAGCAATGTGTGTTTATTATAGAAAACAGAAAATGGCCAGGCACGGTGGCTCACGCCTGTAATCCCAACACTTTGGGAAGCCGAGGCAGGCGGATCACGAGGTCAGGAGATTGAAATCATCCTGGCCAACATGGTGAAACCCCGTCTCTACTAAAAAGGACAAAACTTAGCTGGGCATGGTAGCACGTGCCTGTAGTCCCACCTACTCAGGAGGCAGAAGAATCACTTGAGTCCGGGAGGCGGGGGTTGTAGTGAGCCGAGATCATACCACTGCACTCCAGCCAGCCCCACAGAGTGCGACTCTGTCGCAAAAAAAAAAAAGAAAAAGAAAAAAAAGAAAAGAAAGAAAGAAAACAGAAAATCTGAAGGAAACAGGCGTATTTTGAAACTATCACAGAGAGGTAAAGTCATGCACCACATGACGACATTTTAGTCAACAACAGACCACATATCGGACCACAGTCCTGTAAGACTGTAATGCAGCTGAAAAATTCCTATCACTAGTGATGTCACAGCCAAAGTTACATCGTAGCACAAAGCATACACTCCCAAGTTTGCAGTGATGCTGATGTGAGCAAACCTACGCACCGCCAGGCCTGTAACAGTAAAGCACAATCATTATGTATCGTACGTAACACTTGATCATAATGAACAGCTATGCTGCTTTACCTATTCACTGTACTAATTGCACCATAATTTTTTTTTCTTTGAGACAGTGTTTTGCTTTTGTCATCCAGGCTGGAGTGCAATGGCGGGATCTCAATTCACTGCAACCTCCACCTCCCAGATTCAAGCAATTCTCCTGCCTCAGCCTCCTGAGTAGCTGGGATTATAGATGCCCACCACCACATTCGGCTAATTTTTGTATTTTAGTAGAGATGGGGTTTCACCATGTTGGCCAGGCTGGTCTCGAACTCCTGACCTCAGGCAATCTGCCCACCTCAGCCTCCCAAAGTGCTAGGATTATAGGCACGAGCCACCGCACCTGGACTGTTGTACTATACTTTTCATCATTATTTTAAAGTATGCCCCTTCTACATATTAAAAAAAAAAAAAAAAAAAAGAACAGCTATAAAACAGCCTCAAGCAAGTCCTTAGTCCTTCAGGAGGCACCCCCAGAAGCAGGCACTGTTATCGTGGAAGATGACGGCTCCATGCATGTCATAGCCCCCGAAGACCTTCCAGTGGGACAAGATGTGGAGGTGGAAGATGGTGGCACTGATGGTCCTGATTTTGGGTAGGCCTAGGCTAATGTGTGTGTCTGTGTCTTGGTTTTTAACAAAAAGTTGAAAAAGTAAAAAACAAAAATTTTTAAAAAGAGAAAAAAGCTTACTGAATAAGGACAGAAAGAAAAATATTTTGGTGCAGCTGCACAATGTATTTGTGTTCTGAGCTATGTCTTATTACAAAGGAGTCAAAAAGTTTTTTAAAAATTAAAACATTTATTAAGTTTAAAAGTCACAGTAAGCTAAGGTTAATTTACTACTGAAGAAAGGTGTTTTTAATAAATCTAGTAGGGCCTAACTGTAGAGTGTGTGCGAAGTCTACACAGCAGACAGCGATGTCCCAGGCCTTCACATGCACGCACCCCTCATTCACTGACCCACCAAGAGCAACCTCCAGTCCAGCGAGCGCCAGTTACGCCGACTGCCCTACACACTATGCCATTTTACCTTTTATACGGTATTTTTACTGTACCTAGTCCATATGTAGAGATGTTTAAATACACGAATACTAACTAACCATTGAGTGACAACTGCCTGCAGTATTCAGAACAGTTCCATGCTGTGCAGGCGCCTGGCCCCGTAGCAACAGGCTGCGTCACGAAGCCTAGGCGTGCAGCAGGTGACGCTGCTGCGCATTTCTCACGAGGCGTCCCGGTCGCTAAGGGATGCACGACTTCCTGGGCGGCTCCGCCATCCTGGCAACCAGCCGTCAGCGAGTCCATGCCCCCCTCTCCTTCCTGCTGTTCTCGCTCAATCCTTTCCTGCCCGGCTTCCCCTCAGGACTCACCACACTGAGCCCTGCCTTCTGTCTCCCCCGTCTGCCTCCTGCCAGCCCCTCCGGATGCCCCAGACTCTTCTGTGTTCCCTACTCTGCTCCGCAAAGCCAAGTCCTCAGTCCTCCTTCCGTCTGTCGTGAAAAATCATGCTCTCCTGACTTCTTCCACCCGAGTAAACGGTTCTCCAAGCAGAACCACTGCCAGCTCTCAGCCACGAACCCACCACCTCACGTCAACAGGTCCCCCACAAAAATCAGCTGTGCCACCTGCCACTCCTCACACCCACTCTTCGGTCCCCACACTCGGACACCACCACTCTCTACCAGTCACGCAAAAACAGACAACGCGCTCGTCCCTGCCTCGCACCCCCGAGGCCCCTTCTACTGGCGGCCCCCTGGCTCCCACTGGCCCATGCCCTGGCATTGAAAGCCCTTCTGTTTCCACGGACTTAAATCAGGGCTCCATTTGCTCTCATTCCGACCATCTATCTCCTGTGACAACCTCCAGAACTGCAATCCACCAACAAAGGGGCCACCCTCGTCTCGTCCCTGAAGCACACCACCCACACTCAGTCTCCGCATCCTCTTGGTCACCCTGGAAACTCCCATACATCTCTCCTCTCCTCTTCATCCGCCCTGGCCCCGGCCCAGCCCTCATCCCGAGAACACGACAGCTGCCCCGGCTGCCGCAGACGTGGCCTCGGCTGTGTGCCCCAGTGCCCATCAGAGGATGGGCACTCCCCAGCCGAACATCCTTCAGGGCCTTCCTACAGCCTCAGGGAAGAACTCAGCCCCTTTCAGGTCCTGGGAGGCCTGTGCAGGGCCCTCCGGCCCCTCCCGGCTCACGCGCCCCGTCTGGGGAGGGCTCTTTCTTTTCTCCCACCTTTTGCAATGTGTGGCACAGGGTCAGTTTTTAGTATCTGCTGAACTAACTGAATTGCAATCACTTCCTGACAGTCCCTCCTCTCTCCCTACTCTCTTCCCCACGGCCATGGTTCTCACCCTAAATCCTGGCTGGCTTCATCCCACCTGTGCCACCTGTGCCACCTGTGCCCTCTCGGGCCAGTTCTCCGACCCAAGCCTCTGTCTCTGGTGCACAGCAAGAGGTCAATAAACAGTAGCAGGGAGTCTGATCAGGCTGTCCCTGTTCAGAACCGTCCCCAGCTCCAAACACAAAACAGCCTCAAGCTGAAACTCCTGCAGCCACCATCCTGAACACTGACCCTCACCTGCTGTCCACTACACGGCCACGGCCACGCTCACTGTTTCCAGCACGCCTCTCTTCTCAGGTAGCCGGAGTCTTGCCAGGCTCCCACACATATCCTGTCCTCCTCCTCATCCGGCTGTGGTCAGGCCACCCCGTGCCAAGAAGGCCTTGTCCTTGACTACAGAACACACCGCCACACCCCAGGTAACCTTCAAAATCCACTTTAATGTCATCTCACGTCCTCAGTGAAAACTCCCCTTTCCTTGCCCACACTGCCACAGGGCTTCCCGGCCCCTCCGTGGCCCACTTGGCACCAGAGTCCTTGTGGCAGAAGCTCCTGGCTGGTCTATCTCCCTCAGCAAAAAGAAGTTCCTCAGTAGCAGGAGTAACAATGGGCTCACCTTTGCACACTCCCCAGAGCCTCATGTGCATGCAGAGCGCACCCCATCACTGCGTGTTACATTTAATTCTCTCTCTTTCTCACTAATGCAAATATCTGAATGATTGAGCATTTTAAAGGCACACCATATCTTCGAGGTTCCAAGAATTCAGACATCCTCTAACAACAAAACCTAGCTAGGCACACCCTTTTAAAAACTCCTGGCCTGCTGTTAACGTGGCCTATTCTATCAGCTATTTAAAATCATGACAGCTTAAGAAGGCACATTTGGCTGATACATAAGCTGCTATTGTGGCTCTAGCGACTGGTTTTGGAACAAAAAAACTAACTTAATACAGAGAATAATTCTAAAAGAAAACAAAATGGAGCCCACAGCCAACATTCCTCTACCAGCCATTCCAGAGGCAGCTGTGCCATGCAGGAATCACCTGTGGCACCATCAATAAACCTGAGAACCTGGCAACGGCCAGACCCAGCCTCAAAGCAGGAGAGGTGGCGCTCCGTGCTCTTCCTCCACCTGATGAAGCAACTCCCAAGGCCCCAGAAGTGAGCAGGAAAATACTGTCATAAATTCTTTAAAACCGTGACTGTCAGCCGGGTGCCATGGCTCACACCTGTAATCCCAGCACTTTAGGAGGCCGAGGCAGGTGGATCACAAGGTCAGGAGTTCCAGACCAGCCTGACCAACATGGTAAAACCCCGTCTCTACTAAAAATACAAAAGAAGCTTAGCCTGGTGTGGTGGCAGGTGCCTGTAACCCCAGCTACTCAGAAGGCTGAGGCAGGAGAATCGCTTGAACACAGGAGGCAGAGGTTGAAGTGAGCCAAGATCACACCATCGTATTCCAGCCTGGGCAAGAGAGCAAGACTCTGTCTCAAAAAATAAATAAATAAATAAATAAATAAGCCTGTGATTGGCTCCAAACCTTTCTTCCTCCCAGATCCCATCTGAATTCAGAAAGAAGGAAGGCCAGATCTCCCCTTTACTCCTGACACCAACAGCAGAATGCAGGGAGCCCCAGCCAACCCACTGGCCTTCCCACCGCAGACACGTTCAGGTGCAAACAAGGGCGGCAGGTGCACCAAACCCTCTTGCAGGAGCTGCCATCCCAAAGAGAGCCACAGTGACAGCGAGGGACTCACCCCCTTTCCACGACCAGGTCCTCCGCCCTGCCTCTCCACACATCCGAGCCATTGATGGCTTTCCACCAAGGATCAGCTCATCCAAACGACTGCCATAAACGTCACTCGCCTCACCTAGGTGTAAGCCTTAGGGCCGGCAAGCCTATTTTATTTCTTTAGTTTAGTAAAAATGTTTCGTGAAATAAGGCCCATTTCGAACCAGCACAGCAAAGACTACAATGCCCAGATAGAGAGCTGCACAGCACACTTCAAAATTCTATCCAGGCCGGGCACGGTGGCTCACACCCGTAATCCCAGCACTTTCAAAGGCTGTGGCGAGCGGATCACGAGGTCAAGAGATCGAGACCATTCTGGCCAACATGGTGAACCCCGTCTCTACCAAAAATACAAAAATTAGCCGGGAGTGGTGGTGCACACCTGTAATCCTTTGCTACTCAAGAGCTGAGGCAGGAGAATTGCTTGAACCCAGGAGGCGGAGTTGCAGTGAGCTGAGATCGTGCCACCGCACTCCAGGCTGGGGGCAGCAGAGCGAGACTCCGTCTCAGGAAAAAAAAAGAAAAAATTCTATCCAGCACCAGCCAGACTCCAGTACACACAGCACACATGAGAAGAGGGTGGCGGGGGTAAGGTAGCGATTGAATGAACCGCAAAATGAGCAGGCACACGCAGGAGGGACCAGTGGGAAGAGAGCTGATGCAGTCAGGGGCCCAGAAATATCAGGGGCCCCGAAGCTGGAAACGGCTCTGCCTTGGATGGACCTGAGGGCGAACCCGGCCCATCCCCTAGGAGCTTGAGGCCTTGAGCAGAGGCCCACCTTCCCCACTGCAGGCTGTGCAGGGAGGGCAGAGTCAGCGTGGAGAGGGCGCCCGGCAATGCCTGGCCCTGCCCCGGGGGCTGCCATCAGTAACAACCCAGGCGTTCTCAGCCTTTACTTCCTACTCACTAAGGGAACCCACAGCTATTCTAGAAACTGGACTTGCAGGGGCCATATGCCCCTTCATGACCCTCAGTACTCAGGGTGGAATTTCCATGTTGATCGCCAGGAAAGAGGAAACATTTCAGAAAGGGGGAACCAGAAGTCTGGGGATATCCAAAATGAAAGTTCCCCACAGCACGGCACCCAGAAATGGGAAGAGCCCAGGCTGCCCTGTTCTCTCTGGGCCTCCTGACACCTCTGCCTCTTGTCTGCAAAGAGGACACCAGGGGGACCTGGGAGAAGCTGCTCACCTCACTCCAGAAGAATCCCCGACAGACTGCTGAGCTCAAGAAGTGCGGTTTTCCCCCAGCCTGGAGGAGCCAGGCCTCAGGCTGAGCTCAGCAGGGCTCCAAGGGCAGGCAGGCCCAGCAGGCAGCAGCCTGAATTCAAACATGAGGATGGGGGCGGGAGGGATGGGGGACTGGAGACCACCTCCATCCAAGCCAGCATACAGAAGGATCAGATTCCTGGTGGGGGAGTCAGCTTTCTCTGTAATAATTCCAGCACCTGTTAAGTCCCCTAGAGCATGGAGGAGACAAGGATAAGGCTGTGATGGTTAAGGGCACAGACTACTCATCGTCAGGTTCAAACCCAGCTCTGCCACTTACAAGCTGTGTGGCTTTGAGCAAGTGACTCAGCTTCTGAGTTTCCTCATCTGTAAACTGGGGAGCACACAGTACCACCCCCAGCTGCTCTGAGGACTACACAGGTGGTGGCATGTATAGTGCCTGGCCCGAGGGAAGCACTCCACGAGCAATCCCTTGTGTGAGGTGTGACGCTAAGGCCCCGGCCACCTCAGTCCCGATTCCCCTCCACCCCTGAGCCCTGCAGGGAACACCCACCCTGTGCCTGTTCCGTACACAGACATGCTCCCCAGACTCCTCAGGAGAAAGAACCATGCAGGCACATGATCCTGCGCTCCCAGGGCCAAGCACGGTGACATTCCTCACCCTGTGCAGGACACCGGCTCCTGTTCCTGGGCTCCCCGCTGCACCTAGAAGTCCCCACTGCACCGAGAAGCATGGCACAATACGGACCTCCACAGCCTGTGTTCGGGGGTGAAGGGCTGAGCTGAGGAGGGCAGAGACCCTGAGCCTGCCAGAGAAGGAAAGGAGAGGCAGGCGTCACTCTCAGGCCACACACAGAGCCAGGACAGCAGCGGGCACCTGAATGCTGCCCTTGTCCTAGCCACAGGCAGGCTGTGCTAGACTGTGGCCATTCAGGGAAAGAAAAACAGAGACAATGTCTTTTCAACCCAAATGCCCATTGATCAACGAGTAGATGAAGAAAGGATGGTATGGCTGGGCGCCGAGGCTCATGCCTGTCATCCCAGCACTCTGGGAGGCCGAGGCAGGAGAATCATAAAGTCAAGAGATGGAGACCATCCTGGCCAACACGCTGAAAATACAAAAATTAGCTGGCCGTGGTGGCGCACAACTGTAATCCCACCTACTTGGGAGGCTGAGGCAGGAGAATCACTTGAACCCGGGAGGCGGAGGTTGCAGTGAGCCAAGATTGCACCACTGCACTCCAGCCTGGCGACAGAGCAAGACTCCGTCCCAAAAAAAAAACTGTGGTGTGTGTGTATGTGCATGTGCATAAATATGTGTATGTGTATATATATGCATGTTTATATGATGGAATACTACTTCCATAAAAAGGAATGAATTAATGGCATTCACAGAGACCTGGATGAGACTAGAGACCACAACTCTAAAGTAACCCAGGAATGGAAAACTAAACTTCATCTGTTCTCCCAAGTGGGAGCTCTTAAGGGCGAGCTAACCGCTAGGTGCAGTGGCTCACGCTCGTAATCCCAAGAGTTTGGGAGGTCAAGGCGGGTGGATCACTTGAGGTCAGAAATTCAAGACTACCCTGGCTGGCCAACATGGTGAAACCTAAAAATACAAAAATTAGGCAGGCATGGTGGGGTGCACCTATAATCCCGGCCACTCAGGAAGCTGAGGAGAATCACTTGAACCCAGGAGGCAGAGGTTGCAGTGAACCGAGATGGCGCCACTGCACTCCAGCCTGGGCAACAGACAGAGATTCCATCTCAAAAATAATAATAGTAAGAGAAATCTAAGCTATGGGGATACAAAGGCATAATACTGACACAGTGGACTTCAGGGACTCGGGGGGAAAGGGTGGAAAGGGGGTGAGAAAGACTGGGCGCAGAGCGTACTGCTCGGGTGACGGGTGCACCCACGTAAGAACTTACGTACCCAAACACCACCTGCTCCCCAGTAACCCAGGGAAATAAAAAATTAAAAAGAAAAGAAAAACAGACGCGTGGTCGCCCAAGGCCAAGTCACGTTCTCCGGAATTCCGTGACCTCCCACAGCTCCTCAAAAACACTTGGGGGCGGCGGGGCACCTCCTCCTGCTCTCGTTTCTTAAATAATCCAAAACTGCCAGGGATTATTTAATTATTTTTGTCTTCATTTAAAATTGACCCAGATTCCAGATTTACTGTATCAGACAAATATGTAAGAGAAAGCGAATATGATTCGCCTTCAATTTATTTTCAGGATGTTTCTGGACAAAACAAGAAATTTAATAACAGGGAACATGACCACTGAAAAGAACAAGGAAAAGGAAGTCCGCCTACAGCAAAAACTCCCCCAGCAGCTCCCGAGGCCCCAACACAGGAAGGTCATCTCCACTCACAAACAAGAAGAGAAACGCAACTCTCGGGGGAGCACACCATCGCCGCCGGAACAAACGCCCGGCTTCCCGCAGCATGGAAAACAGGACTGACGGTTTTTACCAAGTCAACAGCCTCTTCAAAACAAAAGCAAGGCAATGCAGTTTACAAAAACCCAGGAAAGCCAGGCGGCCAGAGGCAGCAGCCCACGTTTCTGAGGACAGAGGCAGGGCCTTGTTTGGTTCCCAGGCCTCAGCAGGACACAGGACATGGGAGGAGCCCGCAAGCTGACCACAATTCCAGGCTTTTAACATACTCTGTGGAGGTTACCCAGGGACCCCCACCCCAAGGCCGCTGACCAGGCTCCTCCTGCCCGCATCCAAGCAGGACTCTGCGGAGGGAGGCACTGGGGCCACCTGCAATTCTTCCCTGGGGGACAGACCTCGACACAGTCCCCCACTCTTCACGGCTGCTGTACCAAATTACAACTTAGTGGCTTAAAACACGCATTTATCGTCTCAAAGTTCTGAAGGCTGGAAACCCAGCATGGGTCTCATGAACTCAGGTCCAGGGCTCAGCCAGCCGTGTTCCTTCTGGGAGTCTGGAGGGGAGAAACCGTTTCCTGCTCACTCCGGTTGTCAGCAGAATTCGGCTCCTGGCGGGCACAGGACCGGGGCCTTGCTCTCCCGTTAACCAGCAGCAGCAGCTTTCCCAGCTTCGAAGAGCCGCGTCGCACTCCTCGGCTGCAAAGCCAGCCACTGCAGATGCGGTCCATCCCACGCCGGCTCTCTCACCACGGCCCACCGGGCAACAGGACAATTCCCCATTTCAGGTCAGCTCATCGGCCACCTTAACCCCCTCTGCCATGTGACATAACAGATTCACAGAAGTCAGGGATGAGGATGAGGACACCTTGAGGGGGCCAATATTCCGCCCACCACAGCCGCATCCCCCAAGGCCAGCACCCTGGAGGTCATCGCACCCCCAACACCCCACCCATCAGTGAATCCTGAGAGCGCCATGTACACCCTGAACCTGCCCACTCCTCTCCAGCCCCACAGCCTCTGCGCCTCGGCCTCCTCACAAGCCCACCAGCTTCCTCTCTCGCCCTCTCTTCAAGGGTGATGAACAGAGTCACAGCATCACCCTCCTCCCACTTAAAACCCTTCAACACTCTCTCATGGTTCTTAGGACCACAGCCCATATCTTCACCACGGCATGGAAGCCCCACAAGCTCTGGAGCCTGCTCACCTCCCCTCCATGCCCTTCCTCCCCAGGCAAGCACTCCCTGCAGGAGGGGTCTCCGATACACCCACCTCAAACTCTGCAGCCAGCCTGGCTCTGCTCTATAGCCAGGCCTCAGCAAAAGTGGGCCCTGAGTCAGGAGGACATGACCATTCCACCCAGTTAGGACCCCACTACTCTGCCAGGTCCCGGGGCTGCCACCTGCCCAGCACTGCAGTCTTCGTACAGTGTTCGCAGAACAGGCCTCCAGCCGCGAAGGGCCACGTGGATTGTTCAGCACTCGGCACAGTCCTTGGCACAGGAGAGGAGCTCATAAACGTTTTCTGAATGAATTCATTATCCCCAACAATTCCCCTCCTTCCGCTGAGGACGGAGGGTGGCCTATTCAGCTGACTGTCTCATTTGCTCCCAGACATCTCCTGGCTCCGACAGTCTAGGCTGAAGGCTGTCGGAGCCACAACACTAACTCTATTCTGCTCCAGCTTTAGCCCAACATCCACAGCCTTACCATGCTCGTTTTGGACCTTTCATGCCACCATGCCACTTTCATACACACACACACACACACACACACACACACACACACACGGAGTCTCGCCCTGTCACCCAGCCTAGAGTGCAGTGGTGCAATCTCAGTTCACTGCAACCTCCGCCTTCCAGGTTCAAATGATTCTCCTGCCTTAGCCTCCTGAGTAGCTGGGATTGCAGGTGCCCGCCACAATGCCCAGCTATCTTTTCTACTCATTTTTTGTTGGTTTATTTTTTTTTGAGACAAAGTCTCACTCTGTTGCCACACGCCAGGCTGAAGTGCAGTGGCACGATCTAGGCTCACTGCACCTCCGCCTCCCGGGTTCAAGCGATTCTCCTGCCTCAGCCCCCGACCCCCAGTAGTTGGGACTTCAGGCGTGTGCCACCACGCCCAGCTAATTTTTTTTTTTTTTTTTTTTTTTTTTTTTTTTTTTTTTGAGATGGAGTTTCGCTCTTGTTACCCAGGCTGGAGTGCAGTGGCGCGATCTTGGCTCACCACAACCTCTGCCTCCTGGGTTCAGGCAATTCTCCTGCCTCAGCCTCCTGAGTAGCTGGGATTACAGGCACACGCCACCATGCCCAGCTAATTTTTTGTATTTTTAGTAGAGACAGGGTTTCACCGTGTTGACCAGGATGGTCTCGATCTCCTGACCTCGTGGTCCACCCGCCTCGGCCTCCCAAAGTGCTGGGATTACAGGCTTGAGCCACCGCGCCCGGCTCTAATTTTTGTATTTTTAGTAGAGACAGGGTTTCACCACGTTGGCCAGGATGGTCTCGATCTCTTGACCTTGTGATCCGCCCGCCTCGGCCTCCCCAAGTGCTGGGATTACAGGTGTGAGCCACTGCACCCAGCCTATCTTTTGTATTCTTAGTAGAGACGGGGTTTCACCGTGTTGACCAGGCTGGTCTCAAACTGCTGACCTCAGGTGATCCCCCTGCCTTGGCCTGCCAAACTGCTGGGATTACAGGCATCAGCCACCGCGCCCAGCCGCCATCATGCCACTTTCAAATATCACACTTCACACACCCCAGCTGCCTGCATACCCTCTGTCAGCAGAACATACCCTGCCAGGCAGAGCTGAGCTAAAATAGCAAACATCAGACCCGCACTGAAAGACAGCCTGTGTTCTCAAGCCCAGGGTGCTGGGATTTTGTCTTGGCATTGAAAGTGAAGTGTGGTAAGAATTCCAACTGCAACTGCGGAAAGCAACAGCCCTTCAGGAGCCAAGAGGGTCAGCGGCCTGGGAAAGCAGCAGCCCAGACAGTCAGACGGAACCTTCAGATTCCATTTTTTGCGTGTATGAGACCGAGTCTCACTCTGTTTTCCAGGCTGCAGTACAGTGGCGCAATCTCGGCTCACTGCAACCTCCACTTCCTGTCTTCAAGCAGTTTTCCTGCCTCAGCCTCCCAAGTAGCTAGGATGGCAGGCACCTGCCACCATTCAAAGCTAACTTTTGTATTTTTAATAGAGATGGAGTTTCACCGCGTTGACCAGGCTGGTCTCGAACTCGACCCCAAGTGATCCACCCGCCTCAGCTTCCCAAAGTGCTGGGATTACAGGCATGAGCCACTAAACCAGGCCAAACCTTCGGAGTCTTATCACCTACCTACTGTTTCTTGCCATCATCGCTACTCATGTGGATGCTGCAGCAGCCCGGCCTCTTGATCTCCCTGTTTCTGCCCTTGCCCGGACTCCCGACACCACCAATCTGTCTTCGTACAGCAGCCAAAGACATCCCATTAAACCTAATGCAGACCATGCCACTCCTCTGCTCAAAGCCCTCCAAAGGTGCCCCGTTCCACCAGAATAAAAGAACAGTCCATGTCTTCACTGTGGTCATGAGGCCTTACCCCACCACCCTTCAAGATGCACCCTGTGACTCTCCCCTTCTCTTGGCTAGACCCATGCTGGCCCCTGCTCCTCTCCTCCAGCACGCCAGCACTGCTCTGGGGCTCTCGTGCCTCTGCACCTGCTCACCCATCTGCCGGGACCCCGCTTCCCAGCCTCCTGGTGGGCCTGTTCCCTCACCTGCAAATCTTTCCTCAAATGTCACCTCAGCAAAGAGCTCCTTCTCACCACCACACCTGCCACAAAGCCACCTAGCCCTCTTCCCAGCACTGTTTTGATAGCAGCTGTCAGCTTCCGACAGTTAACTCCATTTAACTACGTTATTTATACCCTGCTCTCCCCCTGCACTGTAAGCTCTGGGAGAGCAAAGATCTGGGCCGATTTTGTTCACTCATATCATCTCCAGCACCTGGGGCCGTTCCTAACACACGCTGTGGGTTGAATTCTTATTTGCTGGATCAGCGAATCATCAAACTCTCAACACTGGTCCGAGAAGCCCATCCTTTTCTCATCAAAGAGAACTGTGCTAAGCCAAAGAAATCTCCCCATTTGCCATAGCTACCTAAACCATAAGCAACCCGTTTGTGCTACAGATACAGAAACTAATGGCCCCAGAGGTAACTTGGTGAAGACCACTACTGGAAAAGCTAAAATCTAGACCACCCAACTCCCCAGTCAGAGGTCCATCTATCAGACCACACATCCTGACTCATCCAGAAACAAAGTTTCCAGGAAGCATCAGCGAAATACACAACCTGAGGACCAGGGTGTGCATGAACCGAGGTCTGCTGGCAAGAGCATCTCTCCTGCAGTGTATGACCCTGGCCAAACCACTCACTCTCCAGGAGAATCTGGAAGATAGTTTGGAATAAACACCATTTAGCCATACTGACAATGCAAGAATGAGAAACACACATTTCTTTGGTTTTTTTTTTTGAGAAGGAGTTTCGCTCTTGTTACCCAGGCTGGAGTGCAGTGGCACGGTCTCAGCTCACCGCAACCTCCGCCTCCTGGGTTCAGGCAATTCACCAGCCTCAGCCTCCAGAGTAGCTGGGATTACAGGCATGCACCACCATGCCCAGCTAATTTTTTGTATTTTTAGTAGAGATGGGGTTTCACCATGTTGACCAGGATGGTCTCGATCTCTTGACCTTGTGATCCACCCGCCTCGGCCTCCCAAAGTGCTGGGATTACAGGCATGAGCCACTGTGCCCAGCCGAAACACACATTTCTTAAACTTGTGGATCTCACTGATGAAAATGAGCACATACCTGGGAGACCAGTCAGGGGTTCGAGACCAGCCTGGCCAACATGGTGAAATCCAGTCTCTACTAAAAATACAAAAAAAAATTACGCGGATATGGCAATGGGCTCCTGTAATAACAGCCACTTGGGAGGCTGAGGCAGAAGAATTGCTTGAGCAAGGGAGGCAGAGATTGCAGTGAGCAGAGATCGCACCACTGCTCTCCAGCCTGCGTGACAGTGTGAGACTCTGTCTCAAAAAAAAAAAAAAAAAAAAAACAGGAAAACAATCATGGTAAACAACTGAAAGAGCTGGCAAAACCACAGGAACCTGGCTAGGATCTCTGCTAGCACTGTGCTTGCGCAGGTGAAGATTAAAAAGATATGCAGCTAGTAGATACCGCTACTGTTAGGAAAATGGGCATCCCTTTGTGACTCCTCCTTCAGGGAAGAGTTCCCAGCCTGCCACCTGAAACAGCAGCACTGCCAGGGACTTGGAGCCGTAGGATGGACAGGGGACAGAGAGGCTTCACAGGCCTTCCTGATGCACCCAACTTCTCCTCCTCCTCCTGCCCTCCTCAGCGACAGCGTGCAACAACTCTCCAAGACTCCAGCTGCACAAAGGTGCTATGGAAACTGCCCTCGGAAGTGCCTAAGACACAGAACAGCATCAAAGTCAGAGGAAAAGCAAAGTCTGTCTTTGGTAATTCAGGTTCACACAGAAGAAAGTTAGAGACTGTACTAGTCTCCTGTGGCTGCCGTAACAAATTACCACAAGCCGAATGGCCTAAAACAACACACTTTCATTCTCCCTCCATTTTAAAGGCCAGAAGCCCCAAATCAAGTGGTGGTCAGCAGGGCCGTGCTCTGTGAAGTCTCCAGGCGAGCACCCTTCCTTGCCTCTTCTAGCATCTGGTGGCTGCCAGCAATCCCCAGCGTGCATTAGCTTGTGAATGCACTATCCCAATCTCCAGCTCTGTCTCCACTGGCCCATTTCCCTGTGTCTCTCTGTATCCAAATTTCCCCCTTCTTATAAAAATACTAGTCTTTAAACTAAGGCCCAGCCTCATCCAGAATACCTCATTTTACCTCGATTCCTTGTGCAAACACCGTATTTCCAAATGTCACATCCAAGGGGTTCCAGATGGACATAAATTTGGTGGTAGGAGGCAGGGGAGGGGACACACACTGTTCAACTCAACGTAAGGACAAATTACCAAGAGCCGCAGCCTTCAATCCAAAGGTTGAGTCGCCGCTGTAACTCCACACAGCAGCTCTGTTATTCTTATATCTCAGTTGATTAAGAATTAGAGTTTAGACTGATGGGGAACCGAAACCTCAAGACCTAAAAATAACACATTTTAAGTTACACCATCAGGTGGGTCCTCTTCCCTGGACTCTTTGTTCCTGTCACTACCAGGACCTCCTGTCCACCACCATTCCAGAATCTTCACTCATCTTGGACTCCGACACTGGTTTTGTTGAAACCTCTTACTGCTCTCGAAACTCCACAGTCCAGTGGAGTCAAATAGGGTCTCTGGCCACCTTTGATGACTCCCTTCATTCTCAAAGTCACTGACTCAGTAGTCAGTAACTCACTCTGCTAACTCCCAGATCACTCTTAAAAGTAAACTTTTTTTTTTTTGGTCCGGGCTGGAATGCAATGGTGTGATCTCAGCTCACCACAACCTCCACCACCAGATTCAAGCGATTCTCCTGCCTCAGCCTCCCAAATAGCTGGGATTACAGGCATGCGCCACCACGCCCAGCTAATTTTGTATTTTTAGTGGAGGCTCGGTTTCTCCATATTGGTCGGGTTTCTCCATGTTGGTCAGTCCGGTCGCAAACTCCCAATCTCAGGTGATCTGCCCGCCTCAGCCTCCCAAGGTGCTGGAATTACAGGTATGAGCTACTACACCGGGCCAAAAGTAAACTTTTCTAACTAGATGCAGTAAATTGCAAAGTTTATCATTCAAACAGTAGTTTTTATTATGAAATAGGAGTACAAACCATTTCAGTGTGTTTATGAATGACTCTACTCAGACTTATTTTAATATCACGATTCATAATTTTCAGCATCCCAAACTTCAGCTTTGGAACAGAACAAACTATGTTTTAAAATCTTGACGTTTGCTTATCTCTGATCTGTTTTCACCAGTGGCTGATTTTATCCTAGGTACTCTTCACGTAATGTCTAATTCCCTAGGGCCCTGGCCATAGCTTAGCGCCACCGCAATCAGACAAGAACTCTGGATCTTCCCAGCTGTAAGCATCTAGAGTGTACTCAGATCATTCCAGGCACTTAATTTAAAAAAAAAAAAAAAAAACTCCTTCTTGCTAACACAGTATAAAAGTCGTTTTGAGACCAACAAGCAGAAACATGGGAGCTCACAGGGAAACTCTCCCACGCTCAAGGCAAGAGCAGCAGCCCACAAGACATCAGAGGCAAATCAAAGGGGTCAAAAGCACCACGCCCCCTGCAGAAACTGATCTCCCCAGGAGGCACGGCCTCGGCCCGGCCAGTTTCCGGACTCCACCGAACTTCACAGCATGACCCGAATCAGTTCCTTCCAGCCTCCCCCGGGAGCTCAGGAGTTTCTCTGAAAGGAGCCTGCCAGCGTCAGGAAAAATGCTGACAGCTCCTCCGCGTCCTTGCAAGCCTCGCTCCTACGTGCAGCCACTGTCACCCCCAGACCCCACGCTCAGACCTCCGAGTCCCCCAGCGCCGGTCACACCACGCAGCGCTCTGCTCAGACTCCAAGTTGCCCTCTCCAGACCCCCCGACTCCACCCGCAGCCCAGGAGGCCAACGCGGCCACCTGACCTCTGACCCCTGACCCCGACCTGGCCCTCCCCGTCACACCCACCTGCCCGGGAGCTTGGTGTTGCTGCGCTTCCAGAACTGCTTTCTGGCCCCGTCGCTGGCCATGGCCCCTCCTCATCCCTCAGACCCGCGGCCCAGACACTCCGAGTGCGGCCGGCCCTCCCCTAGCGGCCCTTTCCTGTGCCCCGGGTGGCCCCCTCACTGGTCCCGGGACTCCGGAGCGGAGAGCCGAGAGACTCTTCCGCCTCCTTCCGGAAGTTGTGCCTACACTCGCCCGGAAGTCCCGCCTAAGTCCCAGGTGGCGTGTGACGCAGGGCGCCGAACGCCCGACGGCATTAAAGGGCGACGCCGCGCGACGCGCGCGTCACGTGACAGGCATCGCGGAGGAAGAGGAGGTTGTCGGGTTCCAGTGTTCGGTTGAGTCCGTGGCTCCCGGCTCGCTCAGCCCGACCTCGGCGCCCTGCTGCCGGCAGCGGACTACCAGAAGCCATTGGAGCCTCGAGCTCATCTTTTCCAAAGCTGAGCCAGGCCTGTGTCTGATTCCGGTTTCTCCTGAGCGCGTCCCGAGCCGGCCCAGAACGGAATGAAGCCAGACACACCGTTCCCGGCCCAGCAGCGAAAGGATTACCCGGCCCTGAGCGAGGGTTAGTAGACACCACGTGGGTGAAATATGCGCGGTGAGGTGAGAGTTATAACCGCGGAGCGTATTCGAGCGAATGAGAGAAGGGATTAGGCCGGGCTGGAAGGGAAGAGTGCTTGAGCGCCGAAGGCGAGAAGGATTAATCCCCCACCCCCGCGGCCGGGGTTCCGGCCACGTGCGGCTGTCACGTGCTTGAAAGAAACCTGGCTAGTCCCGAGTGAGGTGTGCTTTACGTGTAAAATACAGGATTCCAAAGACTTTGTATAAAATATTAGTAATTTGTATATTGCTTGCCTGTTAGATAACATTTTTAATGTATTGGGTTAAATAAAATGAATTGTTAAAATTATTTTTACGTTTCTTTTTACTTTTTTTTTTTAACTCTTTTTTTTTTTTTCCGGGAGGTAATGGGGGTGGGGTGTCTTGCTATGTTGCTCGGGCTAGTCTCGAATACCTGCCTTCTGGCGATCCTCCTGCCTCAGCCTCCCCAGTAGTTGGAACTACAGGTGCACACGTTATGCCTAGATCTTTTTACTTTTGTGTGTGTGTGTGTGCGTGTGTGTGCAGAAAACAAGTAAAAAATCCTATCTGATTTGCATTACATTTCTGTGCGTCTTAGAACAAATGTCGAAGGCTCAGGGACTGTCAGACTGGAGCTTTACTGTATTTGGAGTTCCTGCCAGTTCTCTTTTAAAACCAAAATTTGATCAGACATATTTTGTGATGATGAGTTTCCCATGCCTCTTCATTTACTGGTAAGTAACCTTGACTTAGTACTTCCTGTGTGCAAGGCGTCCTGCTCTCCTATGATTCTGTCCTAGTAGAGCTCAGAAGGCACCAGGAGTCTCCTCCTGACATACAGCCCTGACAGCCTCAGACTGTGCTGTCCTCTACAGACGACACTGAAGACAATGGCAATTCTTTCCAGCTCAGTCTGGCTTATTGCAAGGATCAGTGAGCGAGGTGACAGCAGGATTAACATGATGGAACGGGAAAGGAAGGAAAAGTTGCAAAACAATTGACAGGAAAAATGGGCAGCACTTAGTGACTGGTTACACCTGAGATCCAGTTGCTCTTTAGTGCTTACTGTATACTTGGCCACCTACTGTTTTCAGGCAAAGAAGTGAGGCTCAGATTGACTTGAAGGCTTCAAAACCAGCTAAGCAATGGATTTCTAGGATCGTGACAGAAACATGAAGATGGAAAAAGAGTCTGAGGAGAAGGCCAGTTTTGAAAGCCAAAGTAATACAGATGTTGGAGTCTAGATATGGAACCTAGGAATTCGGACAGATTCTCAAATCTCGGGTAATGAGTGGAACCGTTTTTATTCATTGTCACAAGTATTGAGCAGCAAGGCAAGTTAAAGCTAAGGATGTACCATGTTACCCTTAACAGACTGGCAAAAACTTAAAAATCTGTCTTGACCAAAATTTGTAGGGATGTGGATTTGTGAGCAGAGCAGAACTCTCGCACTGCCAGTGGGGGGTACACATTCATTCACTAACTGGATGGCCACTTAGCAATTTCTGGCAAAGATACTCTGTAACATAGCAATTCTACTCTTGGTATGTGCTCTAGAGTACCTTGGCTGTGCATGCAAAGACGAGAGGTTCAATGCGACATTGCTTCTGGTGGTAGTTGGGGTCTGGGGGAGAAGCAACCAAAATGTCATGACTGGCAGAATTGATAAATTACACAGTTATGCAGTCGAATACCATAAGTTAGTAAAAATGAATAAATTAGTTGCATACGTCAACATAAATGAATTTCACAAACTGGGTGGGGTTTGTTTTGTTTTGTTTTGTTTTGTTTTTGAGATGGGGCTTACTATGTTGCCCAGGCTGGTTGCAAAATCCTGGGCTCAAGTGATGGTCCTGGGTGGCAGAGTACAGAAGGAAGCACTGCTGTGCCCGGCTCCACAGTGTGGAATGAAAAAAAGTTGCCTATGGGTCCACACAGTATGATACCATTTAGTACTATTTTCTTTTCAAGGATGAGAATAAGGCCAGGTATGGTAGCTCATGCATGTAATCACAGCACTTTAGGAGGCTGAGGCAGGAGGATCCCTTGAGCCCAGGAGTTTGAGGCTTCGGTGAACTATGATCATGTGATCATGCCACAGCACTCCAGCTTTGGCAATAGTGCAAAACCTTATCTCAAAAAAAAAAAAAAAAAAAAAAAAAGAATGGTAAAAGAGAAATTCAGGAGAGCGGTTGCCTGTAGGTATTAGTGGGGACTGTGATCAGTAAGGAACTGACATTCATAGAGGATCAGTTGTGCTATTGTGCTTTGTTTCTTAAAGCAGATGGGCTATATTCAGGTGTTTGTTATATTCTTTATGAGTTTTTACGTGTATAAAATGTTTCGTAATGCATTATAATTATTGAGCTCAAACTGCTATGCACAGAGCCACACTGAACTATTGTGAGGAAAGTCAAGTGCAGCAGGCCAGGCACAGTGGCTCACACCTGTAATCCCAGCACTTTGGGAGGCTGAGGTGAGCGGATCACTTGAGACCCAGAGATCAACACTAGCCTGAGCAACACGAGGAGACCCCGTGTCTACAGAACTTTTTTTTTTTTTTTTTTTTTTTTTTTGAGACGGAGTCTCACTCTTGTTACCCAGGCTGGAGTGCAATGGCGCGATCTCGGCTCACCGCAACCTCCGCCTCCTGGGTTCAGGCAATTCTCTTGCCTCAGCCTCCTGAGTAGCTGGGATTACAGGCACGCGCCACCATGCCCAGCTAAATTTTTCTATTTTTAGTAGAGACGAGGTTTCACCATGTTGACCAGGTTGGTCTCAATCTCTCGACCTCGTGATCCGCCCGCCTTGGCCTCCCAAAGTGCTGGGATTACAGGCGTGAGCCACCGCGCCCGGCGAAAACTTTTTTTTTTTTTAATTAGCCAGACGTAGTGAGCACTCTTAGTCCTAGCTACTCGGGAGACTAAGGCAGGAGGATCACTTGAGCCCGGAAGCTCAACGCGGCAGTGAGCTGGGATCACAGCACTGCACTCTGGCCTGGACAACAGAGTGAGACCGTGTCTCAAAAACATTACAATAGTATTTCAGGATGGCTGGATTTGTGATGCAGTTTGGGTTCCTCAGGAAGTGTTTTCTGCCTTCTCTGCTTTCAGATGGCCTGCTTCAGAATATCTCTCACCGGACCTGACTGAGTGCACCACCACGCACCCACGGGGTGGGTTCTCCCTGATGCTGCACTCTCCATAGTCCCTGAGCCTGTGCCCCAAAGTAAAAAGCTGACAGTTCTATCTGTATTAGTTACCTAAGGCTGCTGGGAGCAGAATGCTAGGCTTGGTGGCTGAAAACAATACACATTTGCTCTCCTACAGATCTGGAGGTCAGAAGTCCAAAATCCGCTTCACGGGACTAAAGTCAAAAGTGTCAGCAAGGCTGCTCCGTCCTGGAGCTTCTAGGGGAGAGTCAGTTTCTTACTTTTTCAGCTTCTAGAGGCCACTTGCATTTCTTGGCCTATGGCCCTTCCTCTGTCTAGAAAGCACATCACCCATCTCTACTGCCATCATCACAGCAGCTTCTCTCCTTCCAACTCCTCCTGGATCCCTCTTAAGAGGACCCCTGACCTCACATCAGGCCCACTGGATAATCCAATCCAGGATGATCTCCCCCATCACAGGGTCCTTAGCTTAACCACAGCTGCAAACTCCCTTTGGTCATTTAAGGTAACGTTTGCAGGTCCCGGGATTAAGACATGCTATGTCTTCAAGGGGGTCATTATTCAGCCTGCCACAATAATTCATGGCATATAGCAAAGCTCCCCAGTTTTGCACCACAGGGGGCAGGAGTCCACCTTACTGCCCTCTTCCCCACCTCCTTTCAGCCATTTTGAAATCACAGGGTCTGTCACTAGCAACATGCCACTTCCTGACACTAAATTCTGCATGAGTTAGGGTGCTGTTGGCTGCAAGAATTACAAAGTTCAGCTCTGATTAGCTGATACTATAAAGGGAATTGGTGGGTTAATGCATGAAAAACCCAGAAGTAGCTCAGAGTTTGGAGAAGTGCTGATACCGCAGCTCAACAATGACTCAAGGGGCCTGTCTCCTTCTGTCTGTCTCTTACGTCTGTGCCAAGGACAGCTTCCCCTTGAGGTCACAGGATGCCTCCGTTGGGCCACTGGGATCACGTGCTTACGTCTAGTCAGGATGCTCATAAGCAGAAATACTGTGAACTCCTGTCAGTCCCTGGGAGGGGTGCACTCTTAAACACCTCACCAGTTTCTGCCGAGGTTCCTAAGGCTGGCAGGAGGCTTTGCACAAACTCAGCAGCCAGAGTTCTGCAAGCGTTCTTGACTGTGGCAGGGGCTCAGAGCTGACGAAGCTGCTGCAGGAGTCGTACCTCCACCCCCTGCGTTCTTAGTGTCTAGTCTGGTAACACAACACCTGCACATGTCGGGCAAAACAACTTTATTATTCACAGAGAGGCCACAAACATCAACCCAAGCCTGGGATCCGTGGCAAGCCAGTTCACCAGCATTCGGGTAAGCTACCCCGGGCCCTGGAGTGCATGTGCCCAGCTTCACACCTCAGTGAGGGACTTTAAAAGCGCTCCACTGTGGGTTCTATACCCCAGATGCCACTGGGTCCCCTGGACTAAAGCATTGCAGGACATCCTGATGTAGGGGAGATGGGCACAAAGCCTGAGCTGTTCGGGACAGTTCCACCTTATCTCAGGATGTGGCATCCTCTGTACATTCTGCCCTGAAACCGTAAGCAAGAGGGGGAAGAGCTGGGTCATCCAGTGTCATTTGAGGACGTTTCGCCCAGCAGGAGCTCCTTTGTAGCTGGCAATAGTAGTCAGTCCTTCCAAATTTGGGGCTGCTGCCCAAGAAAGGAGGGTTAGAATGGATACCAGGAACAATCCCAATATCCACTACACCACCAGAGGCCATGTTGAGAGAAACTGGTAGCTTTGGCAACCTAAAATGTTCACTTGCTTGTCAAAAAAAATTTTTAATTGGACAAAATATATGTTCTATGTCTGACAAAGGGTTAATAGATGGGCATTTTACAAATACGGAAGTAAAAAAACCCAATAGGAAATGGGTATGATTTTTTTAAACCAAGTATATGTTTTTGTTTTTTGAGACAGTCTTGGTCCGTCGCCAGGTGCTAAACCAATAATATGTTTTTAAAGCTTATTGTAAGCGAATTAAAGAACATATTTAAAAAAGAAACAGCTCTCCTGTTCCCACTCTCACCATGTGACATGCCTGTTACCACTTCTTCCACCCTAAGTAAAAGCTCCCTGAGACCTCACCAGAAACCTAGCAGATGCTGCACTTCCTGTACATTCTGTACAACTGTGAGCCAATTAAACCTCTTTTCTTTATAAATTACCCATCCTCAGATAGTCCGTTATAAGCAACGTAAAAATAGCCTAACACAGAAAACTGGTACCAAGCAGCAGGGCATTGCTGTAAAGATACCTTAAAAGTAATGACCCAGGTATCTGGCAGAGGAAATTTCTAAGTAGCAAAGCATTCAAGATGTGGCCTGCCTGCTTGTCACAGCCAATGATCAGATACTGAAACAAAGGAATGACTTAAAGTTGGAACTCAAATTTAAAAGGGAAACAGGATGAAAGATTGGAAAAGTTGCAGCCTGGCCACATGGCAGGGAAAGAATCCAAGCAGGCTGGGGAGCAACCAGTAGCTGGAAAGATTCACATAATTAAAAGGGAGGCAAGTGCTACCAACCAGAACAATGGGACGAAGGTCTTAAAGGGATTTCAGAGAAGCTGGAGACAGCCCTTCCCATTACAGGCCCAGAGGCTTAGGAGGAAAGAATGGTTTCAGGGGCCAGGCCAAGGATATTGCAGCCCTCCTCAGCCTATGGATACTGCTCCCCCCATCCCAGCTGCTCCAGCCCCAGCTGCAGCTCAAAGGCCTTAGGTACAGCTTGGACCACCATTCTGGAATACAAGCCATAAGCCTTGGAGGCTTCCACGTGGTGTTAAACCTGTGGGCACACAGAATGCAAGAGGAAAGGAGTCTTAGCAGCTTCCATCTAGATTTCAGAGGATGTACGAGAAAGCCTGAGCACCCAGGCAGAAGCCTGCTGCAAGGGCAGAGACCCCACAGAGAAGCTCTACTAGGGCAGTATGGAGAGGAAATGTGTGGTTGGAGGCCCATGCAGAGCTCACACTGGGATGCTGCCTGGTGGAGCTGTGGGAAGGGCACAGCACCCTCCAAACCCAAGGATGGTAGACCCACCAGCATCTGCACACTGCCCCTGGAAAAGCTGCAGGCACTCCTTTTCATGGAAAAGCATGAGAGCAGCCATGGGGAGGACTGCCCAAGGCCTTGGGATGCCACCCCTTGTACCAGGATCCAGGACATGGAGTCAAGGATCATGTTGGAGCTGTAGGGGGTTTTGTTTGTTTGTTTTGAAACAGAGTCTCGGTCTGTCGCCCAGGCTGGAGTGCAGTGGTGTGATCTTGGCTCACTACAGCCTCCAGGTTCAAGTGTTTCTCCTGCCTCAGCCTCCCAAGTAGCTGGGATTACAGGCACACTGGCTGAATGTAATCCCATTTGGCCAGCATTGGGATTACAGGCGTGAGCCACTGCACCTGGCCCAAATGCTCTCTTAGATGCAAAAACAAAAATTAAAAAGACGTCCTCCACTCCCCAAAAATTGATCAATTATTGTCACATCCAGGAAAAAAATCACAAATCCAAATCCAAATGCTTTGAAGAATGAGACCGATTTTCGGAGGCTTTCCTGGTAGATGGGGGAGGGCCGTTATACAACCACTCATGCAAACAAGCCTCGTAAATGCACTCTAGAGATGTATCGTGCCCTTCATGGCCACCTTCAGCCCCTTCCGTTGCCTTCAGTCCTCTGTTGTGCTCCTGCAGACCTCGTACCCAGACCTCACCCACAGACCTCTCAGTCCCTTTCCTGTGTGCCTCCATGTAACCCCCTCCAGCTTCTCAAGCTTGGCACATTCCGGCATCCTCAGCATCCTCCTCATCCCCCCTTGCCAGATGCCCAGTGGGTATCATGATTTTCATTTTAAAGATGAGAAAGTAGGGGCTTCAAGAGGCAAAATCCCCCAGCTAGGGTGAAGGGAACAGGGTTTGAAGTCCAGCCGCTGACCCTGCAGCCCATTCAACATCCACTTGACCTTGCTGGGCCCCGGCCACATTCCCACTGCTGATGGGAAACAACCAGCAGTGGCATTTCCTCCCATAGTCCTCTGCAGCACATGGGTCCCCACCCCCACCCTTGGCAAACGTACAGGAGCCACACTCGGCTGTGACTCATGGCCAGTCCAACCCAACATGACTCGGGCAGGACAGAGAGAGGACAGCACATGTCAGAGGGTGCCCAGACTGGCCATCTGCAAGCTGCATTCTGGACTCGGATCTCCTGTGACTGATCACACTGTGCTTTAAACATGGCCAGCCTGTTTTCCCACCTATAAAATCAAGATGAGGGCACCTGCCCTGTGTGTTTCAGAGTTGTAGGAGTCCCCTGAGACAATGGACTGGAAGGCACTTTGTAAACCAAAATCTCTGAACAAATAGGACAGAATGCAGAATAGAGAGTCTGTAAGTGATATGAAGCCTGGCCTGGAGTGGCAAGCGGAATGCCCCATGGCCCCCTGGTGCTGTGTCATCCCTGGACTTCCCGCAGCTCTTGGAGTGAAGGAAGGAGCTGGCCTGTCATTTGCCAGCAGCAGAGGAAGTGGCCCAGAGAGCAGGCATCTCCCAGATAACTAACTGGGCCTCTCATGCTAGGAACCGGAGACACAGACCTGGGAACACAGTGCCCTTATGGCGTCACAGCCTGGGGGCCAGGATGGAAAGTGTGGTGGGGCCACCAGCCTGAATGGCACTTTGGGGCGTACATAGACCCAGATGTGCATGACGTGGGGAGGCTGGCACTAACCCTTCCTGTGTGGTATCCCAGGCATGGACAGTCTGAGGGTGAGGGGAGAGGCGGGCAAGGTGCTGGCACTACACTTGTGCTGGGTTTGGTGTCCTGGATCCAAGTTGTGCCCCTTGCAGTTGCAGAAGGCCACTTCGATGGGAAGGGGACACTCGGGTTCTGCTGGCATGGTCTGCCTGGCACAGTATGGCACTGGATGGAAAAAGATACGGTGGGGGGGGGTCTCTTCTTTCGAGACACCGCAAACACCTCTTTTCTCTGGACCTCAGTTTCCCCAATCCTAAAAGACTAGGGGTCAAGCCGAGTGGTAAGGTGGATGAACTCCCGGCTTTGGAGCCAGACAGATGTGGATGTCAATCCTGCTGTGCAAATCCGGCCACCCTTCTCAGCTGAGTCTTGTTTCCTCACCTGTTGGGAGGGGGCTCAGTGCCATCGGGCATGAACCTGGGCACATGACAGAACCCAGACAGGGCTAGCTGCTGTTTATAGTACTGACGCTTAGTGATCCAAACAAAAATAAACTGCAGGAATCTGGCCCTGCTCAGCACTATGGCAGCAAGGCCTGAGGCATGTGGCTGTCCATAGGGTCTGTACTGACCACTTGGTGTCATCCTCCCACATCCTGACCACCTTCAGATGACACTGGTTCTTCCAAAGGAATGGTGGCTGCCCGCCCAGGTCTCCTGGGGGCACTGCAAAGGGGTTGGGGGATGTGCCTTTCTGCAGGAGTTAGTATCACTGGCAATGGATCCAAAGGCAGCCCCTACCCCTACCCCCTACCCAAGGAACCAAGCCCAAGCCACAGCTGCCATGAAGTGACACCCTATGGCACCTGCCCAGGAACTCCTGCCACATCTCCATCCCCTCTGTCACTGCGGAGGACCTGTCCTCACTGAAGCAGAGGCTCACAGAGGTGTGGGGCGGGACTTGCACGGAGGAAGAGTGGGGACTGGGATGGGCACGGGCAGGCACAGGACCAGGGCTGGGCCCAGGGGTGCTGGGGGCCTGAGGGACGGGGGCCAGGGCTAGAGAGGTGAGGGGCTACCCTAAGCCAGGGAGCCCTCAGTGGCCACACATGGGTGTGGTGAGCAGTCTCAGTCCCCGGTGTATCCTGGCTTCCCACACCCCTCTCCCTTCACGCACTTTGAGCCCTAGGCAGCATCTGCACTTGGGAAGGCCCAAGGCCCAAACTTGAAGTCTTCCTGGTGCCTGCCCCCGAGTCTCTTGTTTCAGGATTGGGAAAACTGAGGTCCAGAGAAGCAAGGCATTTGTGGTGTTTTGCAGGGGGGGGGTCCCCTGGCCTCTCCTCTTTCCATCCAATGCCACACTGTGCCAAGCAGGCCCTGCCAGCAGAACCCAGGAGCATTCCTTCCCCACCAGAGTGGCCCTCTACAACTGCAGGGGGCTCAGTTTGGAACCAAGACCTGCCATGTCTCCTGTGGGGAAGGTGAGGGCAGCCTTCCTGAGGGAAAAATGCCTGGCCCCTGCCCATGTGGACCTGCAGGACACCAGGGCCTTCCCAGGGGAGGGGCAGTGCTGTGCAGGCCACCCTGCCCTTGCCGCAGTGGTCACTACCATCTCTGGATGGCACAGAAAGAAGCAAAGGCCGCAGCCACCCACAACCTTTCCTCAAGAATAAGCTGTGGTCAGAACTAATGGACGCACAGGCTGCTTGGAGTGGTGCCTGGTCAAAAAGGATGCATCTGGGTTTGAGATGAGATGCCTGGACCTTGGTCCAGAGCCCCAGGGAGCCAGGCCCCAGTACCTGCACAGAAAGCCCCCGGGTCCTCGATTGCCACATCCCTCTTGCTGCCCATAGCATATGGCAGCCATGGAGCCCAAGACCAGACGCCCCCCATTATGAGTGTCAAGCAGTGTGTGGAGGGTGCTGGTCAGCAGGGGACAGCCCAGGCCAACTGAGTCAGGCAAGAGAGAGGGTCTCCAGGAGGAGGTCCATCATCCAGGGACTCTCCCAGCTCCAGGACCGGGCCTAACACCGCCTGCCACGCCTGCTCTGCCCTGTTCGCGGCTCTCTGAGTCCCTGCACAGGCTGTGTCTCAAACCAGCACCTCACCCTTGTCCCCATCACTCTGGCTATGGGGATTTCTGTAGGTCTCAGGCCCCCACCCTCCCCGAGTTTCCCCGGGGCCTCACTTGGTTGTTGAGGACATACCTGGGAAGTGCACTGGCTGTGACCAGAGGGAAGGGGGAGGTGGTCCTTCCTGCACCTTCCCCCAGCTCTGTTGCCAGCGGGCAGAGTCAGGTCAGGACAGCAATGGCCTGCAAAGGGTCAGGCCCTCACTGTGGCAGGGTTCATTACCAAAGGAGGAGGCTCTGCCCCAGTTGGGCCACATTGTTTATGAATGTGATGGCAATTCGAGGACAAGCAGCTCCACTTGGGAGGGCCCCAGGCCCACGTGTACACAGTTCCCGGTGCAGGATGTGATTTGGTGGGTATGGGAGGAAGGGAGCAGGGAAGGTGGCCCAGGTAAGCCCCAGCCCCTCTCTGGGCCTCACGTTCCCCATCTTTCAAACGGAGATAACTGCCACTGTTCTGTCCATGCCCCAGGATTCTTCTAAAGATCGAGGGAGAAGGGAGGGAGCCCAAGGAGGAGAGGGAGGAGGAGGGAGAGATGGAGGAAGGAGAGGTAGAGAAGGAGGGAGGAGGAGGAGGGAGAGATGGAGGAGAGAGAGGTGAGGGAGGGAGGAAGCAGGGCAGAGGGAGTCTGACTGGGACCTGATGACCTTTTGGTTTCAGCCCCAGCTGAGCAGCTGAACCCTGAAAGAGGACTCGTGACTCTCAGTCCAGGATTCACTCCCAGAGCTGCCAGAGCTGGGCTGTGCCCCCAGGTCCTGGCAGGGGCTCTCAGGCACCAGGCCACTGCCAGGGGCGTGTGGTCGACTGAGCACCTGCGCGGGCCTGGTTGAGTGTGCGCCACGCCCTCCCTGCCCTGCCCCATTTCCTTGTTTCCTCGTTCACTCCCGTCAGCCACTGACCCCAGACGCTCCTCCACGGCTGCTGGCCTCGGCCACACCTAGAGTCGGACCTGCCAGGCATCCTGCCCACGGCACAGGGGCTGGGGAGCTGTTGGAGCGAAGAGAGGGGGCCCCCCTGCCGGCCTCTCCCCACGGCCGTCCCCAACCATTGCTGCCCAGCACCCCTCCCTGGCAGCCTATCATGAAACGCTCTGCTGGAGGGAGCCATCAGAGGCTCCCTGGGTCTGTAGGAAAAGGCAGTCTCCTTGCTCTTGTGCCCAGGGCCGCTCCACGTTGGGGGCACCTCTTTTGGCAATGGCCGGTACTCTGTCCCTCAACACACTCCAGGATACCTGTTGCTGGCGCCCTCTGCCTGAGAGCCATCCCCTATCCTGCACCCTCACTCACTGAAGCCACTGCCTGCTTGGAGGCCAAGCAAACACCTCCCCCCACCCCCAGCTCCAGAGACGTCCAGCCTCCAGCTTCCAGGGCTTGCTCCCTCCAGTGGCCCCTCCCTGAGTAGGAACTGACATTGTCTTTGGGGAACTGGGCCTTTCCCCTCCCCTCCCACGGGGCGCTTCTGCAGGAAGGAGTCGACACCCCCACTGGGTGCTGTTTCTCCCACGCAGGAAGAAGCCTGAAACTGCCTTTCCTGTTGCCATCCACCCACAGCAAGAATGCCAGCCTCCTGGTGCCCTGCCCCCATGGTCCTAGCTCCGCACCCTGCTGGATGCCTCGACGCCAGGAGAGCCCCTGATGCACATCCTGCGAGGCAGTTTCCCAGAGCTGCCCCACGCCTCCTCTCCGTTTGGCTCCTGGGCACACCTCTGAGGCACAAGCATCACATCACCCACTGTCAGTCAGTCTGGAGCTGCCACGTGCAGCCAGAGAACTGGCCAAGGGTCAGGTGGCTCCAATTCCGTGGGACCTGGACACGTCCCTGCCCCTCTCTGGGTGTCATCTTCCCATCTGTAAAATGAGGTCATTGGCACTGTCGTGCATACCTAGGAGGGTTCTTCTAAAGAGTAAATGAGACGGTATCTGGGAAACCGCCGTGCGGAGGTATGAGCATCGCACCAACGTCTGGAGCAGGATGGAATGAGTGAGAAGGCTGGGTGACTGACGCGCTGCTCTGTTCACTTCTCTGAGACCAGCCCGCAGGACCTGTTGGGTGAGACCTCCAGCCGAGAGGGTCCTCCATGAAGCCTTGAGGAATCCGTTTTCACAACCCCGAAGCCTGATTCCACTTTTCTACTGCAACGCGCAACACACCTGTTTCCTTCAGGTGACGTCCTGCAGCTTGCCCTGCAGAATTCCTGCGGGGCCACGGCAGCCCTGACTCGGAGCCTGTTTACCCGGGTGGATGGCGGCAGCCTGGCCAAGGAGCATCTCGAGAACGCCTCCTGTGGATCTGAATTAACGCTGTGACTGGCAGACAGCCCACTTCAGGCTGTTTCTTTACCGGAAAAGGAAGACGATTACTGAAGGCAGGGATTTTTTTTCCCTGCAGGAGACAAAGCAAGCTCTGTGTACCTCAGAACTGGGCCCTTCCTCCATGTTGCTCCCAGGGAAGTCACAAAATGTAGAGAAAGCGGCAGGCAGTCAGTTGAGTGACTGGGGCCCAGCATGTGCCCAGGGAGCCTTGCACTATCAGAGCGGGTGGGCACCTTAGATTCCTGCCTCCCATACTCCCATTTTGTGGATGGACAAACTCCCTCACGTGGCCCCTCCCTGAGTTGGAACTGACATTGTCTTTGGGGAACCTGGCCTAGCTCCCCTGATGCCCTAGCCAGTGCTGTTTCTGTCACCCCTCCGAGGTGACAGCGGCCTCTGCAAGGCTCTCCTCAGCCCTGTTTCTCGGGAGGCTCCTTCAGGAGCTACAGGGATAGGTTAGAGGGACAGGCCCAGAAAGGCCATCCCACTTCCTGACCCCCTAAGCAGTCACGGCGGCAAAGCCCAGCTGCTTGCGCCCTGACCCCTGAGACCCAGGCTTCCGTTTGAATGTGGGAGGGGAAGCAGCGTGAGGAAGCACATTCCAGGCCCCGCTGTCAGCAGGACAGATACCGAGAGACGTCTGGCTTCCTACAGCCCCCATGTCTGGCTTTCAGGGAAAGTGAGGGCCAACAAGGGGATGGGAATGGCACAGGGTCCCTGGTTGCCCAGCAAAGCAGCCTGACCACAGAGGTCCCTCAGCTCCCTGCCAGGGTTCTCTCCTGGCACCAGCTGCCCACCTATAAAAGAGGGTAGAGTTTTAGTGGACTGAAACCGACACTGGCTCTCAGCAGCCGCAACGTCATGCTGGATCTGTGCCGGGCTCCATCCACGCATCTGTCTCTCAGCTGTCTAATGGGGGTCGGGGCCAATAAGCAGGTGACCATCTGGCCACAGATGCAGAGTGGATTCAGGGCCTGGGCCCCTGACCCGGGGTGGGATAGAGCAAGGCGGCCCCTTCTGTATCTCGCTGTGTGTCCAAAGGACCACCTGCATCCAGATCACCTGAGGAGCACTGAAAGGTGTGGACTCTCACCCCAATGTATCAGACCCAATGAATTCTCACCCTGTATCAAACCCAACGAATCAGCATCTCTGAGGGTATGTGCCTCCGTCCCCAAACGCTCTCAGTCTTGACCAGTGGACTAGCAAGAATCAAAACTGGGTGCATCTCCAAGGGAGAGGGCATCCTCACAACCCCTCCCTTCCGTGGAAGAAGATTGCATGTGGAATTTTCCGTATCCCACAAACATCCCTCTGCGGAGAGGCTGGGACAGATTCACGTGTCCTTGGCTCCTCAGCAGCTGCTAATTGGCACTGCTGTGCTATTTCTGCTCAGGGTCTAAATGAGGTCACCTCCCAGTGCCACCTGAGATGAGCCCAGCAAGGAAAACTCAGGGCCCAGGGTGCAGCTGGCCTGGCCTGACCCTGGGGAAGGCTGTACAAGCTGGAATCAGGGCAGCTTAAGCGATCCACCTCCTAAAAGTGAAAGGTTTCCCAGGACATGGGACTTGAAGCACTAAACTAGGAAAGTCCAGCAAACCAGTGGGAGCTGGTTCCCGGAAGACAGCCCAGGGGCATCTGGGTGTGCCTCCCACTGCCAGCAAACCAGGGGGATTTGGTCCCCAGAGGACAGCCCCAGGACGTCTGGGTGTGCCTCCCACTGTGGGGAATGCATGGCGGTCACAGGAGCTCACTCCCCAGAACCCCAAAACTCAGACCCAGCAGCTTGGTCCTGTCAGGATGGGAAGGCAGCGTGAAGCCCAGGGGGTGCAGAGTCCAGCAGGGTCCTCTATGCCCCTTAGCATCAGCGAGGCCCTGAGTGGGGGGTGCAGCCCTCCAAGCGCCTCTGACTGCTGCCTGGGGACGGAAGTCACTCCAGAGGTGGCCCCTGAGGCTTTCTCCTCCACCTTGGTCTCTTGATCACTGTGCGCAGCACCAGCCTCAGAGAAACATGACCAGCACCGCCATTGAGTGAGCGTCAACAGTATCCAAGAGGCTAGGCTCAACATGCTGCCAGGACTGCTTGCTCTGATTTTATGAACTAACGTTTAATGAGCCCTTCTTATGCCAAGTGCTTTGCATTTACGATACTATGTAACCCTCATAACATCCCATGAGGTTGGTTTTAGTGTCTGCACTTGCAGAGGAAGAGAGCAAAGCACAGGGAAATGGAGTGGTTTCTCTAAGGCAGTGGTTCTCAGTGGGGGTTCAGCAGTGTCTGGAGGATACGGTAGGTTGTCTGGGTGGAGCCCAGAGATGCCGCTGCACATCCTGCAGTGCCCAGGACAGTCCCTGCCACCAAGACCGATGCGGCCCCAAATGTCCACAGTGCTGTCCTGGGAAACCCTGGCCCAAGGTCTCACCGCCCCTCCCAGCCAAGTCTGGTCTGGAATCCTGAGCCTCAGCCACTTCGCTCTGTGATCATTATCTTCATTTCACACGTGAGAGAAAACTCAGGCTCCGACAGGCGAGGCGAAGGCTCCCAGCGAGTGCAAGTGGGGCTGGGGCTCCACAGGGTCACGCCTCCCTCTCTCCACCTTCCCTGGGGGGCTGTGACCCCTGCTTTCCTCCCACCTCTCTGGGTGGGCCATCTCTGTTTCCTTCATGGGCTCAGGTGATCCTCCCACCTCAGCCTCCTTGAGTAGCTGGGACTGCAGGCACATGCCACCATGCCCGGCTAATTTTTTATCTTTTTCGGTAGAGATGGAATTTCATCGTGTTGCCCAAGCTGGTCTTGAACTCCTGGGCTTAAGCATCCCACCTGCCTTGGCCTCCCAAAGTGCTGGAATTATAGGCATGAGCCACTGTGCCTGGCTAGAAGTGAGTTTCTGTGGAGCAGAAGGCCAGACTCTCTGGACCTGGAGTTTCCTAGGGCTCTGACCAGCACAGTCTCCACAGCTGGGCCTACAGACTCACACGTGTGCTGCTGCTCTCAGCCCTGCCAGTGGCAGACATCACTAATCAATCATGGCACTGTTCCCTGAAAGTCTAGATATTTGATTACTGAGTCTCAGTGGATGGGCAGTCCGATGCAGCTTCTCCTCTTCAGGCATTCACGCACGAGAAGAGAGATGAATGGATCTGGGTTTTCGGGTGCTGCAGTAAAAATCTTTCATCGGAGAGTGGAGCCCAGGGAAGAAGGTGAGTTAGTTCTACCCGAAGGGGAGATTTACTCCCCAAGGAGTACACAGAGGCAGTTGTTGGGATTTCGGGTAGCTAACAAGTAACTGCTTTCCCAGGTTCAGAAGCAAGTGAAAGACAAGACACAGAAGTCACACACAGATCCAACTGTCAGCTTGATGACTGATAAAGTCAGGGTAAACCCCAAAGGAGACAGCACTGCACACCCAGCAGGATGGCGGGGAAAGACGGGGAATAACAGGAGACTGGGCACGGCGGCTCACGCCTGTCATCCCAGCACTTTGGGAGGCCAAGACTGGCGGATCACTTGAGGTCAGGAGTTCTAGACTAGCTTGGCCAACATAGTAAAACCCCTTCTCTACTAAAAGACAAAAATTAGTCAGGCGTGGTGGTGCGTGCCTGTAGTCTCAGCTACTTGGGAGACTGAGCCTGGAGAATCACTTGAACCCGGGAGGCAGAGGTTGCAGTGAGCCAAGATCACACCGCTGCACTCCAGCCTGGGCAATAGAGGGAGACCCTGTCTCAAAAAAAATATCCCAAAATCAGTGTTGACAAGGATTTGCAGAAACTGGAACCCTAGTGCCCCATTGTGGGATGTAAAACATTAGAGCTACTGTGGAAAACAGCTTGGCAATTCCTTAAGCAATTAAACCTCCAGTTACCATTTGACTCAGCAGTTCCACTGCTAGGTATCTTCTCATGAGAACGGAAAATATGTTCATACAAAAACCTAACCATGGATGTTCACAGCAGCGTTATTCACAACGGCCGAAGTGTGGGAGGAGCCCAAACATCCACCAACTGATGAATGGCTCAATAGAATGTGGTATATCCATACAATGAAATATTACTTGGCCATGAAAGTAATGAAGTAAGAATATATGTACAACATGGACAAACTGTAACAACATCCACAGAGACAAAAGTTGATTACCAGCCAAGGCAGGGGGAAGGCAGGTGTGGAGAGTGAGGGCTAATGGGTATAGGGTTTCTTTATGGGTGATGCAGATGTTTTAAAATTGATTTTAGAGATGGTTGTATCGCTTTGTAAATATACTCATCAGCAGTGACCTATAAATTTTAAATGAGCGAATTGTATGGTATGTGAATTATATACACTTTTTTTTTTATTTCTTTGAGACACAGTCTCGCTCTGTTGCCTAGCCTGGAGTAGAATGATGCAATCTCGGCTCACTGCAACCTCCGCTTCCCAGGTTCAAGCAATTCTCCTGCCTCAACCTCCCAAGTAGCTGGGATTACAGGCACGGGCCACCATGCCCGGCTAATTTTTGTATTTTTAGTAGAGACAGGGTTTTGCCATGTTGGCCAGGCTTGTCTTGAACTTCTGACCTCACACAATCCACCTGCCTCGGCCTCCCAAAGTGCTGGGATTACAGGCACGAGCCTCCACGCCTAGCCATATTTCAATAAAGCTGTTATTATCCAAACAAAGACTGAGGGACAGGCCTTGGATATGTGTCCTGGCCTGGCCCCCACTGGTCAGCGACTTTCTCTAAGCCCTGTTACATTGGTCCTTTCCTTCACTGACTCTTTCCTGCTTTACCCCTGAGCTGGGGCCATGGCTCCCACGTGGTAACTGCCTGCTGCTGTGTGCTGGCTGAGCACAGCACCATGGACCTTGAGCCTTGGGCCTCTGTGCACTAAGGTGCGATTCCTGGCCCCGGCCCTGGCTGCTCTGGATCCCGGGGCAGCTGCCAAGCCCGTGCATGCTTGCATTTGTGTCCATTCCTTTACGGTTTTGTCTCTTTGCTGTTCAGGGCCTGTAAATATGCATAATGCAGTTATGTGCTCATCAGTCTGTATCATGGAATAGCTATCACTACCTTTAAGAAAAAATTCTGTCCGGGTGAGGTGGCTCACAACTGTAATCCTAGCACTTTGGGAGGCTAAGGGAGGCAGATCACCTGAGATCAGTTCTAAACCAGCCTGGCCAACATGGCAAAACCCTGTCTCTACTAAAAATACAAAAAATTAGCCAGGCATGGTGGTGGGCGCCTGTAATTCCAGCTACCCAGGAGGCTGAGGCAGGAGAACCATTTGAACCCAGTGGGCGGAGGGAAGGGCATCATGTGCCCTGCATTACCCTTCCTCCAACTTCGGTGTCAGAGCGTCTTTGATAAGCAACACACTGGTGACGTCTTTGTTTCAATCTCTCCAAGACTCTCAACGCGTGCTCACTATGGAAATATGGATGTGTTCCAGGTAAACGGTGGGGATCCAGTCGCAAACCCCTGCCCTGTGAGGCCCACTTTCTACTAGGACAGTGGGACACACACACACATAACCATCTACTGCTGCACCAGGGGGCTTTGGTGAAAAACCAAGAGGCAGAGGGGACAGAGTGTGGTCAGGGAAGACAGGAAAGCCGCTTTCATGAGACACCTGGGTAGAGGCCGCAGTGAAGAAACAGCAGGAGCCACAAGGGGCAGGAGGAGGCCCTGGGACAGGGAGAGACTGGATGTCATGTAGATTTGCATTTGTAAAAGATTCCTGAAGCTGGGAAGATCGGCTTATTCCAGGAGTTCTGTTGGAACACCTGTTCCGTTCCAGGTCAGCTCCTATGTCCACAGCAGCTTCCTGTGATGAGGTTTGGAGGGAAAAAAAATGCATGGCTTGTCAATTTCCCTAAACCTAGAGTACCTGCAAAGTTCCTGCCGAGGTCACCTCGTCACTTTCAACCAGGTGTGGTGGCCCAGCAAGCAAATGACCCACGGGGGTGGGGAGCAGAGGGGGTGGGGAGCAATCTGCTCCCCATATAAATAGTGCCCTGGGGCTCTGGGACGTTAGGGAATCTGAGAAACAGTTTACAGGGATTCACGTTTGTTGTGTTTGGTTGGTTGAGGATTTCTTGGATGTTTCCATACCTAAATTTTAAAAATAAATAAATAATAAATAAATTTTAAAAACCAGGCCGGGTGCAGTGGCTTACACCTGTAGTCCCAGAGCTTTGGGAGGCCGAGGCAGACGGATCACAAGGTCAAGACATCGAGACCATCCTGGCCAACATGGTGAAACCCCGTCTTTACTAAAAATACAAAAATCAGCTGGGTATAGTGGCGTGCAGCCGTAGTCCGAGCTACTTGGGAGGCTGAGGCGGGAGAAACACTTGAACCCAGGAAGCAGACATTGCAGTGAGCTAAGATCACACCACTGCACTCCATTCTGGTGACAGAGCAAAAAAAGAAAAACAGATCTTGTGGCTTTCTGTTGCTGATGTGGGAGTCTGCTGGTAGCAGCATGGTGTGTACGTTCGACTCAGACAAAGCAGGGCTCAGCACCAGCTCTGGCAGCTGTAGCAGCAGGTGATCCTCCAGAGCCTCAGGGTCCTCATCTGTACAATGGGGATAATCCACTTTATCTCCAGGAATGCTGTGAACTGGGTCCCACTTGCACTTGACCCATTCTGGAGGCAGGCACTGTTGCCCTCTGGGAGGCACTGGGTGTTCCGTCTCAGTTTTCTGACTGAGCTCCACAAATCATTTAATGCATTCTTTTCTTTTTTCTTTTTGTTTTTCTTTTCTTTTCTTTTTTTTTTTTTTTTTTTTGAGACAGGGTCTCGCTATGTCACCCAGGCTGGAATGCAGTAGTGCAATCTCAGCTCACTGCAACCTCAGCCTCCAGGGCTCAAGAGATTTTTCTACTTCAACCTCCTGAGTAGCTGGCACCACAGGCACGTGCCACCACACTTAGCTAATTTTTGTATTTTTTTAAGACAGGGTTTCACCATGTTGCCTAAGCTGATCTTGAACTCCTGGACTCAAGTGATCCCTCAGCTTTGGCTTCCCAAAGTGGGGGCTTCCTGCCCTCCCAGACCCCAGCTTCTCCCCCGCTCCTCCTCCATGCCTTAACTCATTGTGCTTCTCCCAGGCAGTCTTCACAACCCCGGGGCCAGGCTGACCTGTGCCAGGCACACAGAGCCATGCTGACCGTCCTTCCTGCGCTCACCACAGGCTCTCATTAAGCATTCAGTTCTGGGGTGGTTGAGTTATTCATCTCCACTGTGAACTTTATGCTGGAAAGTCCTTGTCCAGTTCTACTCGCATGGTTGTGTCCTCTGCATGGGTACAGTGCCTGGTACAGTAGGGCTGTGGACATCAACGAAGGAATGACTTTGTTCCTGTACTTTTTTTTTCTTTGGAGACAGAGTCTCCCTCTGTCACCTAGGCTGAGTGCAGTGGTGCAATCTCACCTCACTGCAGCTTCCGTCTCCT